>NC_090987.1:34621578-34936842 GCF_041146395.1 Eulemur rufifrons | reverse complement strand
AGACTTATGGTTCCATTAGCACAGCGAAGAGGTAACTTATTTTTCAAGTAATATCTGCTTAATCTATCTCTTTATTAAAAATGCATGAACATTGTTATACAGCATTTTTGGATTACAAAAGTGATATCAAAAACATACTATAAATACTGGAGGTAAATGAAGTTGTGTTTTAAAAGTTTTTAATAGGATATGGTAAATTTATGTGACACAAGATTTTACTAATTTACAATCTAAATTATACAAATAAATCATACAAATTGTTTATCCCCTCACTCCCTCATTGCCTCAGAAACCCTGGATGTTGACATTTCTTTTAATACTTTCCAATCTCACAGGTAAAATGGTCTCTTACTGTTTTTATAACACTCCTTCTTTTATTAATATTTAGGTCCAATGTATTTCCCATGTTTAGTGGTTGTAGATATTTCATTATTTGTATATATGTGTTTAGTGCCCATACATATATTTTTCCTATTGATTATATAGCTTTTGTTCCATATTTAGTTTGTAGAATTTATTCCTGTTTTGTATTTGCCTTTTTATTTTATTATATGGTGATATTACTGTATAGACTTTCCCCCTTTTCTAAATATTATATATCTTTCCTTTATGCCAGAAATCTATAATTTTCAAAAATATTTTAAGCTTTCTCTAATCTTTTTAAACTTAAATTTAGCCTTTAAGGTTTGTGAATTCAGTACTAGATCGTTGTTTCAGTTCGTTGTTCAGTATTATCTATTTTCATTTATTTTTTTCCCTAATATCAGTATTGTAGGGCATGTATATTAGCATTATTACATTTATTTAAATGGGAGGCCTTGAAAAGAAGGAAAATGGCTTATTAATTTCTTCCTTTGTGAAATAATTTCATGAGGGAATGAATGAATGAAAATCGATAGATTTTGTATTATGATAATTAAATGTAAAATTAATTTGGTTTTCAATACCTTGACACTTTGACAATTAGCAGTTGGCTAATTAAGTTTGCCAATGAATTATGTAAGAAAATACTGGTTAATGATTCATATGTTAACTGATCTGAAGGCTATGCCACATCCTATTTGTAGATACCTTGTATACGTAGACAATTGATTGCAATAATCAATCTGAATGAAAAATAAAAAAAATAAAAAGTATTTATATAATTGAAACAAATATAACTACTGTCATTCCTTGTTGTCCATGGGGGCTTGGTTCCAGGATCTTCCATGGATAACAAAATCCATACACGCCTGAGTCTCTGATCTGAAATGGCATAGTGCTTGCATATAACCTGCATGTATACTTTTGCATACTTTAAATCATCTCTAGTTTATATATAATACTTCATACAATGTAAATGCTATGTAAATTGTTGTTAAACTGATTTTTTTATGGAACAATGACAAGAAGAAAAGTCTGTATGTGTTCAGTACAGATGCAATTCTTTAAATATTTTCAATTTATAGTTGGTTGAATACATGGATGCAGAAGCCATGGATATGGAGGGGGGAGCCAACTGTATAAGAATATTTTATGTTATCTCTGAATTTAATTGAATACAAAACATGATTTTCTTGCTATGCAAAACAGGAAATATCAAATCACTTATATCTGAAGTCTCGTCTCATATGAATGTCTCTCAAACATAAACTAGGAGCTTTGTACTCAAACTGTGGTTTTATATCAATACCAAAAAACACATATTACTGAAATAAATCTCTTACCCCAATAAGAGATTTTGGAAAGATAAGCAAATACTGTATTAATCTTGGAAAATCACTATTGATAATGGAAATGTTAATCAGGTAGATTTATCATATAGGTTATTTATAATTTAAAGTAGTGTTCCTAATTGCCTGGTTTTTTGTTGTTGCAGAATTGATAATTTAAATTCTTTAATGCATTTTTTAAAAAATCTCTCAATCTTTAAGGCTGTGCATGTGATGCAGAAAATTTCTGTAACTTCTAAATGTAGTAAATATTCAACTCATGAAAATGTCTTATTGGTATTAAATATAAAATTAATGACTCACATTAAAGTTTGTAAGAGAAAATTGTATTTAGTTAATATTTTTTAAAAAAGCTTCCCTTCAAAACAATAGTTTTCTTTCTTTTTTTTTTCTTTTGCTTAAATCATAGAAACCAATAAGTGCTTATTATTTTGTCTAAGGAAAGTGAATCAGGGAAATATCATGCTTACAACTTGCTACACTACACAGAGGAGCATGAAGCAATGGCCTTGACATGTGTTTAACATTTTGACCTTATATCCAAAGTAACAATGTTCTCACAGAACTGGTGCCCTGCTGGAGAAGAGATTGCCACACTTCTTTTTGTAGAGGTGATGGGATTTAATACTTAGAAGTAAAACAATTCCTAAACATTCTTAGCTGGATGTTCATAACATATTTGCATCTTTGATTCATTTAACTTTAATATATTTATTTGATGCAAATTAAATCCACCTTTCTATTTTGCCTAGTGGTCTAACAATATCCTTCCCAAGATCCATTATAAGGCAAAACAATGCCGCTTCGTGTTGCCATCACCATATCCTTGAGGCATTCCATTTCAATACATGCAGGGGGAGGAATAATTTAAAAAAGTAGAAACAGCAAGGAGTAACAGCCTAGAACAAAGCCAACCTACTGTAAGAATCTTAAATGAGACACTTCTAATAATGAGTTGAATGCAAAATATACATTTCTATGAAATATTACCAGCTGACTTGACCTCTATTAACATGTAAGGTGGAAAATTAAAGCAATCTTACGTGTGATTCTTTTAAAACCCACTGCTGATTTGAGTATTACCAAAATGTAAGTTCTTATAGCATTCAAATGCTTAAAATCCATATACAAATTCCCAATTGCAACATGAAACAGAGGACATTTACTACATTAGTTATTAAGAACTCTTTTACTTCTTCAGGTAACTTTACGCCACTGAAACATTGGTTCTGTAATTACAAAATTTTCCTACATAGCCAAATAGAAGGAGATGAACAAATTAATGACTACATTTCAATCAGAGCTAATGTTCTACATTTGCTTTCTATTTTATATTCCACAAGCGGTATATTCACAAGTTTGGAGGACAAAAATAAATATACATTACAAATATATTTATGGAATTTGAACAATCAAGATGCAGGTAGTATAATTATAGAGAAAATGTGCATTTCATTGCTCCCTTAAAATGTAAGTGCATTTAGTGAAGCTATTCCTCCTTAATTCTGGATGAAAACTCTGATACTCTCCTGTGTTTTCTGGAGAGTCTTAGGTAATAAAAATTTTAAAATCCTATAGTTATTATAAGTTACCCAATATATTGTGCACTAAAAATTTATTTTGTCATATTTCTGAAAAAAATGTTTGAGGTAAAATTTTTAGTTTACCACTTTGCCTGATGCATTTCACATGCATGTACAAAACCATAAAGTCATTGGAAAAAAGTGCAGTATTTCCAGTCTGTAATCATTTTTAGAGTTTTCTAAAGTAAACTATACATGAGTTGTGAAATTTTTCATACAAAGATAAGCCATTGAATGAAAATGCATTCAGTGTCAATGTAAAAGACACTGGCTGAGGCTTCAGGATAAAAGAAAAAAATAGAAGCAAATTATTCCTTGACTAAGACACCAACATAGAAGGAGATAAGATATGCACACAAATAAATAAGCAGAGAATGTTCATCATTCTTCCTAAGTTATTAACATCATAAATATTCAGAAAATCAGTGATGATATAGAAGCTCTGAAAAGTACTCAACCAACTTGATCCAATTGATATTTATAGAAGCATCTATCTGACAAAATCAAAATGCACATTCTTTTCAAGTGCATATAGAAGAATCACCAAGATAGACCATATTCTAGCCATTAAAAGTATCTTAGCAATTTTTTTGAAAAGCAGAAATCATACAAACTATGTCTCCTGATTATAATGGAACTGGAAATCAACAACAGAAAAAATATCTGGAAAATCCCCAAGTATTTGGATTCTAAGCTACATCAATCTAAAAATTTCCTGAATCAGAAAGGGTGTCTCAAGGGAGGTTTAAAAAGATTTTTATCTTAATAAAAGTGAAAATACAACATATCAAAATCTGTGGGATGTATCTAATGTAGTTCTTTGTGTAAACGTTATAACAATTCTTGTGCTAAAAAAGGAAGCTCTGAAATCCATAATACAAGATGTCACCTTCAGAATTATGAGAAAAAAGAAAAATTAAACCCAAAGTGAGCATAAGGAAAAATAAAATATAGTGTGATATTGGTGGTGAAAAAAAATAGACAAATAGATCAATGGAACAGAGTCCAGAAATAGACCCACACAAGCTCATCTGATTTTTGACAAAGGGCAAAAAGGCACTTCAGAGGACAAATGATAGTCATTTCAACAGATGATATTGGAACAACTGGTCATTAAGGAAGTGCAAATCAAAATAAGATATCATTATTAGAATGGTTTACATCCAAAAAAGCTGAAAATAATAAATGCTGGTGGTGATTTTGAACAGGATTCTCATTCATTGCTGGTGGAAATTCAAAATGCTATAGTCACTTTGGATGACAGTCTAGCATTTTCTTACAAAGGTAAAATGTCTTAACATACAATCTATCACTTGTGCTCCTAGGTACTTACCCAGATGAGGTGAAAACATGTCCACACAAAAACCTGCACATGAATGCTTATAAGAGCGTTTGTAAGAAATGTCAAAAATTAAAGCAACCATGATGCCCTTCAACAGGTCATTGATACAATAGAATATTATTCAGCAACAAAAACAAATGAGCCATAAAGCTATGAAAAGACATGGAGGATCCTTAAATGGCTATTGCTAAGTGAAATAATCCAGTCTGAAAAGAGTACATACTGTATGATTCCAAACATATGACATTCTGGAAAAAGTGAAAACCATAGAAATGGTAAAAAGACCAGTTGGTGCTGGAGATTGGAGGGGGAGGGATAAAGGACGGAATGAATAGTTGAACCACAAGTGATTTTCAGGCTGGGGAACTATTCTGTATGATAATTAATGTTGGATACATGACCTTATGCATTTATCAGAACCCACAGAATTATACAACACAAAAAATCAACCTTAACATAAATTATAGATTTTAGTTAATAATATATCAATATTAGTTCATCAATTGTAGAAAATTTACCATATGTAAAACCATAATAGCAAAAACAGTATGTGTATGGAGGATATATGGAAATTCTCTGTACAATCTATTCAGTTTCTGTAAAATTAATGCTGTTCTATTAACTTTTTTAAAAATAAGAAAAAAATCAACAACATCAAAACAAAACAAAATTAGAGGACATGACTAAAACTAAAAGTTGGTTCTTTGAAAATAATAATAATAACAGGGATAAGTGTGTCAACAAGTCCGATGAATGTAAAACAGGTATAAGTACAAAAATTTGTAAAAATGCAAAGTACCTGTAACAGTAATGAAAGGGGGCCCTCACTTATAGACCCCATAAACATTGAAAGTATAAGAGAATATATCAAATCATCAAATGCCCATAATCTTTACAATTTAAATGAAATTGACCAATTCCTTCAAATGAACAAATATCCAAAGCTCATTCAAGTTGAAATGGATAACATGAAGATTCTTACGTCTCTTAAAAAATTAAATTTATAGTTAAATCCCTTCCAACAAAAACATTAGATGAAACATCTGAGTTTAAATGTCTAGCATACATTTAAGAATAAAATAATATTAATTCTACAAATCCCTTCTAGAAAATAAGAGATGTAAGGACAATTTTCTACTCATTTAATGAGATTATTATAGAATATCCCTTATACCAAAACCATACAAAGATATTAGCAGAAAAGAAAACTACAGAATATCTCTCACACATACGAATATGAATATTCTCAAAAATATTAGTGAATTGAATCTATTTTAAAACATATTACTTCCAAGTTCTAAAATCAGCCAATGTATTATATTTCATCACAATAACAAACTGAGGAAGATAAGCTTTATGATCATATCAGCCATTGCAGCTGGGAGAGCAGTTTGTGCTGAGAAGTAGGCAAGCGGCTCTCTCTCCCCAGTGGGCATGTATTGCATGTAGGCTGAGGCATTTACAGACAGTGAGTACCACATTTCTTCCTCTGTGGACTTGCAGTGGACCCAGGTGCCCAATGTGAGAGTTCCCTGCCTGACAGCGTTTCGCGAAAACACAGGCTAGCAGGAAAGACATGAGGCTGAGGGGAGATGTGAGAGCTGGACAATCAAATTGTGAATCTCATATGGTCCCATCTCCACAAGCAGACTCTCTGGCGGGGTGGGGCCACTTCAGCCCCTCCCAGACAGCTTTCCCAGAAGCAGGGAGCAGACCTTTGAACTCTGCTAAAACAATTACCTTGCCAGCTTTTGCGAAGCCTGAGGGCAAGCCTATACAACCCAGCCCCACCTAGCCTCACTCCCTACCAGCCTCCTCTGAGGCAGAGAATAAGGACACACCTGGAAGTTTTAGGGCCCCATCCACCACCTACGGACCTCAAGTGCTCCTCCTGTGGGACCAGAGTAAGGGACAAAAGCAACATGGCAGCCTGTTCCTTTGGATAAATGCCACCTACAGACAGGGAAGTATAAAACCATACACATAACAGCCAACCGATCTTTGACAAAGCAGACAACAATATACACTTGGGAAAAGAATTGCTATTCAATAAATGGTGCTAGGAAAATTGGATAGCCACATGCAGAAGAATCAAACAGTATTCATATCTCTTACCACTCACACAAATTACTTCAAGATGGATAAAGTACTTAAATGTAAAGCATGAAACCATAAGAATTCTAGAGCAAAATGTTGGAAAACTCTTCTAGATATTGGTCTAGACAAAGAATTTATGAAGAAGACCCCAATGGCAACCACAGCAACACCAAAAATAATTAAATGGGACTTGATTAAATTAAAAATTTTCTTCACAGTCAAGGAAATAATTAACAGAGCAAACACACAGCCTCTAGAATTGGAGAAAATATTCACAAGCTATACATCTGATAAAGGGCTAATAACCAGAATATATGAAGAACTCAAGCATATAAGCAAGAAAAAATCAAGCATTAAAAATTGGGGAAAAACATGAAAAGAAGCTTTTCAAAAGAAGATAGACAAATGGCCAACAAACATATGGAAAAAAATGCTCAATGTCACTGATCATCACAGAAATGCAAATCAAAACAACAATGAGATATCGCCTTACCCCAGTCAGAATGGATTTTATTAAAAATCCCAAAACAGCAGATGCTGGCATGGATACAGAGAGAAAGGAACACTTATGTACTGTTGGTGGGACTGCAAATTAGTACAACCTCTATAGAAAACAGTGTGGACATTCCTCAAAGAACTAAAAGTAGACCTACTATTCATTCCTGCAATTCCACCTTTGGGTATTTACCCAGGGGAAAAGAAGTCATTTTACAACAAGACACCTGCATTTGAATGTTTATTGCAGCAGAATTCACAATTGCAAAGATCAACACAAGTGCCCATCAATTCAGGAGTGTATTAACAAAATGTGGTATATGTATATCATGGAGTACTACTCAGCCTTGAAGAGGATGACTTAATGCCTTTTGCAAGAATTTGGATGGAACTGAAAACCGTTATCCTATGTAAAGTATCTAAAGAATGGAAAAACAAACAACACATGTACTCACTATTTAGCTGGAAATAACCAATGAGCAAATATGTGCACAGAAGAAATGAGTGCACATGTGCATAGGAGGAAGTAAATCTCAATGGAAATCAAGCAGGTGGGAAGGGGGAGAAGAGGATGGGTGAAAACCTACCTAATGGTTACAATGAACACTTTCTGGGTGACAAGCACACTTTTATCCCTGACTCAAGCATTACAAAACGATCCATGTAACCAAAAACATTTGTACCACTGTAATACTATGGGAAAAAAAAAAAGTGAGTAGTGAAAACAAAAACTAATCTAATCATAACAAAACTCTAGTAAACAAACAATATAATAAAAATTTAAAAGCATCCAGAGATTAAATAGAAATATTACCTCAAGGTACAACAAAAACTCAAGAGCTGACATCACCAAAAGCAATGAAAGTCAGTAAACAAAGTAATCATATCCTTAATGGGTTAAAAAAAAAAAACTGTCATTCAAGAATAGTAAAAAAGTAATAAAATAGTATATAAATCTCCTGAAAATATTTGGAGATAATGATATTATAAAAGATAATACAAAATGAGACAAATGTCATAGATAATCTCTCAAAATGACTACCAGCATTTCTTCCCTTCTTTGCTTCTCATCAAGACGTGCATGTCCTTTGTCTGTGAATTAAGGTTATCTCTGTAACTGCTTTGAACAATAGAACGTAGTGAAGACCACAATCTGGAAATTCTGATCCCAGACCGTAATAGGACTCTCATCTTTAACTGTCATTCTTCTTGGATAAGTCACAGTTGAGATGCCCCCTCGTGGAACCTCAAGCCACATGGAGAGGCCATCTGAAGAGAACTATGCAGCTTTAGGTAATAGCCCTAGTTGAGCTCCAAGATGATATTCAACATCAACTGCCAGCCATGTGGGTGAACCATAGTGAATATCACAGAAGAGGCATAACCGCAGATGACTGTAGCCCTTGTGCTACAGTTGACCACAAAGAACAAGAAAATCAGTCACTATGCTCAGTTCACCCACCTTGAAAATCACAAGAAAGAACAAAATGGCTGTTGTTTTAAAAATCTTAAGTTTTGTAGGAGCATTATCTACACAGAAGTCAGTAATTAAAACAGCAAGAGAGCAGATAAAAAATTACAGGAGAGATGATAAATAGAAAATACCAGCATTATAGATTTGAATGAAAATGTATCCATAATGACATGAAATGCAAATTAACTAAATATTCCAATTAAAAGACAAAAGCTGTCAGATTGGATTAAAATAAAGCAATATATATTTCTTACAAAAGAGACAATTTAAATATAAGGATATGAAAATGCTGAAAGTAATATAATGGGAAAAAAGAGATACGGTATGCTGAAACTAAACAATATAATGCTCATATAACTACACTAATATCTGTCCAAGTAGATTTTAAAGCAAGAAGTATTAGTAAACATGAAACTAACACTGCATAATGATAAAGTCCAGTAAGAAGATAAAAACAATTCTAAATTTGCATACTCCTAATAGAATAGCCTCAAATCTGCAATTATTACAGGAAATTCTAATTCTCAACAAAAGATAGAATATGCAGACAAAATGAAAGAATAGAGAAAATTTTTAGTTAGAATTTATAGCTCTGACTCAGGCAGTGCAATGGCAATTTATGTAACCAAAGCATTTGTACCCCTGCAATGTTCTGAAATAAAAAAAAGAATTCATATTCTTTTCAAGTATGTAGAAAAAATTAACCAAAATTGATCATATATTGAACCACAAAAATGTTTGAATAAATTTGAAACGATTGAAACCACTCAGAATATGTTCTCTGAATGCAGTCAAATCAAGTTAAAAATAAAATAAAATAACACTAGCAACTCTACATATGTTTGGAAAGTAAGAAATTCATTCTAGATAATTAATGTGTCAAAGAAAAACTGTTAATTAGTAAATATTATAAATTAAATGATAATTAAAATTTTATATATCAAAAATTAGAGGAAAATTTAGAAACACATTTATTATAATAAAAATAAAGTTGATAATTTAGACACTCTACATATGTTTGGAAAGTAAGAAATTCATCTAGATAATTAATGTGCCCAAGAAAAAAATGTTAAGTAGTAAATACTATAAATTAAATGATAATTAAAATATTATATATCAAAAATTAGAGGGAAATTTATAACACATTTATTATCATTTATTATAATAAAAATAAAGTTGATAATCTACACACCGATTTTTAAAAGTTACAAAAAGTATAAAATTAAATCTAAAGAATTAGAAGAAAGGAAACAATAAAGAATATGCATGATATTGAGTTGTTTATCCCCTCTCTTTAGTGAAGATAAAAGATATTTTCCTGCTCGGCAGGGTGGCTCATGCCTGTAATCCTAGCACCCTGGGAGGCCAAGGTGGGAGGATCGCTTGAGATCAGGAGTTCCAACCAGCCTGAGCAAAATCGAGACCCTGTCTCTACTAAAAATAGAAAAACTTAGCCCGGCAACTAAAAATAGAAAGAAAAAATTAGCCAGGCTCAGTGGTGCACACCTATAGTCCCAGCTTATCGGGAGGGAGGCTGAGGCAGGAGGAGGATTGCTTGAGCCCAGGAGTTTGAGGTTGCTGTGAGCTAGGCTGACGCACTCTTGCCCAGGCAACAGAGTGAGACTCTGTCTCAAAAAAAAAAAAAAGGAGAGATTTTCTTTCCTTACATCAGTAAAAGTTACTTTAAGGAAATTATATATGAAGAGTGTGCATACTTGTCAGAAGAGAAGACTTCCATCATACTCCCTGAGTAGGATGTGTATTAAGTAAGGCAAATTGCTGACTCATATGTTATACTCAAGTAGCATGTGATAAGGGAGTTCTTAGGGGAGGCTTACTTACAGCTCTCAAGTATGGGCTCATGGATGCTGGTGCCTGAGACTCACTGGAAGATATAAGGAAGGCTGGTTGAATCAAGCCTGCATCACAGCTTATGGGGAAATCAATGCAGTCATTGCTTTCTGGACCTCCATTACAACAGATAAAAGGCTCACGTCCCGTGGACAATTTGATATTTTAAGAAAAAACAGTGTTAGAACCATCTCAAAGGACTTTATCCAATAAAGTAATATGAAGGAATTAGGGGACTCTTATAGACTCAATTGTGAACCCCCAAAATTCATATGTTGAAATTCTATACCCTATTGTGACTATATTTGGAGGTAGGGTCTTTAAAGAGGGACTTAAGGTTAAATGAGGTCATAAGAGTGAAGCCCTAATCCAATATAATTGGTGTCCTTATAAGAAAAGAGAGAGAGAGAGACCACGAATGTGGGAGCACAGAAAAAAGGCCATGTGAGAACACTGTGGTAAGACGGCCATCTGCAAGCTAAAGAGAGGGCCCAGGAGAAACCAATGCTGCTGGCACCTTGATAATGGATTTCTAACCTCTAGAACTGTGAAAAATAAATTTCCGTCATTGAAGCCACCCACTCTGTGGTATTTTGTTATGGCCTAGCAGACTAATACAGGGACCCAAGTATAAAAATATTTTATGAGATGTACTTTTTGTAGGAAAATGCTGAGGGGAATCTTCTAGCAAAGAGATAAATAAGTCGTAGATGAATTAGATGATAGAGATATAGATAAATGATAGGCAGATAGATATTGCTTTGAATAACCATATCCTAATACTTAAAATAGTATAAATGGAAAAGACTGGAAACTCTTCCATCTCTGTCCCCAACTTTTCCCTCCACTACATCTCACAATGAACCACTCTTCAAAGGTCCTTGTGAATCTTATCAGTGTTTCTTTATAAAGAGAAAAGCAATCCTTTTACACACCAAAGACAGTGTTCTATGCGGGTATTTTGTACCTTGATATACATACATACACACTTACATACATACATACTTACATTTACATATTAATATTGTGGAAATATTTTACATCACTGTATAGAAAACTTCCCTATTGTTAAGCTGAATATATTATTAATGATTTGTATGGATGTACTATAATCTATTTAACCAATCCCTTGATAATTACATTTGAGGTGTTTTCAAATATTTACTATTTTTTTAAAGATCCTCTCAATAGCCATGTGCATATATCATTTCATAATAAATCAGGTATCCCACGTTGGGTTCCCTGGGAAGCAGACAGGGAGATGGAGTTAAAAGTTCAGGATGTTTATTGGGATTGTTCTTGGAATCCTCTGTGCAAAGACTGGAGTGGGGGAAAAGAATTGTTCAGAGGGAGATGTTTTCACACTCCTACCCAAAATATCTTAATTCTCTTTCTCTCATATCTTCCTAATAAAGTTTATTGTTAATCTTTTTGCCACTCCAATGAATTAAAATTCATATTTCAGTCCAGTTTTAATTATGTGTTTCATGAGCAAGGTCAAATATCTTTGAAAATACCTGGGGACTATTTGTAATTATTTTGCTACAACTGGTTTCTGGTAGGTGTTCATGTACAAAAAATGATAGATTTTTTGATAAGTAACATTTAATTTGTTTTTTTTTTATAATTTTTTGTTTGTGTTTTAATTTTGCCTATTGGAATATTGATATGTAAATTATTTTTATAAGATCAAGTTCAGCAATCTTAGTTTTTCTGTGGACTTTGAAACATAATTCCAATAGATTCTTGTTTTTATGTCATAAATAATTGAACTTTTTTGCATAATTATGGGGTTTTTTTACATTTAATTGTTTATGGCATATGATATGACATATGGCTCAAACTTTACTCTTTTCTTTATGAATAAATACTATGAAAAAATTTATCCTTACACCACTGATTTTAAATTTTGTATCTACTCAAATTCAACACTATAATTGATTATCTACTAAGCCATTAGAATTATCTACTCATTAAAAATTTAGTAGAATTCCACTGTGAAGCACCTGGATTATGGCTGCTGTGGAGAATAGCTAGGGTGACCACAAAATTTATTATCCAAATTAGAATCTGTTTATAGTGAAAAGAAATCCAATTAGTACTTATGCTAGGACAATAGCCATAAGCTTCAACTGCCATGGACCTAAGGCCTAGGAATAGCTCCTTTAGATCTTTCTCCATTTATTATATTCAAATTGTCTTATTTAAATTTCCGTCATATCAACTTTAGGTCAAATAACTAGGTTCTTATAGGACACTATCCATTTTATCCAGATTTCAAAAATTTGTTTATATGGAAATGAATAAAATATTCTACATTGTCATTTTTTTTCATTTGTCTTACTTAAATAGTTTGGTATGTTTTCTATTTTAGAGATTTCTATTACGAATTGTTTTGATATGATTTCAAAGGTATAACAAGATGAAAGAATAGTCCAATAAACCTTTGAAAACCCTTCACATATATTTACAAATTGTTTACATTTTGGTACCCATTTACTCCATATTTCTCTATAAAGGTTTTTATATATGCCTTTTACATATGTAAATTATTTTATGAGAATCTGAGCATGAATATTACCCTTTTATCATTAAATGCTTCCATGCGTATTTCCTAAGAGCATAGACATTCTTTTTCATAAACACAGCACAGTTATTTATGAAAATCAGAAAATTTTACATTCATATGATACTATTACCTAATCCACAGTCCATACTCAAATTTTATTGTCCTCATAATGCCATTTATGGGTATTTTTCCAGGTCCAAAGTCCAATTAAGGACTTTGTGTTTAGTTTTTATATATCTTAGGGATTTTTTAAAGTAGAACATTTCCCCAACTTTACTTTGTATTCTTGGCCTTGACAGATTTGAAGACAAAAGTCCAGGATTTCATTTGTTTGAGTTTTTGTTTGTTTGTTTGCTTGTTTCCCAATGTCAAAAATTTAGGATTTCTGTGAAGTCTCTTAATGATTACATTTAGGTTATATACTTGGCAGAAATATCATAGAACCCAAGTGGCCTCAGTGAATCACATGAGGAGGAAAAATATTGGTAGTGATTACTCTGGTCATGTTTCCCTTTGTAATTAATAAGAAGTTTTTGATGTGATACTTTCTTATTAATTCTTGTGTTTGCTTTGTATAGTACTTAGAATTTTCTGAGTAAGCAATCATGCCATCCTCAAATAGAGATAAATTTATATATTCTTTCTCAATCCACATGCAATTATTTTTTTCTTGCCTTATTACACTGAGTAGGAGCTCTAATACATTGTTGAATAGTGATAAGAGTGATTAACTTTGACTTTTTCTCAAACTTAGGGAGAAAGCATTTATTATTTCACCATAATTATGATGTGACCTATAGGTCTTTCTTGGAGTCCCCTTATTCAATTGAGAAATTACTTTCTATTTCTGATTTATCAAGAATTTTAACATGAATGTATACTGGATTTTTTTTTTTTTTTTTTTGAGACAGAGTCTCACTCTGTTGCCCAGGCTAGAGTGAGTGCCATGGCGTCAGCCTAGCTCACAGCAACCTCAAACTCCTGAGCTCAAGCGATCCTCCTGTCTCAGCCTCCCGAGTAGCTGGGACTACAGGCATGCACCACCATGCCCGGCTAATTTTTTCTATATATATTTTTAGCTGTCCATATAATTTCTTTCTATTTTTAGTAGAGATGGGGTCTCGCTCTTGCTCAGGCTGGTCTCGAACTCCTGAGCTCAAATGATCCGCCCACCTCGGCCTCCCAGAGTGCTAGGATTACAGGCGTGAGCCACCGCGCCCGGCCCTATACTGGATTTTTTAAATATATACCTAGTGGTAGGAATATAGGATCTTTATCCTATGATCTCTTAATAAAGTGAATTGCAATGGTGGAATTTGAAACATTGAACCAACCCAACATTCTAAGAATAAAAATCAATCAGTTATTTTGTATTACTCCTTTTATATACTGACAAATTAAATATCATAAAATTCTGTGAAAGATTATTTGCATTTGTGTTTGTGAAAGAAATTTTTCTATAATTTTCTTTTATCATAATATTTTATCTTTTTTTGGTATCAGGTTATGCTTTTCTCATAAAACCAGTTTGGTTAGTGCTTCCTTGTGCTAGAGAATTTAAATTTCACAGCAATTATTTGATAATACATTAGTTTTTTACTTTCCAATTATAAGCTGAGTCTTATTAATAAAAGGGCTCAATATTATTATATAACATATAAATAAGAAAAACCAAAGTTTTCCCTGGAATTGGTATACAGATATTGGGAGAGTAAATCCCTCTTCCTGCAGTGATTGCCAAATTAAAAAGCCATGAAGCTATAACTCCTTGTGGCAATCATGACTAACATGCCACAAAGTGTCTTTAAAGATTAAAGCCCAACATCTCAAATCTATTCAGATATGAAGGTGGGGAGAGAGAGAGAGAGAAAATCCCACAATAGAGTGACCAGACATATCAGCTTGCCTATGACTTTTACACTTGTTGTAGAACAATTAATGCTTTTAAACTTAATTTTAAGAATCTCCTCTCACTGTGAAACATGTCTTAATACTGGATTATATGTTCATTCTTCCTAAAAATATTATTAGTATTCTTGAGGTCTGGCTGTGCTCAAAGCCAGATATATCTTAGATTTTTTTAATTTTATAGAACATTATTTCTATATTCTTGCTTAAGGTAGATCAGTTGGATTTCTGTCAATTATAAACATAGTCATCCTAAACAAAATGCTAAAATTTGGCAGAATTGGGATTTATGCCTTTATTTAGTTAACTCTAAAGCCAGTGACTTTTATCTTACTCCATCTATTACAACAGAAGTTTTAAAGTTTTTTTTTCTAATTTTCTAATCATTTTTAAACTCCTTAAACACAAGGAACTTTCATAATCAAATGAATGCCATGCCATGTAGAGTATTGTGTTTAACACATATGATTCCTTGTAATTAAATTTTCTAGTGTTTAGTATTTGCTTGTATTGCTAGTATTTTACTAAAAGTGCAAAATTAATAAGAAGTCTCAATTTATTAAATACAATTAAATTTGTTTTCCATTGATTTTCAAGTTTGACTTTTTAAATATGAACTTGTGATTTAGCAATTTATGTTCTCAAGCACTGGTTTCTTTTCTAACACCTAATGTGAGGCTTTATCATAATACTGAGATTGTTTCCCCCTCCCTAATATTTTTAGAAATAATTATTTTTAATTACTATGGCTACACAATTGTTGCACATATTTATGAAGTACATGTGATGTTTTGATACAGGCATACCATCTAGATTGATCAAATCATGATAATTGGGGTATCCATTATCACACACAAGCATTTATCTTTTCTGTGTTAGCAATATACCAATTCTACTCTTTTAGTTATTTTAAAATATACAACAAATTATTAACTATATTCACCTTATTATGCTATCAAATGCTAAATTTTATTCATTCTATCTAATTGCATTTTTGTACCTGTTAACCATCCCTTCTTTATCCTGCCTTCTTCATTTCTAACCAAAAAAAAAAGTGTTTGCCTGTCTGAAAACAACAAATAAAATATATACGCATTAGCACAGATGATAATTCCGGTATTGTGAAACCATATTTCGAAAAACAAAAAACATCTTGGTTTGGTGACAAAAAATTTGTCTGTATTTCAGTTAAATTATAGTGCCATTTACTTAGAACTAGAGCCCAATTAGGGCTTGATGAAAAATTTGAGGGTTATGATATTACCAATTAGTTCTATGTGATGACAATGTTTGGAATTTTTTCAGTGTAACTTCAGAGCTATCCAGGGAATCTTTGCCAGGAGAGGATATTCTTTTTAATAAAAAACTTATAGTTTCTGGATTCTTATCAGGCTTCTTGAATTATTTTCTTTTTCCTTCTCATTTCGGCTATTACTCATCATTAAGAGATCCAAAGCCTTTTTGTGCTTTGGATTATTTGTGTTCAATCTTCACAAATTCTTATGCTTTAAATATTTCTCTGTGGTCCCTTGTTTTTCAATTAGAATAGATGCTGCACATAAGGAAGTTTTCAAAATCAGCTTCTTTATGCTTTTCTACGGTGTATAATTAAAGCACAGCAATGTTAATTAGAATTTAGAAATCAGGCTGCTACACTATCAATCTGCACTTTAATATCGGAAAATAAGTTCCAATTCTGCCCCTACCTTTGAATCAAATAAAGGGCCCTTGTTCCTTTAACTCCATATAAGCATATCTTTGACACCTTTCTCTGTACTGATTGTCTATAATTTATTATTCAAGCCAGTTATTTTGCTATCATTGCCATGGGTTTCAATTAAGCCAGGTGCTTAAGAACATACAAATTTAATATGTTATTTCAGTGAATGTAACACTAGACTGTAAAGATGACAAAGAACTTCTGAGCCCAAATTACCCAAGCTTTAGGTAATGTGTTCTGTATTAATAGAGCAGCTCTCGCAGCAATAATTTATTCTGAATAGTGTAATAAAAGGTAGCTGGCATCATCAACTAGCAAGTTATTGTGAATTTGAAGAGAGTTTAGAAACCTCAAGTTAGAGAGCAACAGCAATTTCATTAAAATAAGGCATTGAATCAAAGATGTTCCTGTCACTACCACATTGATACAACAAAATGAAACATTGTACTATTTCTTCCCATTAATTCCATTTTGAATGGCAAAGCTGATACAGAAATATTTCCAGAAATTGAAAACATATACATCATGTATGATTTAGCTAAATAGATAATGTGTGTGGTTACAAAGTTTTGCTCCAACCTCAAAAAAAAATAATTAAGAATATACCACATGTAGGAGAAGAGGAAAGATGGCGGAGTGGTGGTGACGGCCTGAATCTGCGCTCCTGGGAAGGAAGGCATCGATCCGGACCTGCCACAACGCTAGAGGACCGCTCCCACACAGGAACAGCGGTGTGAATCCACGGAGAATCAGCGTGGGACAAACAGAGCGAGTGAGATCTGAGGTGAACGAAAATTGGGACCGCGGGACAGACACTAGCCAGCGGAGCGCGGGTCGGATACACCCGCCCCCAGCCGGGGCGGGTGCAGCCTCTCGGGAAAGCGGCTAGCCCTCCGCTCCCAATTGAACAGAGCCCTGACCCAGGCCAGCACAGAATCACTGAGGGATACGTGGCGCATTGGAGACAGGAGGCTTTTTTTGAGAAATTACCTTAGAACCTGGGGGATCTCAGCTGAGACAGCGCTTGGCGAGGAGGGACGGATCTGCCCCAGGGCAGAAAAACATAAAAGACTCCCGGACAGCAAATAGCGTTGTACCCCGTGCTGCCTTTTTCGGCAGTTCTCCAGCCGGTCACCCCCGGTGCGTGTCCTTGCTGGCCAGCCCCTGGGCAGTGGCGGTCTCTGCCTGCCGGGGAGCCGGTCCCCTCCAGCCCCGGAGCTTGGCAGGCGCCATCTTGAAAGCGAGAGCGAAACGGCTCGGGAGCCAAAAAGTGCCCAGCGGCTCTTTCTGCCGGTGCTGCCTTTTTTGGCGGTTCTCCAGCCGGTGACCCCCCGGTGCGCGTCCTTGCTCGCCAGCCCCTGGTCAGTGGCGGTCTCCGCCTGCCGGGGAGCCGGTCCCCTCCGGCCCCGGAGCTCGGCAGGCGCCATCTTGAAAGCGAAGGCAAAACCGCTCGGGAGCCAAAAAGTGCCCAGCGGCTCTTTCTGCCCGTGCTGCCTTTTTCGGTGGTTCTCCAGCCGGTGACCCCCTGGTGCGCGTCCTTGCTCGCCAGCCCCCAGGCAGTGGCGGTCTCTGCCTGCCGAGGAGCCGGTCTCCTCCAGTCCCGGAGCTCTGCAGGCGCCATCTTGAAAGCGAGGGCGAAACCGCTCGGGAGCCATAAAGTGCCGAGCGGCTCTCTCTGCCCGGCGCCCTCCGCTGGTCTCTGAACCAACGCCAGGAGTACGGGATATGCCGGGGCCGCGCTCGGGGTGAAGGGGCAGAGCTGCGCTAAGGCAAAAAAAAAAAAAAAAAAAAAAACAAAACACGAACAAGAAGAATAGGCTCGCCGAACTGTATATTTTATTCTTGGTAAATTTCTTCTGGGTTTTGTTTGTTTGTGTTTGTGTTTGTTTTTGTTTTTTTTTGGGTTTTTTCTTTTTTTTCTTTCCTTTTCTTTTCTTTTTCTTTTTTTTTTCCGGCGGCGGACAGCCTCGGCGGGCACCTTTGCCCTCTGGGCCTCTGGCTGCCGCGCCTTTTTGAGCGCGGAGGTTGGATCCCCACCACCCTCGGAGCTGTGCGGGCGCGCAGACGTCATCTTGAAATCCACTGCGAAACCGCCCGGGACCCAGCCAGGCGGGCGTGAAGGGGCGGAGCTGTGCTAAGGCGTAAAAACAAAAACATCTAATGGCCGCTCGGGACCCAGCCGAGCGGAAGTGAAGGGGCGGAGCTGTGCTAAGGCGTAAAACAAACAAACAAACAAAAAAACATTGAGTCGCTGAATTATATACTTCAGATTTGTGTATCTTTCTGCCTTGCGGTGTGGTGAAGTGCTATGTAGTTTGTTTTTGTTCATTTTTGTTGGCGTTTTTGGTGTTTTTTGGTTTGGCTTTTTGCGTTTCTTTTCTTTTTTTTTTTTTTTTTTTTTTTTCTTTTTCTTTCTTTCTTTTTCTTCTTTTTTTTCTTTTCTCTTTCGTTTTCTCCTCTTTCTTTTCTTTCTTTCCTTTTTTTTTTCTTTTTTTTTTCTCTCTTCTCTTTCTCCTCTCTTTTCGCCTTCTAACTGGGGACCCACGGTGAGCTTCGGAACGGGCCAGGTCCCTGGCTCTGGTACATACCGGATCCTGAGTAGTCACCCCCAGGGCCGGAGATCTGCGGGCATGCAATTGCCACTCTAGGGCCCACAGCCAAGTCACTGCGGAGCAATAGGGTACCAAGAGGCTCCCTGGACGGCCCTCTCCCCTGGTCCACGGACCTTATATAGGATCCCTGCCCAAGTGTAAACTCTGAATACTTCTCCAGAAGCGAGAGTGTGGAACCTGATCCCTGGGGACATTGAGCCAAGACAGACTTTTGCCCGTGGGAACTACAGCAACTGGGGCGCTGAGCAAGCAAAGTCATCGTCCTCTCCCCATAGCTAGTATCTTGCCGGCAGATAGAGTCAGAAACCTCCCCTATAGAGGAAGAACCAAAGGGAAACAAACAAACAAACAAAGAGAATTTTGGTCTACTATTAGTGTGGACCCTGCCTGCCTTCTGAAAGACCACAACACAGTGTCCTAACTCACCAAAGCGGTCCTGGATCACTCCAATCCTCTAGGATTGGACCCATCGGAAGCAGTCCCCCAACGGAAACAGAAAAATCTCTGAACAATACACAACAGTCTCCCCCTCTTGCCAAAAGAAGCAACATACCTAGACTGTTTCACAGCCTAAGAATAGAGCACAAAGAGTCCTGTTAACCAGACTAAACCTATAAGTAAAGATCCAACGACAAATCTAGATGGGAAGGGCCCAGCGAAAAAACACGGAGAGCAAAAAGAATCAAATGGAAAGCTCATCCCCAAAGAGAAATACCAGCTCCCAACCATTTGACACAAACCAGACTCAAAACACCAACATGTCACAGGAAGAATTCCAATTATGGATTATAAACAAGCTGAATAATATACAAGAATCAATGGATAAACAACACAAGGAAAACACAAAAAAAATACAGGATTTGGAGGAAAAATTCACTAAAGAAATTGAAATATTGAAGAAAAACCAAACTGAACTCCTAGAAGTGAAGAATTCACTCAGAGAGCTACAAAACACTGTGGAAAGTCTCAAGAGCAGGGTAGATCAAACAGAGGAAAGAATCTCAGAAATTGAAGATAACTCCTTCCAACTAAATAAGTCAGTCACAGAGATAGATCGAAAAAGTAAGAGAAATGATCTGAGTCTTCAAGAAATGTGGGATTATGTGAAGAAACCTAACTTGAGAGTTATTGGCATTCCTGAGGGTGAAGAAGATAATAAGCAAGGGTTGGACAAGCTATTTGAAGACATAATGGAGGAAAATTTTCCAGGCCTTGCCAATACTCTAGACATACAGATTCAAGAAGCTCAAAGGACCCCTGGGAGATTCATAGCAAATAGGAAAACACCACGCCACGTAGTCATCAGGCTGACCAAAATATCCACTAAAGAGTCCCTTCTCCGAGCTGTAAGGAGAAAGAAACAAGTAACTTACAAAGGAAAACCCATCAGAATTACGCCAGATTTCTCAGCTGAAACCTTACAAGCAAGAAGAGGTTGGGGCCCCATTTTCACGCTTCTGAAACAGAATAATGCCCAGCCTAGAATCTTGTACCCAGCTAAGCTAAGTTTTCTATACGAAGGAGAAATCAAGACATTCTCAGATAAACAAAGGTTGAGGGAATTCACCAAGACAAGACCAGCCCTCCAAGAAGTACTCAAAAGAGAATTATACACGGATCAGCACAAGAAAGATCCACGAATGTAAAACTACTCAAGAGCTAAAGATGAAATTCCAGATACCACAATGGCCCAGGAGAGAAAACATCACAATGAAGTTCTACCCAACAAGCTGAACAAAAAACTGTCTCACCTATCAGTTTTCTCAATAAATGTGAATGGCTTGAACTCCCCGCTCAAGAGACATAGACTGGCCCAATGGATAAAAAAATACAATCCAAGTATCTGCTGTCTTCAAGAAACTCACCTAACCTGCAAAGATGCATTTAGACTGAAAATAAAAGGATGGAAATCGATATTTCAAGGAAATGGTAACCAAAAGAAAGCTGGTGTGGCAATCTTAATTTCCAATAACTTACCTTTCAAACCAACAAAAATAATAAAAGACAAAGATGGCTACTACATACTGATTAAAGGCACAATTCATCAAGAAGCCATGACTATACTCAATATATATGCACCCAACCTAGGTGCACCTAGATTCATAAAGCAAACCCTACTAGATCTCAACCAAATGATAGATAACAATACTGTAATAGCTGGAGACTTTAACACCCCACTGACAGTACAGGACAGATCCTCTAAACAGAAAATAAACAAAGACATAATGGACCTAAATAGAATGCTAGAACAAATGGGCATGGCTGACATCTATAGGACATTCTACCCAAAGTCCACAGAATATACATTCTTCTCATCAGCTCACGGGACATTCTCTAAGATTGACCATGTCCTAGGACATAAATCATGTCTTCAAAAATTCAAAAAAATAGAAATTATACCATGCATCTTCTCAGATCACAGCGGAATAAAAGTAACAATGATCACAAACAGAAACCCTCACTCTTACTCAAAGTCATGGAAGCTAAATAACCTTCTCCTGAATAATTATTCTATAAAAGAAGAAATCAAGATGGAAATCAAAAATTTCTTTGAATTAAATGACAATGGAGATACAACTTATCAAAATCTATGGGATGCAGCTAAAGCAGTCCTGAGAGGAAAATTCATATCCATAAATGCCTATATCAAAAAGACAGAAAACATGCAAATAGACAACCTAACGAATAGACTCAAAGAACTGGAGAAAGAAGAACAGAACGATCCCAAACCCAGCAGAAGGCGAGAAATTACTAAGATCAAATCAGAACTAAATGAAAAGGACAACAAAGAAACTATAAGGGAAATTAATAAAACAAAAAGTTGGTTCTTTGAAAAGATAAACAAAATAGACACACCTCTGGCTAGACTAACCAAGAGCACAAAAGTAAAATCTCTAATAACCTCCATTAGGAACATGAAAGGAGAAATCACAACCGATGCTACAGAGATACAAGATATCATCTATGAATTCTACAAAAATCTTTATGCACACAAACTGGAGAACGTGGAGGAAATGGACAAATTTTTAGAAACACATAGTCTTCCCAGGCTCAACCAGGAAGAAATAGAGTACCTGAACAGACCAATATCAAGAACTGAAATCAAAACAGCAATAAAAAACCTTCCCAAAAAGAAAAGCCCTGGTCCAGATGGGTTCACACCTGAATTTTACCATACATACAAAGAAGAACTGGTGCCCATCCTACATAAACTATTCTCCAATATTGAGAAGGATGGAGTTCTCCCTAACACGTACTACCAAGCCAATATAACATTAATACCAAAACCTGGAAAGGACACAACAAAAATAGAGAACTACAGACCAATTTCCCTCATGAATATAGATGCAAAAATTTTCAATAAAATACTAGCAAATCGAATCCAAGTACTTATCAAAAAAGTAATCCACCACGACCAAGTGGGCTTCATCCCCGAGATGCAGGGGTGGTTCAACATACGTAAATCTATAAATGTAATTCACCACATAAATAGAAGCAAAAACAAAAACCATATGATACTCTCATTAGATGCAGAAAAAGCATTTGACAAAATTCAACACCCTTTTATGATAAAAACGCTTAACAAAATAGGCATTGATGGAACCTACCTAAAAATGATACAAGCCATATATGACAAACCCACAGCCAACATCATACTGAATGGGGAAAAACTGAAAGCACTCCCACTTAGAACTGGAACCAGACAGGGCTGCCCATTGTCTCCATTACTTTTCAACATAGTATTGGAAGTCCTTGCGAGAGCTATCAGGCAAGAGAGCAGAATCAAGGGAGTCCAAATAGGGAAGGAAGAGATCAAACTCTCACTTTTTGCTGATGATATGATGTTATATCTGGAAAACCCCCAGGATTCAACCAAGAGACTCCTGGAATTGATTAACGAATACAGCAAAGTCTCAGGCTACAAAATTAATATACACAAATCAGAGGCATTTATATATGCCAATAACAGTCAATCGGAAAACCAAATTAAAGACTCAATACCCTTCAAAATAGCAACAAAGAAAATAAAATATCTAGGTATATCTCTAACTAAAGAGGTAAAGGACCTCTATAAGGAAAACTATGAAACACTGAGAAAAGAAGTAGCAGAACTTGCAAATAGATGGAAAAATATACCATGCTCGTGGATCGGAAGAATCAACATTGTTAAAATGTCTATACTACCCAAAGTGATCTACAGATTCAATTCAATCCCTATTAAATTACCAACATCATTCTTTACAGACATAGAGAAAATAATTATACACTTTGTATGGAATCAAAGAAGACCCCGTATAGCAAAAGCAATTTTAAGCAACAAAAACAAAATGGGAGGTATTAATTTGCCAGACCTCAAACTATACTACAAGGCCGTGGTTCTTAAAACAGCCTGGTATTGGCACAAGTGCAGGGACACAGACCAGTGGAACACAACAGAAAATCCAAATATAGAACCATCCTCATATAGTCACCTAATTTTCGACAAAGCAGGAAAGAATATACTCTGGGGACAAGAATCCCTATTCAACAAATGGTGCTGGGAGAATTGATTAGCCACTTGTAGAAGACTGAAACAGGACCCACAGCTTTCACCTCTCACAAAAATCAAATCACGGTGGATAACAGACTTAAACCTTAGGCGTGATACAATCAGAATTCTAGAAGAAAATGTAGGAAAGACTCTTACAGACATTGGCCTAGGCAAAGAATTTATGAAGAAGACCCCCAAGGCAATCACAGCAGCAACAAAAATAAATGAATGGGACATGATTAAATTAAAAAGCTTCTGCACAGCCAAAGAAACAGTCCAGAGAATAAACAGACCACCTACAGAATGGGAAAAAATTTTTGCATACTACACATCAGATAAAGGACTGATAACAAGAATCTATTTAGAACTCAGGAAAATCAGCAAGAAAAAATCAAGCAACCCTATCAAAAAGTGGGCAAAGGACATGAATAGAAATTTTTCAAAAGAAGATATAAAAATGGCTAACAAACATATGAAAAAGTGTTCAACATCTCTAATCATCAGGGAAATGCAAATCAAAACCACAATGAGATATCACTTAACCCCAGTGAGAATGGCCTTTATCAAAAAAACCCAAAACAACACATGTTGGCGTGGGTGTGGAGAGACAGGAACACTAATACACTGCTGGTGGGACTGCAAACTAGTGCAACCTCTGTGGAAAGCATTATGGAGGTATCTTAAACAGATTCAAGTAGACCTGCCATTTGACCCAGCAATCCCATTACTGGGCATATACCCAAAGGAAAAAAGGTCATTCTGTAACAAAGGCACGTGTACCCAAATGTTTATAGCAGCACAATTCACAATAGCAAAGATGTGGAAACAACCCAAATGCCCATCAATACATGATTGGATTAGTAAACTGTGGTATATGTATACCATGGAATACTACTCAGCTATAAGGAATGATGAAGATACGACATCTCTATGGTTCTCCTGGAGAGAGTTGGAACCCATTATATTAAGTGAAGTATCCCAAGAATGGAAAAACAAGCATCACATGTACTCACCAGAAAATTGGTTTCCTTGATCATCACCTAAATACAAATCTGGAAACGACACCAATTGGACATCAGACTGAGGTGGGGGGTGGGGGAGGGGATGGGGGTATGCCTACACAATGAGTGCATTGCGCACCGTTTGGGGAGTGGTAACACTTGAAGGTGCTGACTCGGGAAAGGGGGGGTGGGGAAAAAATATGAAACTATTGTTTTTAACTTGCACTGTTCACTTAATAATCTATCATGAACATTTCCCATATTATTTCATATCATTGTACAAGAAATAATGTATACATTATGAGGACATACTGTATCTAACAAGATATACTGTTAGACTCTTTGATTCTGTAAAATAAAATAAAAAAAAAAAAAAAAAAGAATATACCACATGTATACCATATATATAGTATGTAATGTGCCATATTTGTATTCACAAATAATGATCTATATTAGGAATATTATTCAAAAAATAACTCATGTCTTAGTGTCTAGTGGTTAGCTGAACAGTTATGAGTCTTTTAAGATAATTCACAGTTTATAGTTAAAAATATTTAATAGCAGACCAAATACATGAATACCTCCTCACTTCCTGAGACCCAAATGAAATTACACTGATTGGATACAAATAAAAAGGTAGAAACCCTCAATGACAAGAGAATGAGAAAAGAGATGGCAGCAACAATATTTGAAAGCTGGAAGAAAGATGGATAAATATTGACTGAAATGGTAGGTTTGAGAGAGGTGAAGTCTAAGACACCAAAGACTTCAAAAATAGCCTGTTTGAGATAAAATTCTTGAAAGACTCAGAAATTGGTAGTCCTAGTAAACTTTTAACATGGAGAGTAATGGGTACTGAAAGCAGGAATATCCATATTTCTTTCTTCAATCATCTCATATAGGTGAGTGTCCCATCTTTTCCTGAAAGAAGAGTGAGAGTTAGTTCTGGAAAAAGATAGCCAGAGTGACGGAAGGTGTTGCAGGCACATCTGAAGATATTGAGGTTGTGCTACGAAATGTATCTCCCTTGTACACTTTCTGGGGAGACTACTGGAGGATGTCTTTTACCAAAACAAAAAGTAAACTATTAATATATAATAGAAGAGCTACAAGAAAGAAAAAAATCCACTACAGAAGAGAGGTAAAGGGTGTTCCAAGTTGAAGTGAAAAGGAGATGCTATTAATAGAATGACATTTGTTCATTAGCCCTAATGAGGGAAGCCAGTCACCACTGGAACATAAAGACAGGGGCTCTAAGACAGAACTCCTAAGGTGTAGGTGTCAAAATACCTTGAGAGAAGGATTATAGGTTTAGCAGTATACTGTGTGATAATTAATCACAGGCCCATGGATAACTGGCACAATAGAAAAGCATGCTAATCATTAAAGTCAAGGAAACTAAATGTTGTATAAGAAAATAAATGTAAATTTAATATAATGCAAACTTTGGCTGTAACATATTTTTAGTCATGATACTGTAAAGAATAGAATTTATTTTCTATTGTAACATAACAAAGTGTTATCAAACTTAGCAGCTTAAAAACATATAGATTTATTATTTCATGATTTAATAGGTCAGGAGTCCAGGTAAGATATAACTGATTTCTTTGCTCAGGGTCTCCCAGCATGGCAAGCAATATGTTAGCTGGGCTGTGTTTCTTTCTGGAACTCGGGGTCCTTTTCCAAATTTCTGTAGTTATTGGCAGGATTAAGTTTCATGTTGTTGGGTGACTGAGTGTTCTGGATTCTTAATGGCTGTTGTCATCTTCTAAAGTGTACTTGCAGTTCCCTGACAATGCAGTCCTCTCCACAAGCAGTTTAAACATATAACTGCTTCTTGAAGGCCAGCAGGAGAGTTTCTCTCCCCAGCCTGCTGAATACAGTCTTACACAAGGCAATTTATTCAAGGGAGTGACAGCCAACACCTCTCCTATATTCCTTTGGCCAGAAGTACAGGTCCCACTCACACTCAAGGGAAAGTGATTATGCAGAGTGTAGCACCAGGGGCTGAACATCACGGGGGCCAACTTAAATTTCTGCTTACCACAATATTGAATATAGATTTTAATAAAAGTTAAAAATGGCAATATTGGAAAAATAGAGGCAAAGTATATGGGGGTATATAAGATCTTATGGATTCTTCATATCCCAACTATTGCTATTATCTAAAACAAAACATTAGTTTTTTTTTCAAATATTAGTTTGAGAAAATTACTTGGCAATATGAAGAAAAGTATGAGAAGAAACTCATTTTATCCTCCTATATTTTGAACAATTGAAAATTAAATCAGCAATCAGAAAAAATAGAAGTAATATTTGAACTAAATAACAGCAATGGATTTGAGAGACGGAAATAGATGTTATTAATATAAACACTGGGGGAAAGTTGGATGAGAAAGAAAAAGTTAACATATGCTTGGATATAGGGGTTATAGAAACAAAGACAATTAAGTATTCTAGAACACATGGCTGAAAGAATCACGTGGACATCAGTAGAAAATTTAGCATATGTTTCTAATGGTTTATCTGAGAATATTTCCATATATATACAGTGTTTCCAAGAAATCAGGATCAAATAGGACAATTTGTCTGAACACCATACACAAAGAGGTTTGTTTATTTGATTTTGAATAATATATTGATTTAGTCAGCATTCAATAAAGAACACATTGAAGATTTTAATTTGACAACCAAGTCATGCAAAAACAATATAGAAAAACAGAAAAAAAAAAGATGGAAGGGATTAATATTTACCCAAGAAATTTACATTAGTCCGAGATATATCAGCCAAAACACTGTTATTAGAAAGTTAAATTCAGCTGTTCACCAGCAAAAATACAGAGAGGTGAATTCTCACGATTACTTGTACCCTATGTGTGTGTGTACCTATGTGCATAGGTCTTTTGAGAAAGGAGCAATAAGCAATAACAACTTAGACATTCAAATATAGAAACACCTCTCCTTTTAATTTTTTAATTTACATGTCTTTATATATGAATGATCCTTGCAAAAGAGCATTTGAGCCTTAAAAGCAAATGATCATAATGGTTCCTTCAAAACATCATTTTGAACTTACGTAGCAAACAAATTAGGACAAAAACTAGAATTTAAGGAGTATCTGAAAATAAAACAAAAATTAAATGAAGCAAGAGGTAAATATAAAGGAAGTGAGAGAGTCAAAAGATGAAGATGGCATAAGATTGCTTCAGACATTAACAAGCATTTGAAAAATTTTAGCAGAAGTCAACATTTGAAAATGATAGAATGAAATAATTCCAAAATAATAGGATATTGTCCCAGTTACAAAGGAAGTTTTATTTCATCTTCTATCCAAGCAAGACACTTAATAGTCTCCTGGATATTTCCTCTTCACTTTGCACAGCAAATACATCAATCAATAATAAATCATGACACAAATTGTGCCAAAAAAACAACATGAAATCATCATGTCTTGTAAACATTCATTTTATGAATAATGAAAATCCCTTTTAAGTCTGCCCACAGTGACAGGACAAGAGGTTGGAGGAGGGGAGAGATAAAGAGAGATATAGAAATAGAGATAAGAAAATCTTCATCCAATCAACTAGTACACTGAGATTCAAATACTGAAAATAACTTGTCAAAAACTATAAATTTCGACAGGGATGTCATCGGTAAATCACGGGAGACGAGAGAATGGAAGTAAAAATCCTAGTTAAAATAAAACAATCAAAATGATGGTACAATAAAGAAAAAACTTGAGAATTTGAGTGGCTTTTCAGAAAAACAAAAGAAGAAAACAACAACAATAATAATGGCAGTATGATCCACAGAGTATAATATGTCTACGGCACGGGACAGAGGAAAGAGCAGGGCAACTTCCTTGACAGAGCTGAGCACCACATTCTGTTTTTTTCTATAGGAATCTGGGAGTAGGTGTGGGACTGTCAAATGCTACATATGTTAATTGCTCTAATAAGATTAATGTTATGAATAACAAAAACATTTCATTTCTGCACCACATATAGACATGATAATGGTAAATAATGACCTTAAGCAAACAATGTGTTATATCTGCTCTTATTTTATTACAGAACAAACAATATTTTCATAATAGAAAGATTTGTAAAATAATTTATGACTATAGGACTATCTTTAGCTACTATGAAGCGATATGACTTCATAGTAAAGATTTTGATTATTTGATTTTGATTTTTATTCTAAATTTCATGCCTGACTTCCCTTTTTGACTTTTTTAAACAACTGTATGCACTCTTAACTTGATGAATTCTAGTTTTCAATCTTGATAGGGTCTAAACTGTGACTTTAAAAATAAAATTTCATTCTTTTTAATTTTTTTTTTTTTTTTTTTTTTTATGACAAGGTCTTGCTCTGTCACCCAGGCTACTAGAGTCAAGAGATGTCATCATAGCTCGTTGCAAACTCAAACTCCTGGGCTCTAGCAATCCTCTTGGCTCAGCCTCCTGAGCAGCTGGGACTACAGGCGTGTACCACCATGCCTGGCTAATTTTTTTTTTTTCTATTTTTTTGTAGAGTCGGGGTCTTGCTCATGCTCAGGCTGGTCTTGAACCCCTAGCCTCAAGCAGTCCTCCCACCTTGGCTTCCCAAAGTGCTAGGATTACAAGCGTGAGTCACCATGCCCAGCCTGATATTCTATTAATAAAGAATAGTAAATACTAAAGTAAAAAATGCTTATGCACAGGAAAATACTACCCACCAATTCTGAAGTATTTTAAAATAAAATAAAACATATTTAGCTAGTCTGGAAACATTCAAACGGTCATATGCCATGACAAACTATGTAATATGCTTTCAAATGCCACTATTAGTCTTCCAACAAATGGAGACAGAATTATCTAAATTTTTATGCAAGATTTAAGAATATTTATTTAAAGTAACTTGAGGAAGCTGGCAGACTCATGGGCAATTTTATAATTGATTTTACTTGAATGATTTGTAAGAAATGGAATAAAATTTCCATTACTTTCAGACTGTGAAGACTAAAAGGAGAAGTATAACACAAAGAAGGGCAAAAGATATTTCAGAAAAATGAAATTCAGAAATGGTCCTTCTAGAAAATAATGGAGTATAAAATCTTTTGGCAAATTGTAACCCTTCAGCATAGAAAATCAAAGCTATCTTAGGTTAATTCTGTTTTCTGAAGCACATGAAAATGACTTACGAGCCACAGGTGCCTATTCCCTCCCTTGTACAGTAAGTGCTCATCTTTTACTCCAGAACAGGCTTGAACATCACCATGATACCCATGAACACCACCCATTGCTATTAATATGAATTATAGGTACCATGTACAAGTTGGAAAGACAGATGTTGGCCATTTTCTAATGTTGGTCAGTTTCTAATATATTGTATGGATGCACCATACAGTTTACTATGTTTAATAAAAATGGGATTTTTTAAAGAAGAGGAGGGAAGAAGACATCTTTAGCATTTTGATAAGGAAACATATACAGAGAGATATAGGAAAGTTTTTAAAATTTTCCATTAATTTTCATTATAATCTAGTTAAACTCAGTAAAATAGTTTAATAACCTCTGCACAAATGAAATACCAGAGCTGGGATGCTTCCAATATTTTCAACTAAATTAAAGAATATATATTATATAAATATATATTCCTTTTGTGTGATAGAATACATTAAAAAGACAAAATCTAAATGCCTAATGTTCCGATACCAACACATCAATGGTAACCAAAAGAAGCAAAATGGATAGAACATCCACAATTTAAAAAAACTTGACTATCTAATTTTATAGCAATTAAAATAATTCAACTCAAATATGGAGCACCAATTCTCTATCAGTAACATGGTAAACAAGTAAAATTAACTTCATGAGTATTTTGATAAATTAAGAAAATGATGGCATAAAAATAGATGTTTTCATTGCTACTTACTCCTAAGATGCAACAACTATTGATCATCATGAATATGCAACTAGAATCTTGTTTAATTTAATTGCATGGAACTTAAAATGAGCATTATTTTACTAAATATGAATGTAACTTACGGCTTTCTGCATGTTTTTTATTTTTACTTGATCATAAATATTTTATGTGAAAACAAATGTTTTAAACTACATTGACATTGAAAAAAACTAAATATGCATGAAAATTATACTGATCTATTCTCTAAAATGAAAGCTTGACAATGTGATAAAAATAACTGTATACAATTTCTGATTACAAGGTTACCTATACACTTTACCAATATCTGATTGTTCATAACTCACAATGAATATCAGTAAATAAAAATTGTTCATAAACATAACGTCAGACAAAATGCTTACTAGTAGCTCAGTCAAGGCAGCATAAATTGTCACTTCAATAACACACAATAATAAAAGCATGTATCAAATATTTTTTAAAACTACACATTTAAACCTTGCAAAAATGTATTTGAAATTAGGAAAATGTTAGCTTTACAAGCTTTAGGTGAACATACCATTTCCTGAGTTTTATTCTACAGTGTGTTGCACAAGCTAACCAATCAATTTAAATTGACATTTTGTTAGGAGTATTTGGGGAATTAAAGATGAACACACTTTCATCCTTACTCATAAATCAGTTCTATTCTGTGCACAAAATACAGAAAATCCTTTAACTCAAGTTATTAAAATACAATCCTAATAAAATAGCTGCATTTTTCTTCCCTTGCCCAGTGGAAAGAATTCATGAAAAAGTGAGCACAAAGTACAAACCAAGAATTTGGTTGACATATCAATTAAATAAATTTAATTCCTTAATCTGTGTGGAATGTGTTTATTTCTCTATATGAGGTGAAGTAGATCTATTTCATTTTTTACATGGATAATTATATTTTATCTCTATTTATTGTAAAACCCTTCCTTTTGTCTCTGATCTGGCTTGCCAGTAATATTATTATCAACATTGCTTCCATTCAGATATCTGTTTCTGGGCTCACTATTACATTTCGTTGATAATTTAGTCTAGCACATTTCTGAAAAACCCAGTATCAACCATTGTGGACCCTGATGTCTTAAAACTAACATCACCACTACTTATTGTTCTCCTTCAGAGGGATTTTTCCTACTGTTGGCCCATTACACATTCAAATACACTTTAAAATTGCTTTAAAACTACAGATCAATTTGTAGAGAATTTCAACCTTTACAATATTAATTTTTTCTTTCCATTAATGTGGCATACGTCTTCGTTTATTTAGTTGTTTTCTCAGAAAGCTCAAAAATCAACAAATTAATAAACTGTCTCAAAGGAATTGGAAAAGGAAGAGCAAATTTATCTTAAACCTAGCAGAAGAAAAGAAATACCTAAGATTAGAGCAGATTTAAATGAAATTGAGAATAAAAGAACTATACAGAAGAGCAATAAAACCCAAAGTTGATTTTTTGAAAAGATAAACAAAATTGACAGCCCTCTTGCTAGATTGACAAAAACTAGAAAGGAAAGGACTTTAACAAACTCAATCAGAAATGAAAAAGGAGAGGTCACTACAGACATCACAAAAATACAAAACATTATCTTTGAATACTATAAAAATCTATATGCCCAAAAACTACAAAATATGGAAGAAATGGACAAATTCCTGGAAACACACAACCTCCCTAAGTTCAATCAGGAGGAAATAGAATTCCTGAACAGACCCATATCGAGCACAGAAATTGGAGCAGCAATTAAAAATCTTCCAACAAAAAAAGTCCCAGACCAAAGATGGGTTCACACCTGAATTTTACCAAACCTACAAAGAACTCATATCTAAACTGCAGAAATTATTCCACAACATTGAGAAGGATGGTATCCTCCCCAACTCAATCTACGAAGCCAATATCACCTTGATACCAAAATTTTCTCCATTGCCTTTAAAATTTACTTTTTATCTTTGTAAAATAAATGTGAAATAAACATTATGTTTCTTATTGTAAAATAAATATCAGGTATAGACAGATTTTTCCACCTCACTTCACTTACGTACATATTTTTAACATCTACAAAATATTTTTAAGGATACTCTTTCAAAAATTTAAGAATAAAGAAAACTTTGTCTCTGTCATAAAACCTTTGCACTCTGGCAGTGGCAGTACCCATGCAAAAATATAATTGCAGTTAATGATTATAGTTGCTTTATTTCTGCAAGGTAGTTTCTAAAAATTACCAACTTTTTCTATATAGAAGTCTTTAATTTAAACAGTTTATTGCTAATTTGGAGCAATTATCTCATCTTCAATGAACAATAAGTTTGTGGATTATATATTTACTGACAAATTCTTTAATGGCCTTGTAAATTATAAACAACTTCACTGGGAATAAGACTTCGGAAATTTTCTCTTCAAAAGTCTGAGCTGAGAGTCATTTGATTTTAATCCTGTAGTATGAATTTTCTTTTCTCCTTGCTTTAACACTTTTCAAAATACTTCACATAATGATATCTTTACATTAATTTGTTTGACTATTCAAAGCATTATCCAATTCTGGTTTTGCTTTTGTATGTATTCTTTTTGTTTTATGTTTTATGTTTTGTTTTATGGCTGATGCTTGCTTTCCTGATGTCTAAGATGATTTTATTTTAAGTATTTTTTGGATTATTACCTTATTCTTTCTTTTCTTATTGGAACATTGATTATTCAACCAATATTGGACAGTTGTAGGTATACTCCTTTCTATCTGTTATTCTGTCTCCGTATTTTTTTATCTGATTAGTTTCCCATGCATTCTAGAAGCTTTTCTTAGTTTTTAAATTATTATTTTTAATGCATCAGTAATTCAATTATCTTTCCTGTCTACCCATATGTTATACATACAATGAAGATTCTATGCCTACAGCAATTTTGGCTTTGTTGCATTATCTATTTATTTCCTTTTTTGCCTTCTCATGCTAGACTTACATTTAATAAAGACAATTGTCTACTTGAAGATTTCATAATAATGAACACATCACTTTCTAAAAATTGTCTATTTTTACGGCAGCATTCCTAATACAACCTGATTGTCATCTAGTTTTGTTTCCATAGTAGAAACACTACTGTCTGCATTAATTTTACCCTTTTGGTATGGATCAAAAGAGTCTGACCTACATTTAATCCTACTCATGTGTCTCAGGTAATAAAATATCCTGATAATGTTTCCTTCCTGATATGTTCTTTCACAAGAATCCCTTTTTAACAATGACTATTGTTTTTTTTAAATCTAGATATTGATATTGAAAACAATCTGTTCAAGCCTAACCTACTTTTTGTAAACAGCTTCCATTAGTTCCGACTTTTATAGTATACTCCTCTCTATTCAAATTTGAAATTTCTCACATTTTTTATTGTAACTTTAATAATGCTCTTTCTTCTTCTTCTAGTTCTAACTAAAAAATCCATAGACTTTAAAAAACAAATATTGATTCCCCCATGAGATATAGTCTTTACTTTTTTTTTTTAATTTTGCTGATACTTTTTATCAGCTTTTGCCTCTGTTTTACCTGTCTTAAGTCTTAACAAGATCTCGGTCATCTTGGTTGCTACCACATCTTCACAAAATAGTCAAAGAGTGATGAGACCATATAGTATCAGACACTAAAAAAAAAAAAAACACTTATTATGTAAGAGAATGACTGTCCTTTCTCCATAAAATGCTAGATTTTGAGAGCCTATGCTGAGTTTCTAGGGTTTGAAAGAATATAAAAGCACTGATGCACATTAAATATATTTTTAAAAAATGTTCATAGGAAGGTTTTTACTCCTACTTATCAAGCAAAAAGACAAAATGTTTTAAATCCTTGTCATAAAACTTTGGCTAGATATAAATATATTAACTGTATAATGATTTCCTACCCCAAAATATATGCATAATGGACTGCCTAATTCTATTTTATGTATTTAGTTTTTTCAGTTGAATTGGAGAAAAAAGCTAATTTTACCCTAGTAAATCTTAAAAACATGCATTATTCCATGGATTGTCAGTTAGAAAATTACAAAATGAAGTCAGTTGTTTTACGTTTTTTTCCTCTCAAGATTTAAAGTTACTTTTGGCATATTGACAAGAAACCTTTCTATTTTTTTGAAACATCTGAAATACTAAACAGGGATTACTACTAATTATAATACTTTCTTGGGTCTCTTTGCCTACTATATTTGTTATCATAAGCTGAATACAATCTTGCTCACTTTTATTTCTTTTGACACTTTGTCATCTACAGTACATATCAAAATGTAAATATTTCTTCTTGTCCTGGAAAAGTTGCACAGGAAATATTACTACTTTGACCTTTTCATTATTTTCCATTTTGACTGGTTGTCTGTTCCAATCACAGGTTCCTGGGGTGGTAAACAGGGAAAGGTGGGCATGGCAAGCAAATCAAATTACAGAATACTAAAAAGGTCATAGTAGGATGGTTTCAACTTCACAAAACACAAAAGATAGGAAAAAAATATTCATAATGTTTGAAAAATGAGTAAATATTATCCTATGTGTGTTTTCAACAAGGAACTAGTAAAAACCAATGATAAGCTTCCTTTTGTTTAGCCCTATATTTAAATTATTTTGTACTACATCTGAAAAGTCACTAGGTATATAGTTACTGTAAATTTAATTAATTCTACTTCCCTTATATTTAGTAATACCTCAAATCCCCTCAAACGGAAAATCTTTAGTGTATTCATACAGATAATACATAACAATATAGCAACTGTACAATAGTGTGAATTTCTTTCTCTCTTTTCCATCCAGAAGATAGCTTAAAATATTGACTAGTAAGCCCAGATGAAAGATGAACTTTATTTAGTTTATTTGGTCTTGCTGAAACTTCCTACAGCTGAGTTTATTTTCCCCCTTGCTACATGAAACTCAGAAGACTGATTTTTTCATCACACTGTTACTTTCATAGATGGAAATCTTCTCAAATGTTAAATATACTTAAACAAAAATCAGTTGTACACATCCATCACAGGTGAAGGTTTTTAAAAACACAAATAGAGATTTAGGCTTTAAAGTGATTTTTAAAGCATTATACAGGCATAAACTAATATGTACATCTGTGTTTTAAGTAGTCATTTGGAGATGAAAGCTCTTCTTGTCTTTGCAAACTATGGAGAAATGTGGTAGAATTTGATGACTTACTAATTAATGAAAATACTCCTTAAATTTTCACAATCAAATGAAAGATTCAGTTACTGAATATTGATCTTAGCTATCAGCTCAGCTCATTATCTTCTCTCTGGGATACATCTTGATGGGCAGCTGACATCCCAAGTGTTATTGGTGTCCATGCCAAAGTTGGGGGGATATTAGGCCCAGAAATATGCATGTTACTCTTACTCGTAACTTCTTAGCCAGAATTCATCAATATAACCCACCTGCATGAAAGGGGCCAGGAATTGAAATCCCACCATGTGGACAGAGGCAAATAGCAATAAATATTCCCTTAGCTGTGTTAATAACTACCTGAAAAGATAATGAGAACTTGGGAAAATACACTCCATATTTAAATATATGTGCACATTTTTTACCACAAGCATTACAGTAACAGTGTTTTGAAATTTACTTTTATTTTCCTTTGGATTTTAGCAAGAACATAGGGCTGAAGGACTTGTCATCTCCCCAGGTGTGTTCTTTGGGATTCTTTAATAGATAAATGTGAATATCTGACTGGGGCACTGATTGCCCTGAGTGGCAACTTAAATAAGTGTTCACATATAATATTCTGTCATCTATGTGAAAAGCATGAAGTGCATCAAAAATCTAACAAAAATTATTTGCACATGTGGCCTGTATTATTTGGGAATTAATAAATAATACAGGTTATAAAAACAGAACTCAAGATAGTTTTATCAAAAAATATTATTTATTGAAAAAAGTGTGGTTTGTGGGAAAACAAGGATGGTAATGAGGCTGGGGCTTAGGAAAAACTACAGCTAAGAGGACAAATATCAGAATTAGTTCTCAGTCTTGTATGTGGCTCTTTTTGCATATCTTCTTCTTTTCCTCCTCCTTCTTCTTACTCTGTTCTCTCCAATTGCACACAGGCTTCTTTTGCTTTATTGGTCAACATGATTGGATACTTTAATAAAAACTATTTAAGCACATGGAGACTCAGTGTCAAATTCAATTTTGGGGGGCAATGTCCTAAATTAGATCTCTTAGTCTACGTCCAACCACGATGTCAGAAAATAGTGTAAGTTGGTGGTTATATCCAGGTTGAATTCACTCGGGTTTAGACCAATGATGACCAGGTGAAAGAAGGTCCCAAAGTAATGTCCATACATTCCATGCAGTGAGTTTACCAAAGATTTGGGTTATGGATTGGTATAGTGTCTACTCTTTTACTCTACTGTGCACATTTTCTACTACCTGACTTTATGTGCAAAGAAGTTATTGATGATTACATTGCTAATGAGTGTACAACACATATTAAGTAGAAAAAATATATTTCTTGAATAATTTAAAAACTTTAATATTTCTGAAAATATATAATTATTAAATCTGCAAATGTCAGAAATGTAGAAAATCTGTTTTTTTTCCATCTGACTCAATTTATTCAGTGTTTGCTTTCATATAAATAAACATAATCCCTTCAGTAGTAAGATATGATTGGTTGCTTACCTGATATTTAGTTACTTCTTTTTTGTAAAAGAATACCAACTTTATTTAGTTGGACACTCATTCCCTGCAGAGACTTTGTGAATTAGACAAAGCTAACTTCATCCTCCTGTCCAGGAGTGGGTCCTGACAGGTCTAACCAATCATGCTTGCATATAATTGATATAGAATCAAGCTAAGTAGAAACTAGAAGAAAATATTCCCAAGCTAAATGATAGTAATAAAAGGTAGGCACATGTCCTACATTGATCTGATGCAAATGGATAAATAACTTTCATATCATGGCTATTAGAGAAGCCTGCTTTCTTTCTCACTAGATATGAAAAAGAGAGCCAATTGCCCTGAGTTCTGCTCATAGGCATCTTGAAAACATGAAGAGAGTAAGACTGAGTCAAGGCTGGTATGATAAATAAGGTGAAATAGAGAATCTGACGAACAGAGCTGGAACTGAGATTTACCATAGCTGGTACCCGCCCTTCTTTTGAATATCCTGCTATAATCAGTGGTCCCCATCTTTTTTGGCACCAGGGACTGGTTTCATGGAAGACAGTTGTTCCACCAACGCTGAGTGGGGGAAGGATGGTTTCTGGATGATTCAAGCACATTACACTTATTGTGTACTTTATTTCTATTATTATTACATTGTAATATATAATGCAATAATTATACAATTCACCATAATGCAGAATCAGTGGAGGCCTTGAACTTGTTTTCCTGCAACTAGATAGTCCCATCTAGGGGTGATGGGAGACAGTGACACTCAAAGTGTGCTGCTTATGTCCAGTCTACTCCATCATCTCATTTTGGTTGCTGTCACTGTAGAAACCTCTGCTTCAGAAAGATAGGATGTTGGAAATGGAAGCAGGCTTTTCAGTGCTTTTGTGGCAATCTCAGGCTGTTCTGCCTTGACTTTAATCTATAACATATGGAAATTTGAAGTTGTCTCAAACATACTTTTAAGACCGCTGTCATTTGTGATCTCAAGCAGTTGATCCTCTTCTAGCACAGACAAAGTTGATTCACCTGGTTTACTCACAAATAGGTTGTGGAACCATTCCTTCCCAGTTTGGGGTTCTTTCGTGGTTAGAGAGTAATGTTCAAATTCTTTTGAAAGCTGAGACAGGTGATCACGCATCAGCTGGGAGAAAGAAAGCCCTGGCTCAGTCTCTTTCAAAATCTCTGCTAATGTTTGAAACATGTCAAAAATCCCAGTGTTCACTCATTGCCCACATAATTCCAGTTTGGTTTTGAATGCAATCCACTTTATTTACCAACTCGAACCCAGTTCTTCCCTGAAGTGACAGACCGAGTTTGTTGAGAAGGTTGAATATGTCACACAAGTAAGCAAGTTTTGCAACCCATTCTGTGTCACTAAAATGTGCTGCCAATGGTGACAGTTTTTCTGAAAGAAATCTCTGGCCGGGCGTGGTGGCTCATGCCTGTAATCCTAGCACTCTGGGAGGCCGAGGTGGGCGGATCATTTGAGCTCAGGAGTTCGAGACCAGCCTGAGCAAGAGCGAGACCCCATCTCTACTAAAAATAGAAAGAAATTATATGGACAGCTAAAAATATATATAGAAAAAATTAGCCGGGCATGGTGGTGCATGCCTGTAGTCCCAACTACTCGGGAGGCTGAGACAGGAGGATCCCTTGAGCTCAGGAGTTTGAGGTTGCTGTGAGCTAGGCTGACGCCACGGCACTCACTCTAGCCTGGGCAACAAAGTGAGACTCTGTCTCAAAAAAAAAAAAAAAAAAGAAATCTCTGAAGTGGCTCTCATAATTCAAAAACTCTGGCCAGTGACCTACCTTTAGAAAGCCATCTCACTTCTGTGTATAGAGAAGACATGTTTGCTCTGTGTTCATCTCCTCATAGAGCATCACAAACAGACGTGAATTAAGGTGATGTACTTTAACACAGTTGATAATTTTAATCACATCCTGCAAAATGTTATTTAGTTAAGGTGATATTTTTTGGCTAGCCAGCATTTCTCTGTGGATGACACAGTGTGTAGACTTATATTCAGAAGCAACTTCCTTGACCAGTGAACCAGAAATCCATCCAGTCATGGCAGCTGCTCTGTCCATGCATATACCAATACAAAATGACCAGTTCAGTTTTCCTGATATGTAATCATTCAAAGACTTAAATAGTTCTTCAGCTGTGGTGTGTTGGTTGGCAACAAAAGTGCATACATAACATATCCTCAGGCACATCCTCCTGAAAAATATATCACACAAAAACAAGCATTGTTGCCTTGTTGTCAACATTGGTAGACTCATCAACCTGGATTGCATACCACGGTGACTCATTAATCCTCTCTAACAATTTGGCCTCAATATCCTCTGATATTTCATCAATTTATCTAGTTATGGCTAGATGAAAAAGGAACAGCTAGCTGAAAAAGGAACATGTGCCACCTTTTGAACTGCAGCCTCTCCTAAAAGTTCATAGCAAATGTCCTTAGCAGCAGGCAAGATCAACTCTTCACCAATACTAAAGGGCTTCTTAGCTTTAGCAATGCAGTTACTAAGAATTATGCTCTCAGTGCAGACACATTTGATGAAGCGGGGCCCTCAAGAATTACTTCTGTTCTCTGGGTTCATGGTTTTTTCTTTTGAAAAACTCCAAAAGCTTGTATTTTAATGCAGGGTGCTTGGTCTCCTTGTGGCGAAGCAGTTTTGAAGGTTTTATGGCTTCGTTGGATAGCTGGTTGCCATATATTATACAAAGTGGATTTGGAGAATGCCAATCACCTGTTGCAATGAACCCATAATTTAAGTATGACTCTTGGGGTTTTCTTTTAAATGCTGCTTTCATTTTGTTGGCAGTATTAGAGTCTTCTGCTTTCTCATTTTTTGTGTCTTTCCCCCTTTTCAAAGAAGCTCTCCAGAGGCATTTGGGTTTTTTTACTCATTTTTGCTAAAGTTAGCTTGTGGGCTCACCAAAGCTGTGACTGAAACAAGTGCACAGTGAGGGAAAGAGGCTCAGATGGAAGTGTTAAATAAAATAATGGGTGGGCCATGCATGGACTAAAATAAGTGTCACATTCTGACTTAAAACCTGCCACCATATCCAGCTATACAATTAAAGTACATCAACTCACTTGCCACGATAAAGTCTGCCACCAGATGCAGCTTAATTGTCACTTGCCACTCACTGATAGGGTTCTGATATTAGCCTGTAAGCAATTGATGTGTTATGGTCTCTGTGCAGTAAAACCTCTCTGCTAATGATAATCTGTATTTGCAGCCGCTCCCCAGTGCTAGTATCACCATCTCAGCTCCACCTCACATCATCAGGCATTAGATTCCCATGAGGAGCAGGCAACCTAGATCCCTCGCATGTACACTTTACAGTAGGGTTCAAGCTCCTATGAGAATCTAATGCCACCACTGATCTGACAGGAGGCAGAGTTCAGGATGTGATGCAAGGGATGGGGAGCAGCTGCAAATGCAGATGAAGCTTTGCTCACAGCCAACCACTTACCTCCTGCTGTGTTGCCTGATTCCTAAGAGCCACAATCTATGGCCCAGGGGTTGAGGACAACAGCGCTATATGAGATAATGTTTCCATTTTTCTCCAAGCCTACTTAAAAAAAGACTATTTGTTACTCATCGCTGAAGGGAAACAAATGAATACATCATCCCTAAATGTATCATTGCCTTTGAGTCATTTTAAAAATAAAATGTCCCTCTAATATTAATACCTCAGTGTCTTAAAATACATATATCAGACTCCAATATAAATTTACTCTGTTTAGTTTAATTCACAGATGAATTATTTGAGTAACATCAGCTTTCAAAATGCACTGTTCATTAATAGTGAAAAAGAAAAGAAAAAACAGAATTCATATTTAGCCACTGTTTTCAGCCATGAAACTCTGACTATCCAAATTATAAATGATCCTTGTCTCCCAATATAATCAATCTGGTTCATTTAATTAGTCATAAGGTTACTATATGTATTTCAAAGTAAGTGAACAGGGTTTCACAAGCCTTATAATTCAGACTTTTATTATGTCAGACATCTGTTCTCCCTAATTATTTCATCTTAATTGTTAAAAAAGTCCACTCTTCACTACAAAAGTATGCATCTTTTAGACATTTTTACTATTTTAGGCATGGCCATCAAAAGTGCATTTTATGACATGTTTCTAAAAGTCTTTGCAGCAAAATGGATTATTTGGTGAGATTTTATTTAATAAAGTGTGAAATAATTAATAATATAAGATGAAAAGCACTGATTTAATATCATCTGGGATAGCCTATAGAATTGTCATTAAAATGGCCTTTGGTGGTACATAGCCTTCCTTTTATTGACAGGCTAGAACTGGGAACCAAAAGTTAAATGTTTAGCACAGTCTGTTTCCCAAATCATCTTAAAATGGACAGCAATGAAATGCTCTACCCTAAAACATGCCTTTGCACCCTAAAATTGGAAGCAAAAATTAACTGGTGAATACCGGTTAGAAATTGCAATGAAGAAACATCATAGGCAGTTCTAAAGGCTGTACAGCATTGCAGGGCAGAATGGGCAGCTTTAAAAAGAGTATAAAGTGGCCGGGTGCGGTGGCTCATGCCTGTAATCCTAGCACTCTGGGAGGCTTAGGTGGGAGGATATCTTGTGGTCAGAGGTTTGAGACCAGCCTGAGCAAGAGTGAGACCCCGTCTCTGCTAAAAACAGAAAAAACTTAGCTGGGCAACAAAAAATAGAAAAAATTAGCTAGGCACAGTGCTGCATGCCTGTAGTCCCAGCTACTTGGGAGGCTGAGGCAGGAGGATTTCTTGAGCCCAGGAGTTTGAGGTTGCTATGAGCTACGCTGATGCCACGGCACTCTAGCTTGGGCAACAGAGAGAGACTCTTCTAAAAAAAAAAAAAAAAAAAAAAAAAAACAGTACGTATGAAGTGATGTACAGGCAGTAGAACTAAGGCAGGAGCAGGCAAAAGGTACTTGCCCAAAATGGAAGACAGCCATGAGCCTGAGCTTTGTGTTGCACGTGGCAGACTTTGAATATCTAAACACTTTGCCTCCCCTAAGTTATAGAATTTCAATAATTAAGAGGAACTAATAACTGTATTCTAAAATATTGACTTAATTAAGATATAAAGAATAGCTGTAATATTTCTTTCAATCAATATTTCTGTCCAAATCTTATATTTAACCAGAGAATCATTTTAAAGTTTTTAAACAGGGTATCTAGGTATGGAAACATTAGCTAAATTTAGGCCTTCTAGAGTAACTAGATATATGAAATATGAAATAATCCAATTTGAAGTTTATTTTTATGTTTTAAATTGACTGAAATAAAATCATATTATTCTGTTTAGAGTTTTACACAACCAGTTCAATTCATTCCTCTCTTAGCCATTTAAGATAAGACCTAGATCCTTACGTTGCATTTTTAAATGACATGCTTTTTTTTAAATATCATTTAATGGATTATCATTTTACATTGTTTGGCACTAAGGGGAATTTTCTAGACAAAATACTCATATTTTCTTAATAAAAATGACCGAACACTTTGTAATTATTGTGCAATATATTCTCAATACTCCAGCAAGCAGGAGAAAAAATAAAATGGGAACTAATTCAATAGCACTGGTTCCATCTCTCCTTTGCTACAATGGACTTTTAATCTTACTTTAAAAATCAATTGACCACAAGTTTTGTTAGACAAGCTTGTTCCCCCCCAAGTTATTTTGTGTTCTACTCAAATACTCATCAGAATCTAATTGTATTATGTTGGCAGAAAAGTTATGCTGAGTTGCTCTTTTAGAACAAGAAAGAGTTGCGTTCAAAAGAGAAAACAATATAACAGAGTATACATATGCTTGCCAAATGTAGATAAGTAATAATGTTTGATGTAAAATTTGATACTTTGTCAGTTTTATCATAATAGGAGCACTTCTGATATTCTCATATGACTTATTTTAACATGTTGAACTTTTCCCTTAGGTTCAAGTATTTAGCAATCTGGTTCTATTACCAAGGGAAAAATCTTATGAAAAACAAATAAGCCTAGGATAAGCATAATCAATTTTATGCAACTAAGTCAAGTCTTACTTTGATTCTGATTCATATATAGTTACCTGTTAAATTTCTCATTTCTTGAAACTGTTCCATATTCAAAATCAAGAACTTTAAGTTTGCCTTTTCTGACAAGAATCTACCTTTCCAGATTCTCTACTGCTTTACTTTATTGTATTTGCTCTTTATCATTATATTTAATACTTTTGATTTTGTCCAATTTCCTCTTTTACCTTTTTAAAGATCCTCAGTTATTTTATTTATATTGCTCCTATTGCTACTATCTTTCATTTGTAATGCACTCTGCACTCTACTGTTAATCTTTCCAGTGAAAAATGTATCTCACTTTCTGTGAAAAACCCATCACTATCTCCCCATTTCCAGTGGAATGAAGTCCAATTTTTTAAAGTACTGTTTGATACAATTAAGATAGTGACTGGTAAGTACTCTTTAGAATGTATGAAATAAAGGTGCTAATTCCATCTGATCCTTTGTATTAAATGCAGCCATTTTCATGGGATCTATCACTCAATATAGTCCTCATGGACCTGAAAGTAAATATATGCTATTATTTTTATATTAATATTATGCCATACTTTATGGGTATTTTATAACCTATTTTTTGTTGTGGTATACCCTTAATGAGTCTAAAATTCTAGTTCTGTTTTCTTTTGATTGTCTTAAATTTTCAGTTAGAATGTGGGAAATGCACATATAGTGTTAATAGGCTGCTGAAGTTTATGCTCAGTGTGGTGATAGTCATGCCAAGAGAAAGACCTGCAAACAGATCCATGTGCTTTTTACTGATGTTTTTTGAATAGTTAGGATAGTTCTTGGCATATAATAAACACTCAATAAATATTCACTGATTGAATGGAGGATAGAATGAATGCCTGAATGAATGAAAACTTATATAAGTGTCTGCATGTTTTAAAGGAGTGACTTAGTAATTTTATTTTGCTACAATTTTATCTGGCACTACATTTTTGGATATTTCAGTGTATCATAATTGTTGCAACTATGAATAAAGGTCCAATGACATTTTACCTCACAAAGAAGAGTAAAAAGGAGTTCATTATAAATATAATCTCCACAGTTTAAAATTCATTTCATAAATCTTAAAATTATGTCACAATGACATTTAGTACGTGGACATAGTTGGAATTATGAAGTGATTTATTTTTAAAATTTAAAAATATTTTTATGACTGTGTTCTGTATCTTAATATCTGAATTTCTTCTTCACTAGAATACATATAACTATTTCCAAAATATTATATGCATTACTTGATCTATATTGAACAGGCAAGTTGGCTTCCCACTTGAATGATCTTTTTTTTCTTTTTTTTAAAGAATGTATGTCATGCTCATAGTTCACTCTGAGGTATTCTTTATGACGAAATAATCACGTCTGTCTCTACCTCAACTTTCTCTGCTGGCTATAGCTGACTACATAGGGATAGCTGTGTGACTAAAAGGTAGTCAATATATAAGCTGCCCATCAATGCATAGATTGGTATAAAAGCTCTATCCGAGATAAATCCCTATGTTAGTGACTAGGCAACTAATCTCATGACTTCTTTATCAGAATAGACTATATTATTTTATGATAGCAAATAACCCCAAAATAGCAGTAGAATAAAATAACAATAAAGAATTTCTTGCTCATGGTACATATCAATTTTTGTCAACTGCAGATTTACTCCTTGAGTATTTGGTTCAAGATATAGATCGGTAAAGTAAACTCTATTCAAACATTTTCAATCTTTTGGCAGAAGGGAAAAAGATGTAGTGACCAATATCCTGACTTAAAGCAGCGTCTGCTTGGATGTGACATCCAACACTTCTAATCATATCACATTGACCAAGCAAATGACGTGGCACAGGTTTAATGAAGAGAGTAGGCATGTGCAATTTTTCCATGGAGAGGCCCATAGAGGGGACATGGCAAGTTGTGACAGTGAATATTTAGAATAATAATACAATCAACCATATTGTCTCTTGGGAACTTGAAGGAGAGTGAGTCAATGGCAGAGAAGCCTCACAAGCAGAAATAGAAAACAGCTGATAAAAGCAGAGCAGGAAAGGAGGAAGCAAGGCATGCCTGAGGCAGTACGGTAGTCTCCCTCTGGAGCCAGAGAAGGCCTGCTCTCTTATAATAGTAAATAAATTTGCAGGGAAAACTGACTCGACTTTCACTGAAGCTGTGCTCTTCAAACTATGTCCTATATTTTGTTATTTCATCCATCATTAAAATGAATCCCCCTTACTTAATGTACATTCAGGGCCCATTTCTTTCAACACAAAATATCCTATCTAATAAGAAAATATTAGTTTTTCTTGTTTTATTTTTGCTCCTTTTTAAAAATAACTCACAAATAATGAGAAGGAACTCAGATTAATTTGATAACTTATATAAGTATATTTTTAATTTATTAGGATGTATGTATAATTTATACATTTAATTAACTAAAGGAAAATCCATGCTAAGTTAAGCAGTTTGATGACAGAAAACACAGAAAAGATATAACTACTGAAGGATTAAATTTGATCAAAGTAATCCGGGATGCTAGAATATGAAACCTGTTTATCCACCAGTTTCCAAATGTGAATTTTATAGGCATCAGGTTAAAACTAAACTAAAAGATTTGTGTGCCTATGTGTATGTGGGTATGGCGGGGACTGGTTTAAATAACAAGTAGAATCATCTTCTATAGCTTTATGTATTTTACAAATTGTAATAGCCAAAACAAACTTATAAAACAAAAATATTTTTATTTCTATTGTTCTTTTGTTACTTTTCTCTTCCATAGCACATTGCCTTAAGAACAAATTCTCAACTTCTATCTTTATTTTCTACTTTTCTTGTCATTCCCAACTTAACAATATTTGTAATTTGCTATAATATTCTAATATTGGTGAATTTTCATTAGTCATACCTTTATAGAAGAATATATGTATATAAACAGAATCATTATTATAATAATAGCCAGAAGCTTATCTGAAATAAATACTGACGTGGAGATTTGTGTTTACTTAAATAGTTGAGTAAATTTCTGACATGACACTATATATATTTAGATGCACAGGATTATATAATTATCAAAAATAAAATCAAGACATACAATTCAATTGAATTGTAGTGAAATAATCTAAATTTACTCCCAGGCAGAATAGAAGCTCCCTACCCCCAAAAAAGTGATGTCAATAAAATGGCAAGCATTTATTAGTTTATAGCTTTATAGTTGTTTAATTTAGGAAACATAACCCCATACTTGATTTTGTTCTTTTTAGGCACTCATGCATCGTTCACTCAACAAATATTTCTATAGGTGGGACACTATGCTAGGCACATTGGGCACTAAAGTGAATAAGAGCATGTCTCTGCATTGAGGGCATGGTGGCCTAGTTCACTAGAGAAATGTTCTCAACACCATGGCCTGTCATACAAAGTTATACCAAATACTATAGTACACTCTATCTTACCAGCTGCTACCGTTATTCATGTGTCTTTGGCCTGGCTCACTTAATAAAACAAAGAACATATTAATAGTAGAAATAAAAAGAAAAAATATAAAAGTAGAAATAACTTGCTCTTGCTGAACTTCTCTGAAATTACTCAGAAAATATTGCTCGCTCTTGGTCCTATGAATTCAGTAAGTTGAAAATGTTTACTGTAAACAGAGAAGACTGGGACACTTGGAAAGTGTGATGGGGACTGGAAGAGGGAAATATAAAAGATAAGGGGCATGAAGAAAACAAGAGAAAAATCATATTTTCTGCCACTTTCTTTGTATCATACAATACACAAGAAGGCAGGAAAGATGAAGGACGGAAGGAACAAAAAGAAAAAAAAACTTGAAAAAGTGACAATGAGTGGAGCACCTGTAAGGGGAAACAAGTCTCTGTGGGCTTCTGATGCAGGAGTCACTGTGCTGGGAGATTTAGTGGAATGAGCCCAAGGGCCATATGCACAGTCAATCAAATCCTGGCAAAAGGAAGGTTTTGTGAACTTTCAGAACAGCAAAATTTATCCCAGAGAAAGAGTAGAAAAGAAACCAAGACTATGGAGAAAGTGAGCTAATTCCAAAGCAGGAAAAATCTGACTTTTTTTTTTTTCATTTTACTTAGAAATGAAATGACGATGTTAAAACAAGAATATACTGATTTAAACATATTCTGAAGAAGTAACAATTCAAAAATAAAAGAAATGTGGAGTGATAAAGTCTCAAAGAATAGTAGGAGTTAAAATATTTTAATTTAGGGTTGATACCTGTGCTGTCATCAGTATTAGGGACACAATTAAGAAATAATTTACATGGGAGACAGCTAATAAACAATTAAAAGTTACAAAAGTTACATGCATAATAGTGGCTCCTATAACAAGGACACTAAATATTTAGGAAAGTTAGAAAATCAATGTAATATGCAAACATAATATTAAAAGGAGAGAATGCTGTGATGGATGGTTTGAGGGGAGGGGAAAATCCTCATAATGAGACAGACACAGGTTAGAAACCCCACCCTCTCTCTTACCCACTGTTTGCTACAGGAAAAACTATTTAACCTCATTAAGAATCCTCACATTCCTACGTTTTTTTAGTGGGGATGATGATGTCACTTTAATGATATATGGAAAGTGCCTAGAGCACTAATTTTTCACTAACTTGCCTCTCCATTAGAGCTACTCTGGTTGGCCTCCCAGATAAAGTATTCAAATACACCCAAATACAGCAACTCTATCATAGCTATTTTTATCTTCTGAGCAGCCATGAGAACATAGAGTAAAACAGAAGGAAAGAAACTAACATCTGCTAGAATAAAAACTAGTCAATATCTTGAACTCTAAAAGACTTACAAAATATAGCTTCCTATAAGAAAAAAAGGGAAGGTATAAGAGAATGAATAAAGCAGCCAATAATTAAATTGCCTTAGTGTAAAATACCACGGGAGAGGAGAAAATTACGAAGCATGAAAGTCTACCATGTTTAATGTATAATAATGCATACCTCAATAATTTTGAGATTTATATTGCAAAATGGACTCATTACTTCAAATAATAAAATATAATATGTGTGAGGGTTTAAAATAAACAAACAAATAAAAGGGAAGTAACTTTTATGATAAACTTTATATATTTGCATATATTTATACAGACATGTACACACACATACTAAACAGCATTTTTAAAATAATTTCAACAGTCATTAAAAAAAAGTAATAAAGCCAAATGTGAACATAAGATGAAAAATAAAACTAAGTATTTCAAACAATCTTTCAGAATACAAAATTCAAAACTACCTTTTAAAAATACATAAGAAAAACATGTATACTCTCCATGAATAGAGAAATACTACAGTAGAATTATTAAATATGTGTAGAATTAAAGGGTGGAAGAGAAGGAAAGACGACATATAAAAAGCTTCTCAAAGTGTCATAAATGGCTGCTGAATGTTTAATTGTATTTAACATTACATAATTTAATAAGTGAAATTAAAACCAGTGAAAGGCAAAGTGGTGGACACCACTTTTCTAACCATGTATTCAGTAATAGATTTGCATCCATCGTCTCCTCCTCCTCCTCCCCTCACCATCGTGGTCATTCTGTGGCAGGCACTGTTTCTGGGGTGTTACATGGCTCATCTCATTTTAACCTCCATGTTAATGATGCTCTGAGACCAACAAAATGTTCACACATCTTATCTGTGGTAAAACTCATATAAAGATGAGATGCATCTGTCCAACATTGAAAAGACAAAATTTTTTCTTGAGGAACCTCCCTGCTGTTTTCCATAATGTCTCCCCGCCCCCCCCCGCATGGATTCAGTTCTTTCCTAGCCCGGAGCCCCTCCAGGATGCTCCCAGGGGTGAGATGTGGAGGAGAGGAGGAAGGAGCCAGTGCTCACTGCAACAGGTTCTTGCCAGCTGTGCACACACCTCTGCAACTTGCTCTGGTTCTGTGTTTTTGTATCACGTTGCTAGGGATACTCTGGCTGGGTCAACGTCACCCCGCAGCAGGCAGGGACAAGGAGGACCACTAACACAGTGCCTATTGGACCAAGAAAAAAACAAAAAACAAACCAAAAACATTCACATTCCCACCAATGGTACACAAGGGTTCCCTTTTCTCCATATTTTCGCCAACACGTATCTTTTGCCTTTTTAGTAATAGTCATTCTAACAGATGAGAGGTGGTATCTCAATGTAGTTTTGATTTGCATTTTACTGATGATTGGTGATGTTGAACATTTTTTTATATACCTCTTGGCCATTTGTATCTCTTCTTTGGAGAAATATCTATTCAGGCCCTTTGTCTATTTTTTTTTTTTTAATCAGGTTGTTTTGTTGCTATTGAGTTCCCTGAGTTACTTATAATTATTGAATATTAACCTCTTTATCAGATAGACAATTTGCAAATATTTTATCTCATTCTATAAGTTATCTCTTCACTCTGTTGGTTGTTTCCTTTGCTATGCATAGAGTTTTAGTTTGATAAAATCCTGTTTTTCTAATTTTGCTTTTGTCGGCTATGCTTTTGGAGTCATGTCCAAAATATCATTGCCTAGAGAAATGTCAAGAAGCTTGTCCTCTATGTTTTCTTCTAGGAGTTTTATAGTTTCAAGTCTTAAATCCATTTTGAGCTTTTTCTTAGTTATGTGGTATGAGACAAGGGTCTAATTTCATTCCTCTGCATGTGGATATTCAGTTTTCCCAACACCATTTATTGAAGAGACTGTCCCCCTCTCATTGTGTTCTTGATATCTTTATTCAAAATCAGCTGGCTATAAATGCATGTAGTTATTTCTGGACAATCTCTTCTGTTCCATTTGTCTATTATTTCATCTGGGCTATGTATCTGTTTTATTGCCAGTTCCATACTGTTTTGGTTACTACAGCTTTGCAGTATATTTTAAAATCAGGTAGTGTGATGTCTCCAACTTTGTTCCTTTGGCTCAAGATTGCTTTGATTATTTGGGTTTTCTTGTGGTTTCATATAAACTTTAGGATTGTTTTACATATTTTTATAAAAATACCATCATAAAATCCAGGAATACCACTTCTAGATATATATCCAAAGGAAATGAAATCAGTATTTCAAAGAGATATCTGCACTCCCATGTGCATTCCAGCATTAATCACAATAACCAAAATATGGAATCTGCCTGTGGGTTCTTCAATGGATCAACGTATAAAGAAAATGAGGCATATATATAATAGAATAATATTCAGCTTCAAGAAAGGGAATCGTATTGAGACAATATAGATGAACCTGAAGGATGTTATGCTAAGTGAAATAAGCCAGATACAGAGAGACATGTGTGGGTACATACATGTGTATATGTACATGCCTGCATGCATGTGTATGTATATGTATGTGTATATATGTTTATATATACACACACACATACATATACATATATATGGAAAGAGAGAGAGAGAGAGAGAGAGATATGATTTTTATAAAGAATTGACTCATACAATTATGGAGACTGAGAAGTCCCAACCACTGCCAGCTGCAAGCTGGAGACCTAAGAAAGCCAGTGGTATAGTTATGAAAAGTGGAGGGCTGATGTCTTCGCAGAGGGCAGAAGACTGATGCCCTAGTGCAACAGTCAGGCAGAGAGAGAAAATTTCCCCTCTCTTCTTTTTATTCTTTTCCGGCTTTTAGTAGGCCAGATTATGTTCGCCCACATTGGAGAGGGCAATGTGCTTTATTCAGCCAAGCTATTCAAATACTAACCTCCTTGGGAAATAAACACCCTCACAGACACACCCCAAAATCACCCATCTGGACACCCAGGTCCCATTCAAGTTCACACATCAAACTAACCATCACAATCACATTTCTAGTTGTCTTCATTTTAGACGTTGGGCTCAGGAAATTGCCATCAATATTCTTCAAACAATTTGTCAATGTGACCTTAAACTGAGACTAAAAACCTCTCTCAATATGAAATATATTTAATCATATACCAGGTTGAGCTATTTACTCACCCACCTCTTACTAATTATATAAAAATGGATAAACTGTATCAGTATGGCGTAAATGAAGAAAGGACCATAGAGTTTCTAACATTTTATTTTTAACAAACAGATGTTCCCTTGTGTGAAATATTTTCAGCTTTTTGAAAGTTTACCAGACCCTGTTTGAGGAACAAAATACTATCCCAGCATACTACAGAATTTGGGACTGAACTCTTAGTACAAATTTTTTTCTGGGCCGGGCGCGGTGGCTCACGCCTGTAATCCTAGCACTCTGGGAGGCCGAGGTGGGCGGATCGTTTGAGCTCAGGAGTTCGAGACCAGCCTGAGCAAGAGCGAGACCCCATCTCTACTAAAAATAGAAAGAAATTATATGGACAGCTAAAAATATATATAGAAAAAATTAGCCGGGCATAGTGGTGCATGCCTGTAGTCCCAGCTACTCGGGAGGCTGAGGCAGGAGGATCGCTTGAGCTCAGGAGTTTGAGGTTGCTGTGAGCTAGGCTGACGCCACGGCACTCACTCTAGCCTGGGCAACAGAGTGAGACTCTGTCTCCAAAAAAAAAAATAAAATAAAATAAAAAAAAAAAAAAAAAAAAAAAAAAATTTTTTTCTGCTTTGAAACAGATATGGAATTTAAATGAAGTACTGATAGAAGTTTATGATATATGCACTTTTAATTTAAAAGGTCTCCATGTTTCCTTTTATACATTGGATTTTTTTTTCTTCTTTATACAAACCCCACTATTTTACTTGTTGTTTCTTTAAAACATTGTTCAGCGGTAATTCCTAGAGTACATTCTTAATCTTGCATATGGACAGTAAAAAATGAGGTATTACTCTCACCTACTGCATAGAAAGAACATAAACAATTAAGAAAATTTTACCTGGAACACAAAACCACAAAGTAGAAGTCTTTGAGCATAGACCCAGCTTACTTCATAAATAGCTAAATAACTCCAAGCAAACAATGTAGTAGGATATCATCTCATAACTGGAAATAAATTTGATGCAGGAAACTATTAATGTCTTCTGTTTGAAAATCATTAGAATAATTAGAGAATTAACTTTCTAATAAATTATCTCATTTCATTTTTAAATACTTAAAAAATCTTTCCTTATATTGATCAATATAATGAACAAGAATTTTTTAAAAATTTTATAAAATGTAATCTATGCTTGAAAAAATTATTTCCAGAAATACCTCCTTTGACTTTATTTCTCTTTCTAAGTACTACAAGCTTCTTCAAAGGATATTATTGCTTCTTGTCTTCCCTTTAGTTCTCAGACCCCAGCTCCTATTACTCAAAAGGAACTGTTTATTCTAAAGACAGGAAAGAAATCAAAATGTCTAATTCGTTAGATACTGTTCCTGCTAATATGAATCAATTTTGGTATTTCCCATCTCTTTCTTCTTAAAATAATTTATTTCATTGCTTTTTGGGGGACATATTATCTTCTTTCTATCTTTAGTTCCATTATTGAGTTGCTAAACAGAGTTCAAAAAAAAAATCTCTGAAATACTGATATAAGGCAAAATACTATGAATGTCAGGAAGAAAAAAAGAAACAGTAGAGATATGAAGAGTCTGAGGTAGTAAAGATGAAAAAAGGCCTAATTTAAGCTCAAAATATTCTAATTTAACTCAATCTCCAGTGGAAATTGACATCACACCATAAATGAGACCTAGAGTTTAGATATACTGATACTCAATGCCCGATCTACCGGTAATAATGGGTCACATATGCCTATTTTGGTACTATTGTTTCTAATATAATCCCCAAAATAAACTATGTGCTGAATCTTCACATCACGGTTTGCTTTGGAGGGAACCCAAACTAAGCTTTATATAAATAATAAAGAAAAAAGATTGAATATATTTGCTGATCTTTGGTATGCAGTTTTATTTATTTAATTTTAAAATATTTATTTTTAATTTTTATGTATTTCATTTTTCTGTTTATTCTACTAGTGGTTATAATAGTATAAATTAAGCAATACATGAAAATTATAGAATTTCATTTAAAATAACAAGTATAAAATTATCATTATTGTAAGCTGAATTCAACTGAATAACAGATTAACTGGGTGATGGATTCATGATGATTTCTTACAACAAATATGTAAGTAGTCTTTGTATTCTGTGTCCCTCTCTCTGCTATGAGACAATGTTAAATATCATTTTATTTTTACACCAAAAAAGATCATCAAAACCAAAGCTGTAATACATTTTAAAAACAGGAGCTTCATGAAACATGATCTTGGAACCCTCAATTGGGAAACACAATCCTTAATAAATGAATCTACAAGAAAAATAATGAATAGAATGGCATTTAAGTCAATATACAGTCCCATTAGGTATCAGCTGTGTGATTCTGGGCAATTCTAACTTGAGCTCTCAAGTGTAAAATAGTCACAATAATAATGTGCTTTTTGAAGGGTTATTAGGAGATATAAATGAGATAATATATAAAGTACTCAATAAATACTTGGTTTAGTGAACTCTCAATAAATCTAAGCTATGGCTGTTGCTGTTATTCTAATCATTATTACTTTTAATATCTTTATTAATAATGTGTAGGTTAGAAATCATGAAAAGAAATTTAACTATCTTCACTACTATGGAATATAAAAAAGTAGAAGCCAAAAAGAAGTCTTAGGTCCTTCAACCAATGCAAACATGAGAACTGGACTTATTTACTAGGAATCCAGACACTATGTCTTAGTCATTTGGGGATAGTCTAACAAATTACCATATACTGACGGTCTCATAAACAACAGAAAGCTGTTTCTCACAGTTATGGAGGCCAGAAGTCCAAGATCCGGGTGCCAGCACAATTGAGTTCTGGTGAGAGTCCTCTCTCGTGTGCAGACTGACCATTTCTCATTGCATCCTCACATGGTAGAGAGCAAAGAAAAGCAAGCTCTTTTGGGGCTTTTCTTAGAGCACTAGTACTATTCATGAAAGCTCCCCCTCATGACCTCATCTAATCCTAATTACCCCCAAAGGTCCCACCTCCTAATACCAACCCATTTGTGGTAGTGTTTCAACATATGAATTTTGGAGGTACACGATTAGTCCATTGCACTATACAAAACACAGGATGGACACAGATGATTTCTATACATTACATTTGCCAATGCAAAGAAATACATCCTTTTGGGAAAGTAGGGCCTACTAACTCAATATGTTACAATTCTATGTGTTACATGCTATTGAAAAATATAAATATATTTTGACATACATGTATCTATAAATATGGGGACAGTTTAGTTGCCTTATAATTTTCTTGTTCAATTTAAGATACAATAACTTACCTACATAAAAATATCTCCCATTATTTAAAAATGCTCAAAAGTCATTAATTATAGTTGCATAATACTTGCTATATGCCATAATAATTGATATATATAATAAATAATTTTTAAAAATCTGGGCAACAGAAGTAGGAGAGTGACACCAAAATGTTTCTCAGCTAAGACAGTGGTGTACTGTCAGTGGCACTCAAACATCTTTATTAGTGACCTTCAATTACTTGTAAAATATGAACATCATTCCTCCTTAAGAAGAGAGAAGGTACTTTATAAACAGTACACTGATTTTAAGACAATGCTCTGTAGTTGGACAAATTAGGTTCAAATTCTTGTTTCTCTATGTATCCGTCCAGTACAACTATTTACTTGACCTCCATCATGTTATTTAGCTCTGCTAAGCTTTGTTTTACTTATGTGTAAAACGGTAATAGTAATATTTACTTTTAAAGGCTGTTATGATGATTGTATGTGTATATATGTGTGTGTGTGTGTGTGTGTGTGTGCATATATATACACATATTTGAAGAAAGAGATCAAGAGAGATTGGGAGAGAGAGAGAGAGAGGTGGAGGGGGCACTGACTCAATAAAGGTATTTTTATTTGATGTTTCAATCAGTTCATAACTTTCTAGTGTGTACTATCTCAACTGGGTTGTTTACTACTCGAGATATTATGAATACTGTTTTTCTTTTTTTTTTTTTTTTATGCTCAGTATGTAACCCAGGTAAGAACTCTGGAGCTCAGGGAAAACTAACTACATGCTTAGAAAAAAAATAATAAAGGCAGATTTTCTCTCATTTTTTGAAATATTCATTAAGAAGGATGTTCAATGCATCTGTAATCTAAAGTCAGTGATTTACTGTAGGTAGATGCAACTATTTTCTTCCCTAATATGGCAAATTCAAAATAAGTACCTTCATGTAGGGCTAGGACATTGGCTTCTGAAACCAAAAATTATTTCCGTGCACGCTGATGCAGTTCAGCAGAGCTTGGTGACTTGAATATATTTCTTAAAAGCTAGGTATTCACTGTCTGAAAAGAGTGCTTACTTTAATTACTCCACCTCCAAAAACAGTAAAAATATTTTCACTGAATTCTTTTGGAGTATGAAATCTTCATCTCAATAACTTGTAGAAAGTACATGTAATTTTCATTTGAGTCATTCTTCCACTACACAGCATGCCAAGCACTCTTCCTGTTGCCTGTCAAATAGCTCCCCAATTGTCTTCATAAAAGTGAATTGAAGAAGTTACGAGTCAATATCTAGAAATGTCTTTAAATAAATGATCACCAATTTCACACAAGGAATTCTATGAGGTTAGCAAAAATATGTTGAGCAAAATAAGACATTAGAACATTGCTCCATAATCTATGAAAATAACATGCTCAGCTCAGTCTAGGTCTGTTTACTCCAAGTTGTGTGTGTGAACACACATGTGTGTTTATCTGCTTTCCTTGGTGAAGACTGCCTGTGCTGACAAAGATTTGGAAACCCAAATCAACAACTGTAATCAAATGGCTCTGTATTATAACTCCAAATGACTTCCATCCCATTGACATTGTTACCTAAAACTTGGTCAATTAAAGGGAATTTTATTTAGATTAATCTTAAGAATAGAAATAACTGCATCAGTTTTGTGACAGACTAGACCCTAAAACATAAGATATCAGCCCCCTCACTTCAGCCCTAAGAGTAGAATACCTAAAAGCAAAAGGGCAGAGACAATGTGACACCCTATACCACCGAGATGTCTATGAAATGGGAATGGTGCAATTAAAATGAATCCCTTAGGCTTCTGGTCATTTGGATGAATGTCCTTTAGGTGTCTGCCTTTGGTCATTTATTTGGCAATTCAAGTCACAAATAATTTTTATCTCAATTGAAAATACAGTTTCTACAGAAATACATAATCCCCTGAGTGTAATTTGATGCTTTACTTCAATACAACAAAATGAATACAACTTCAAAAGATGATGACTAAAACGGACAAATATTTGCTGTGTTGTCACATACAATCACCAAGTTTCTCACACTGATTTTTACTTTCCTGAGGACTGTGCCAACAGATGTTAATGTGGTATAAATGAACATGTCAATTTTCTCATAACTATGTTGACAAGCGTTAAAGAATTCAGCTTAAGAGGGACATGCTATCTGACCATTACTTGTCTTCCTCTTTTATATCAAGTTATTGTGTTGCCTGTGCTGAGTTTGCTGTTTTATCATAGGATAGCATATGGCACATGATCAAAAAGCCAGAAATATTATTTTATCCACACTAACTCTGAACCAATGAGCCCTGCCCCTCTTTGGATGAAGATTAGCAGAACAATGAACCCCTCTGCTCAAGGGTACAGGGGACGGAGACAGGAGGCATCTGATGCAGAAGCCTAGTTCTTGTCTATTTTGATTTATCAGAAGAAATTCTTTCTTTGCTGCTTTAGTACTTCATTATTACTTTGCAGGAAGTGTTTTAGAAATAAGGCATAATGAAAGCTGTTAAAATATCACCTTTACAACATACATCACACCTTAATTCACAGCATGGATTTTAAGTTGATTTGTTAAATTGCAAGTGCTATTATACATCAGTGACTCTCACCAAGTAGCATGGCAAGGTGACCATTGCATCTGTTTTCTGAGGTAACTGGTACAGGAGCTGAAGTTTATTTTCAGGACTGATCTCAAGAAAATAGAATTATCACTATTCAAATTCCAAATATCATCGTACTATTTTAATTCCTGTGTGTAGTAGTAATTCAAGACACTTTGAAACCACCTGACCATGAGACAGCATGGACACCATTCAAGGTTGCTATGATTCACTAAACATTGCACAGGGTGAATAAATAATACAATTGATATTTATTTCTTGTGGACTTTAGTATTTGTGAAATATAATTGTTTATCACAGGATGCATAGATGCTTCTGTACTATTGTTTTATCTTATGATATAATAAAAAATAATATCTTTGAATTTTTTAATATATCATATTTTTAATAAAATGCCTTATGATTTATTTCTGATACGTACAGTAAAATCCACCTGGCAAAAAATGTGACCTGTTTTAGCTTTTGTTACATGGTACTCTATTGCTTTCTAGACATACAGTAAACCAAATTCGTGTCACCATTAAATCTTGCCAACATTGGTTTATATCACTTTTTTTTATTTTAGCTGCTTTAATACAATCTTAACTTGAGCTAGAGAATTCTTTTAATTGCATTTGTATAAGCTTTACCAAGTATATACATTTAGCTAATTTAAAATCTAAAGAGACAAGACAATCCAGTCACAGCTGAGGTTAGCTAACTTGGAGCAAGAAACTCCTGGAGCCACAAACTTGGATGAACACTGAAAAGCAATTTTGAGGAAATGCTGGAGACTGAGTGTGGACTAGCCTGAGAGTAAGACACTCCTGGACACCTGTCGTAGGGAGGTTCCCATGCTTTGGAAGGTTTTACCTGCAGGAACCCCAGTAGCTTCTTACCGTGAAAAGCCAAGAAAGATCCCCTTGTGGCTCTCTGACAAGGGTAAGAAATAGTAATCATTATAAAATATGCCTAGAATTTTCTCTGTTACAAAGGCTTGCTGTTCAAAGGGAAAATACTTTATCCAAGCATTATCCCAGTTGGGGGAAGCACATTTCTTCATCACCAAATATCTACCTTTCTGTCTCTTTTAAGTGGTGGGGTGTTAAAACACACACACACACAACTAGTGAAGGTCACAGCTCAGGGACACACGATCATACAAAACTGAAATTTAATTATAAGGCTATACAGAACTTCTCGTCTTGTCCCCTGAATACACATACCTTACCACCACACCAACAGGGTTCCAGTACATAATGAGAATTGTAGGAAAAGAGCTGTATGATGTGAACTCTATCCAAGGAGTACTTAGAGAAACACTAAGACAGCAAAGAGATATAAACAAGGACATTAAATAATTTATAGCCATGACACTTACTGTTATACCAAATATTAAATATAATACATGTCCTAGGCACTTCAACAAAACAAATCACACAATAAGGTCAATTTACCTCAATTCTTAATACTTGAAACATCATGCCAGGCTTTCAACAAAAATTACAAAGAATGCTTAAACAAACAAAAAAAAGTCTGAAGAGACAAAGCAAGCATCACAAAAAGAATCAAATAAACTATAGATTGCAGTTATCAAACAGGTAGCTTAAGAGATCTAATCAAAAAGTAGAAAACACACAAGAGCAAACAAGTAATGTAAGCAGAGAGATATATTCTAACAAAGAATCAAAAGAAAGACTAGAACTAAAAAATACAATAACAGAGGTTGCAAACGCCTGATGGGCTCATCAATGCACTGGGCATAGCCAAAGAGAAGATCATTGGGTTTAAAGACACATCAATAGAAACTTCTTTAAGTGAAAGGTGGAGATAAAAAAGAATGGAAAATAGCTGGGCACTGTAGCTCACGCCTATAGTCCTAGCACTCTGGGAGGCCAAGGTGGGAGGATAGCTTGAGGTCACGAGTTGGAGTCCAGCCTGAGCAAGAGCGAGATCACGCCCCCCTCAACTCTCCTGTCTCTACTAAAAATAGAAAACAATTAGCCGGGCATGGTGGCACGTGCCTGTAGTATCAGCTACTTGGGAGGCTGAGGCAGGAGGATCCCCTGAGCCCAGGACTTTGAGGTGGTTGTGAGCTAGGCTGATGCCAGGGCACTCTAGTCCAGGCAAGAGAGCAAGACTCTGTCTCAAAAAAAAGCAAAAAAATGGAAAAGAAGAAAACCCTAACAGAATGTGTAAGAACCATGGGAAAAGTGTCACACATGCATAATTATAACACAAGAAGGATAATAAAGAATGAATAGTACATAAGAAATACATGTAATGGCTTGGAGTTTTATATAGTTATTGACAGACAAACCACAGTTCCAAGAAGCTCAGAGAAGAGCAAACAGGATAAATATCGAAAAAGAAAACAAAAAAATAAAATTTACATATTACAATCAAATAGCAGAAAGACAAAAAGAAAAGTTCCTTTTGGCCATAAAACCCACCAGAGGAATTTAAAAGAATAGATATCACATTAAAGTATGATGCATATAATAAAACTAAACTAAAGATCAAAAAACAGAAATATAGCTGGAAAATATTTAGAGATTAAAACCACAAACTTGGAAATAACTCATGGGTGAAAGGTAACATTCCTAAAAGAATTAAACAATATTTTGAACTAATTAAAAATAAAAATATAATTTATTATAATTTATGAGATACAGTGTAAATAGTTCTTAGAGGGCAATGTATAGCATTAAATGCATTTCTTAAAAATGAAAAATGAATTCTTAATCATTAATCTAAGCTTCAGCATTAGAAAACTAGAGACAGAAGTTCAATTTAAGCCTAAAGCAAGCAGATGAAAACACACAAAAAAATAGTGCAGAAATAAATTAAATTGAAACTGATATTATTAATAATAAATAGCCATAAGACCAAAAGTTGGTTCTTTATTAATAAAATTGATAACACTCTAAGTAGGTTAAACATGTAAAAAAATATGTAAGATACTAATTACCAGTATCTGAAATAAAAGAGAGGCCATCCCTACTGAGTCCATAGATATTCAAAAGACAATAAAGAAATATTATGAATAAGTCCATGCCCACAAAATGAAAACTTGTATGAAATAGAACAATTCCTTAAAAACACAAAACAGCAAAGGAGAAAAACAGAATCCAAATAGATTTATATCTATTAAATTAATTGAATCAATAATTAATAAACTTTGAGAACAGAAAGCACCACGTCCAGATGTTTGCACTGGTAAATTCTAACATTTTAGGAAAAAATTACATTAATCCTCCACAATCTCTTTTGGAAAAAAGAAGCAGAAGGCGTATGTCTTAACTAATTCTACAAGGTAAAAATTACCCTAATATCATAATAAGATTAAAAATGTTGCCAGAAGGGAAAATATACAGACCAATATCTTTCACGAACCCAAATGCAAGATTCTCAACAAGATATTAACAAATCAAATCCAAGAATGTAAAAAAAGGAGTAAGTTTCACACCAACTGGGATTTTTCCCAGCTATCTAACGTTGTTTCAACATTTAAAATAATCAATCAGTACAATTCACTGCATTAACAGGTTAAAGACGAAAAATCATATCATATCAATTCACACAGAAAAAGCATTTGACAAAATCCAACACCCATTCATGACAGAAAAAATCCCAGTATGCTGGGTATAACAGGGAACTTACTCAACTTGAAAAAGTACATCTACAAAAAACGTATAGCTAGCATCATGCTTAATGGTGGAAAATAGGATTTTTTTTGTTTAAGATAAGGAATAAGACAAGGATGTCCTTTCTCACTACTCCTACTCAACATCGTACTGGAAATCTTACCTAGCATTATAAGACAACAAAAGGAAATACAATTTGTACAGATTGGGAAGAGAAAAATAAAAGTCTACCTTCAAAGATGTAACAACTGTCTATGTAGAAAAGCTTAAAGAATAATAAAAAAATAATAGTAGTCTTTTAGAACTGAAGTGAGTATAACATAGCCCTATAGCAAGGTTCCAAGATACAAGTTAATACACAAAAGTAAATTGCTTTCCTATATAACAATAATAAATAAATGGAATTCTATTTTTTAAAAAAAATACCATTTATATTAGTACCCCCCAAAATAAAATGCTTAGGTATAAATCTAACCAAATGTGTAGAGGATCTACATGTGGAAAACTACAAAACTCATGAAAGAAACCAGGATATAAATAAATGGAGAGATACTCTGTGTTCATGGGTGGGAAGACCTAATATGTTAAGATGTCAATTCTTCCCAACTTGATCTATAGATTCAGTGTAATCCTAACAAAATCCTCGCAGTTTATTTTATAAATAGTAACTAACCAATGCTTTTTTTTTTTTTAATTTCAAAACATTAAGTCAGTACAAGTGTTTTTGATACATGGATGAATTGTATATAATACAATGCTGAAGTCTATAGTTTATATGGAAAGATAAAATAGAATAGTCAGCAAAATAATGAAGCAAAAGAAAGTTGCAGGACTAACATTATTTGTCTTCAAGACTACTGTAAATGTACCATGATAAAGATAACGTGTTACTGGCAAAAAAATAGACTAGATCAATGGAACAGAATAGAAAGCCCAGAAATAGATGCACACAGTATGTAGGCAACAGATCACTGAGAAAAGAGCAAAGATAATTTAAAGGACTTTCAACCAATGGTGCTGGAAAATTGAACAATTTTATGCAAAAAAATCAAGTTAGACCTTACATAATTTTACAAAAAATTAACTCAAAATGAATCACAGACATACATGCAAAACATAAAACTATAAAACTTCTCAAAGAAAACACAGGAAAAAACATATGTGACCTTAGTTTGATGATTAGTTGTTAGATACAACACTAAAACCCTAATCCATGAAAGAAAAAAAAGATCATTTTAAAAAATAAAATAAAAATTTTAATACATTTTATTAAAATTTGAAAAAAATCTCTGCAAAAGTCACTATTAAGTGAATAAAAACTCAAATCACAGATTTAAAAGACAAATGCACAGAGGACATTTCCATTAAATCAGCAGTCCCCAACCTTTTTGGCACCAGGGACCAGTTTCATGGAAGATAATTTCTCCATGGGAGCTTAGGCAGTAATGCAAGCAATTATGGGGAGCAGATGTAAATACAGATGAAACGTCCCTCACTTGTCTGCCATTCACCTCCTGCTGTGGGCACCCCCCATTCTAAGTTTCATAGAAGACAATTTTTCCACAGAACTCTGCAGCCCAGTCCTTTAAAGGGGTTTGGGGACTGCAGTGTTAAATGATTGTATTAAAATACACAAAGAATTCTTATAACCCAAGAATAAGAAAACAAAAACCCAGTTAAAAAGTAAACGTTTAACACAATTAAAATGTCTGAACAGACATGTCACCAAAGAAGATATACAGATGGCAAAAAATGCATATGAAAAACTGTTCAACATTATCTATTATTAGTAAAATGCAAATTAAAACAAGGAGATATCACTATGCACTTATTAGAATGGCTAAAATAAAAAATAAAAATACAATACAAAACCAAAAAATGCCCATGGATAGTGACAATACCAACTGCACGTCCAACAGAATCTCTCATGTATTGCTTGTAGGAACGTGAAATGGTACAGTTTAGAGGACAGTTTGGCAGTTTTTCACAAAACTAAAAATAGTGTTTCCATAAAATCCCAGTAATTGAGCTCCAAGATATTTACACAATTGATTTGACAATTTATGTCTACATAAAATCCTGCACATGAATGCTTATGGTAGCTTTATTCATAATTGCTAAAACTAGCAGCAGTCAAGATCTCCTTAATATGTGAATGGATAAATGGTGCTGTATCTATAAAATGGAGTATCAATGAATAATTTAAAAATGAGTTATCAAGCTACAAGAAAACATGGATGAATCTTAAATATTTATTGCTAAAATGAGAGAAGACAGTTATAAAAGTCCATATCCTGTATAATTTCAATCATATGATATTCTGGAAAAGACAAAACTACAAACACTAAAACATCAGTGGATTCACAGAGTTCAGGAGGAAAGAGATTGAAAAACATGTGATAATTTCATAACTAGCCTAATACTGTTATTTGATAACCAGTTACCAAGTGCTTAAAAAATGGCATTCCTAAAAAATGATTATTATTTACATCAACTTGATAAGGATCCCCTTACATTGTAACTGAGGATTTATAAAAATCATAAAACATGGACATGTTTACAAGAAATTTTTTTTTTTTTTTTTTTTTTTTTTTTTGAGACAGAGTCTCACTTTGTTGCCCAGGCTAAAGTGAGTGCCGTGGCGTCAGCCTAGCTCACAGCAACCTCAAACTCCTGGGCTCAAGCGATCCTCCTGCCTCAGCCTCCCGAGTAGCTGGGACTACAGGCATGTGACACTATGCCCGGCTAATTTTTCTATATATATATTTTTAGTTGTCCATATAATTTCTTTCTATTTTTAGTAGAGACGGGGTCTCGCTCTTGCTCAGGCTGGTCTCGAACTCCTGATCTTGAGCGATCCTCCCGCCTCAGCCTCCCAGAGTGCTAGGATTACAGGCGTGAGCCACCGCGCCCGGCCTACAAGAAATTTTTAAACATTCCCCAAAAGACTGGTGAATAAATGCTCGCAGTCTCATTTTTCTATAATAGCCAAACATGGAACAACTCAAATGTCCATCAACTGATGGATAGATACATAAAACGTGTTATATTCATACAATTGAATATTATTCAATCATAAAAGAGAAATTAAGTACTTACATATGCTGTAACATGGATCAACCTTGAAAATATGCCGGGTGAAGAATGCCAAATAGAAAGGGTCACGTATTATATGATTCCATTTACATGAAATTTCCATTATAGGTAAATCCATAAAGAAAATACCTGACTAGTTTCCAGGGGCTAGGGAAAGAGAGACAGAGAGAGTGACTGAAAATGGGTATGGGATTCCTTTTTGAGGATGAAAATGTTCTATAGTTAGATTATGGTGATGGTTGCACAACTCTGTGAATATTCTCAAAATGTCTTAATTGTACACTTATAAAGGGGGAGTTTTGGCCTGGCGCAGTGGCTCACGCCTGTAATCCTAGCACTCTGGGAGGCTGAGGCAGGCGGATCGTTTGAGCTCAGGAGTTCGAAACCAGCCTGAGCAAGAGCAAGACCCCGTCTCTACTAAAAAATAGAAAGAAATTATCTGGACAACGAAAAATATATAGAAAAAATGAGCCAGGCATGGTGGCGCATGCCTGTAGTCCCAGCTACTCGGGAGGCTGAGGCAGGAGGATTGCTAGAACCCAGGAGTCTGAGGTTGTTGTGAGCTAGGCTGATGCCATGGCACTCTAGCCTGGGCAACAGAGCGGGACTGTGCCTCAAAAAAAAAAAAAAAAAAAATTAATAAATTAATAAATGAATAAATAAAATAAAGGTGGAGTTTTAAGGTATGTGAATTACACTCCAAAAAAGCTGTTATTCAAAAAAGATGTACTTAAGAAAGAGTGGTTTTGTATTTTTATACTCATTATCAAAAATAAAATTTTAATTGTTCTTTGAATTTTAAAAACTTCATTATGATATAGTGTTAGAAATTCTGAACACACAGGCTCTTGTTGACTCAACTCTTGATTCCTCGAGGCTGAGGATAATCAGTGTCCTTCCACCACAAATCTCTGCTGATACATATAAAATAAAACAGGGAAAAGACTCTCGGATCTGGGAGAAAGCTTATGAACTGGATTGCTGGAGGGAAGGCATTGGGCAGTTATTTTGTGACTGAAAAACCATCGTCTCTGGGATGTCATCTTCTTTACTGGAGCCACAGTCTCTTTGGTAACAGCACAGCTAGGTATTAGTAGTCATGAAAGAAGAATTATTTCTGATAGGAGATTTGTGACACTCAGCTGCTCTAATCAGCCTTACAGCATTAATTTCTCATAGCAGATAGTAAGAAACTCTCCAACATCCCAGATTTCGTGCATATTTTCTAATCAAATGTGATCTATATCATTTGCATGCCTATATAATTTATAATGTGCATTCAATTTAGGATTGTTAAAAAATAAGTATTTTAAGTGATGATCTAATCTGAGCCTTGTAGATTAAATATATATAAAAAAAAACAGACAACAAAGCCAAAAAATAATTTCCCCATGCTTTAAATCTATTTAAGCAAAGATGTCAGGGAGTGAGTTTCTCTCCTTCCCACATTACCCAAATCATTGTTTTGCTTTGTTTTGTTTTCCAGCAATTCCCCCATCACCAATTCCTCTTAACCAATTAGATTTTGATGCAGATTACCCCCACATATAATTTTTTTTGTTAGTGAGGAAAAAAACTTGAGAGTCATCTATATTCTACATACTTGATGTATATTACTACATTTAATCTATAAAAGAATAATAAAGTATATTTTACAAATGAGAAAAAGGATATTCAAAGTGGCTAGGAATTTTACAAATAAAAAAATTGAACCTGAAAGATGTTACCTAATGTTTTTAAAGTCACCAGCTGTTAGAGTTTCTAGCTCATTGCAGAGCTAGAAAGGATACCCCATCATTCAAACCATATAGTTATAGTTGTACTTAGCACATTCTATTATCTCCTGCAGCCTAGACAATGCCATGTCTACAGTAATTTACTACAAGTATGGAAAGACATTGTCTTGTATGTTTGAAGATGTTAGTTACAATTAAGAATAAGCTCCAAGGCATAAGAAGTTCCCATATGACTATTTCAGAGTCAAGTTGGTACAATTATGAGAAGTCATGCAAAACTTAACCTTACAAAATCGTGTTCCAGGCTGATTGACTCTGAAACATCAAAAATAATAATAGAAAAATTTTGTCACAGTAGGTACTTGTTTATGAAAATGTCACTGTATGTACTATATTGCTTTTGCATAATTGTTGCATTTCAAATTTGTTCACTGAACAAGCTAATTCAACAGACAAGTTGTCATTAAATTTCACTGGTGGGAGGCAGATAAGATTTGCAGGCTTTTAATAGTTCAAACATTTCATCAGCCATCATTTTAAAAACCTTACTGCACATACTAGTAATTTACAATGTAAGAGCAATATAAGTACAATTATTTTGAAATCTGTTCCTTAACCCTTGATTCAAGAGTGAAAATTTAGGAAAGGATTTTAATAGTATTTCCATGATGTTTTTTATTATTACTACATTATTTGATTTATAATTTACTTAATTATGATAGGCACTTAATAAACATTGAGCCAAGATAATTCTATTAATACTATGTATCTTAGGGTTTTAAGTTAAAGTATAATAAAGAGCATAGTATAAAGCCTTATGTTTTGATTTTACCTAATTTCTTACAATAAAATGTATATGGCCATTATTTTTTTCAAAATGTATTTTATCTTCTATTTAGTATTCCAATTTCTAATAAAGTACATCTTCTTCGATTCACATATTTTCTAGAAATAATTAGCAATTGTTCCCATCATTTAGTAAGAATGCTAGGTAAAGTATAAAAAAGCTCCTATTATGTAACTAGCAAATACATGGCACAGTGTTTATGAATTAATAGTTTTCATGTATACATCCTATGCCTAAGAGTTCTGTAAAAGTTTTTCATTCATATTATTTCCTTTCAAAATAATTCACCAGAAAAAAACATCGTATTTCAGGAGTTAATCTTGGAAAACAGCAATCTAACTACTGTTCATTTTCCCTCCAACTTCCAAATGTAAATTGCCCCTGTGCCAAGCAGTTCTGAGGAACATCAGGTGACTGGGTGGGACTTAGGCTGTAGGTTGTTTGGGCCTAGAGAGAGGACTGAGTATAGCTTCCTTCTTCATGAGCTGACAAGTCTACAGGAGTGTTGCACTGGAGCACAGGGAAAGGACCCTGGTACTGATTTTGGAGTGAGCACATTCAGTTGGTATAGATCTGGCAAAGAGGGTGGAGACTGATTTAGTTGCTGACTAAGAAAAGGTCAAATTGGTTACTAATCTAGAAGCTAAGTGAATGCAAACTCCATTGAGGAACAAAACCTCACCTTGCAACATGATTCCAAAGGTACAGAGTATTCTTTGTCTTTCAGGAATTGCATAATTTCTATCATTAAGAATGTATAAATTAAGAGATTAGAGCCTCAAATCAGCAAACTGAGCAAAATAGCATCCCACTTAAAGGACTCCAGCAACTGAGACAGAAAAGGAACGAGTAGAGCAATTAGAACATGTCCCCAGTGTATAGATTGTCTCTGGTCAATTTGCTGCCACCATCATTCCTTCTGAGACCTCTTCTGAATTTCAGAAAGGAAGCTTGGAGCTCTGTTTTTCAGATTCCTCTTCCCTGTTCAGTTTGGAGTTAGAGTTTTCCTCATGAGAGGAAATTGAGTGAGATTGTGAAGGTAGGATGGAAAGAGGTTTATTATATTCCATGACATTAACTGCAGCTTCTTCGTAATTACTTCACTGCTACAGAAGTAAAGAGATCGAGGGAACTCGCTCAGCACTCTTGAGAATGACTGCAGTTTCCTGATGTGCTTTTAAGACCTAACTGCTTAGGTACTTCAGGCTGAGTTCCTCAATGTTTGCTTCCATGATCTTCTAGCTACAGATTTTCTGATCTTCTTTGTCATCTTCCCTGACCTTTATTCCTCCAGCCTTTCTAATATTCAATCAAACCTACATTTGTATATTCTACCTTTCCCAATAAACACATATAGTGGGTGTATTTTCCTGATACAATCCAGACTGTTACACCCAGTGAAATAAAACTGCTTTTGGAAGAGAAAGTTAAACATATAAATTAAAAATAATAATAATTAGTAATAAAAGATTCAAGCATAACGTGTGTGTGTGTGTGTGTGTGTGTGTATGCATTTCTGGAGCTTAAAAAAAGATTTAAAAATTTTGGTGCATGAAATAAGGGAGAGGACAGTTATTGTTGAGATACAAAATAGTGACCTGGAAACCAAGTCAGGAAATATCACAAGGAAAATAACAAAAATACTGGAATTCAAAAATTATAAAAGAAAAGAAAAGAGACAAAGAGGATATTTACTTGTAGATTTAACAGTCCAAAGAATAAAAATGATTAAACAAATACTCAGAGGAAAGGTCTTGGACTTTGAAGAGGACTACACATCAAAACCATGATAAATTGTTAAAAAAAAAAAGTACACACCTTGTCATATGCTAATACAAATATTTAATTGTAAGGATAAATGAAAACAAATGTTTAACTATTTTCCCTGGAGAAAGAACAAGAGAAAACATTCATATACTTGTCATATCTCTCTGCTGCACTGCTACCTGCCAGTGTGGTACCCTTATTGTGCGGTTTTCTTAAAGATTCTGACTCCAGAGAGTCCTCTACCTAGCCAAGAGTTCATTGGTCTCTCACATGCAAAAGAATTATTCTTCCTCAGCATTTATAGTCCTAAACTAAACTGAAGAAAAAGCTGTGATAATTAGAGACTTAAAGTTTCTATGGGACTATAAATGCTAGAATCGAGGGTAAATCCTTTCTATAGATTAAATGCTATTATTTGATTCATTTAAAAATAAATAATGAGATGTAAATTTTAGTATGTCAGATTCATAGAAACCAGAGGATTTTCCACTGCCACTATATTCTCTCTCTCAAAAAAAAAAGTGTGTACCTATTTATTTATTTTTGAAGTGTATTTATTTATAACATTTAATATTATAATGCTGTTTTTATCCCTTTGCTTGTGAGATTTCAGTCTTTTTCATGTCTGACCAGAAGTGGACCCCTGAGTGGGGCAGAAATAGAACTTGCCAGCAGAAAGTCATCAGCTTAAAACTGGCAGAGGAAAGATAATGTTTACATACTGTTGTTATCTAAAGAAAGAAAAAAAAAGGTAATAAATATATCCAATCATAATCCCATTACTTGATTTGAAGTGTATTTAGTAGATAACTTCTTTGTTCTTTGGTAGCAATATTTAAGCATCTTTTTTAAAACAATTATTCAAAAGGTTTTTATAAAAGTTTGCAAGTATAACATCTTCCATCTGTATAAATGTGAACTTTATATTTGTGAGGAAAGTATGGCCACATTTTAAAGAAAAATTTACATAAAAGAAAGAGAAAATGATGCAAATATGCACTCAGATTTTGTCCTCACCTGTTGATTACTCTTCTGCCTGTCATGGAATTTTCTTTATTTAGTGAAATGTGTATAGAAGTGGTTTGTGCTCACTGGAAGCACAGCCGTAAGATTTAAGATAGGTTTTGCCATTTTTCTTTACTTTTTCCCTCCAAAATTTTATATAGATGCTTTTCAATCAGCCTAAGTCTCCAGGTAAATCCTCAACAGACACGTACATGAGTAAGAAATAAATTGTTTGCCTTTCCAAACTAATTCAGTGCTTCAGGCCAATAATGTAAAATATGTCACTCAATTCATAAAAATTATTTTTGTTTTTTATAATTTCCTCATATTTAATTGCTAATTTTGCTGCTTGGACAGACTGTATTAATTTATTTCACATTTACAAACCAATAACACTCTACTTGCTAAAATCTTCCATTTAAAATATTAGGTAGATCCATGCCACCCATAGTGACCTGGAACAAAGAAAATTTTGGAAGTATCTCAAATTTGAATATATCACATTATTATAAATGTAAAAGACTATTTAACTGCCTAAAGGGGTTCACTGGAACATTCAAACAAATTGTTAAGACTATTAAAACATATTCAGTCTCAAAAAAGAAATTTAAAAAATCTGATTTACAATAACATCAAAAGAATTAAATACTTAGGAAAAATTTAACCAAGGTGATGAAAGATCTGTACACTGAAAAATATTAAATACTGGTGAGAGAAATTGAAGAAGACATGAATATAAATGGTAAGATGTCCTGTGTTCACAGGTAGGAAGAATTAATATTGTTAAAATGTCTATACTACCGAAAGTTATCTATAGATTCAATGCAATCCCTATCAAAATTCCAGTGACATTTTGTTCCACAGAAATAGAAAAACCAATCATAACACTCATAAGGAACTACAGAAGAACCTGAATAGCCAAAGCAATCGAGTAAAAAGAACAAAGTTGGTTGTATCATACTATCTGACTTCAAAATACACTACAAAGCTATAGTAATCAAAATAGCATGGTACTGGCATAAAAACAGACACTTAGATGAATGGAACAGAATAAAGAGTCCAGAAATAAACCCACATATCTATGGTCAACTGATCTTTAACAAGGGCACTGAGAATACAAAATGGGGGAAAAGACAGTCTCTTCCATAAATGGCATTGGAACAACTGGATATCCACATGTAGAAGAATGAAATTACACACCTATTTCACATCATAAGAAAATATCAACTTAAAATGGATTGAAGACTTAACTATAAGACCTGAAACTGTAAAACTACTAAAAGAAAACATAAGGAAAAAATACTTGACATTGGTCTGGACAGTGAGGTTTTGGATATGACCTCACAAATACATGCAACAAAAGCAAAAACACACTCATGTGATTACATCAAACTAAAAATATGCTCTGCACAGCTAAGGAACCAATCAACAGTGAAGACACTATTTAAGGAAAGGGAGAAAATATTTGCAAACCATACACCTAATAAGGAGTTAATATCCAAAAATATAAGGAACTCCTACAACTCAATAGCAAACAAACAAACTCAAATCACACAATTAGAAAGTGGGCAAAGGACCTGAATAGGCATTTCTCTAAAAAAGACATCCAAATGGTCAACATGTATACGAAAAAGCATTCAACATCATCATTATTAGTCATTAGGGAAATACAAATCAAAATCATGAGATATGTATTATTTCACACGTTAGCATAGATATTATTTAGAAAATAAAAGATTATTAAATATAATAAGGAGAAAAAGTAACCCTGGTACACTACTGGGAAGAATATAAACTGGTACAGATAGTACAATAAACATTAAGAAAATTCCTCAAAATATTAAAATGGAACTACCATATGGTACAGTAATTCACTTTCTGGGTATTTATCCAAAGGCATTGAAATCTGGATTTTGAAGAAATACCTGTACTCCCATGTTCCTTGAAGCTTTTGTCACAATAACTGTGATATGGAATCAACCTAAATGTCCACCAGAGGATGAATAGATAAAATGTCATATATACATATACTGAAATATAATTTGGCTCTAAAAATGACAGAAATTCTACCATTTGTGACAACATGGATGGACCTGGAGGACCTCATGCTAAATAAAGATAAGCCAGACACAGAAAGACAAAAACTGTATGATCTCACTTATACATGAAATCTAAGAAAATTGAACTCATCTAAGCAGAGAGTAGAATGGTGATTGCCACAAGCTGCAGTGGGGAGTGAATAGGTGGGTAACAGGGAGGTAGGTGATGGACACAGTGTATATTAAGTCATACAAGATAAGTAAGTTCTGGAGATCAACATGCAGCATAGTGTCTATAGATAACAATGCTGTATTGTATATTTAAAATTTGCTAAGAGGGTAGAACTTATGTTAAATGTTCTTACCACACACATACATAAAAGTAATAATAATAAAGGAGGTGGGAGAATACTTTGGGAGTTGATTGATATGTGTCTATGAAGTTGGTGGTGGTGTTTTCACAGGTATATACTTATCCTCAAACTCATGGAGTTGTATACATTAAATATGTACAGCTTTTAATATGTCAATTATACCTAAATAATTTTTTAAATTTTCATTCTCTATTAAAAATTCAAATTTTTAATTTGAATATTGTTTAAAAATAATTGCCTTTAATTTCCTCTAAACTTATCTTAAATATTCAGTGCTATCAGCTGGTTAAAGGGGCTGTTATAATACTCTCCCTTAGATGAGTGGGTGGCAAACTGTGTTCTAGCTGCACAGCCCTAAGTTTAGAAATTTAATTGGACCAAACTGAATTAGTCTCATACACCATGAGTCCTACATAATTCATGTCCAATTGCCTCACACTGTAGATGGCAGTTCACAGGATAACATAGAAAGCATTGCTAGAGCCCTCATTCACTCAAGTTGATCAGCCAAACTTTACACACAAAACTCTGAGTCTGAGGTCAGAATATTTCTACCACCTAGGAGAATGCTAAAGTAACCTCTCTTATGTATCATGGCTGTTGTCCTTTCAAATTATATATATTTTTCCAATATATTTATTAATATATTGAGTTTTATTGAGATATAATTCACATTACATATAATTCACCCATTTAAAGTGTACAGTGAAATGGCTTTTAGCATAATCACAGTGGTGCAATTATCACCACAATAAATTTTAAGAAATTTTTCTCATCCCAAAAAGAAAGCCATTAGCAGTAACTTCCCACCTTCCTGTAACCCTCATTCTTAGCCCTAGCCAACTATTAATCTGCATTCTGCCTCTATAGATTTGCCTAATCCCAACATTTTATATAAATTGAATTATAAAATATATGGGTTTTTTTAAATTTCAGAATATTATGGAGGTAAAAACATTTTGGTCATATAAATTGCTTTTGTACCATTTGAGTCAAAGTGTGTCCATCCCCCAAATAGTGTACATTGTACCTGTTTGGTGTGAATTTACCCACCCTCTCCTTCCCCTCCACCTGCTTGATTTCCAATAAATGTTATTTCCATATGTGTACATAAGTATTGATTGATTAGTTCCAATTTAATGGTGAATATATGTGGTGTTTGTTTTTCCATTCTTGTGATACTTCACTTAGAAGAATGGTCTCCAGTTCCATCCAGGTTAATATAAGAGGTATTAGTTCACCATTTTGTTATGGATGAGTAGTACTCCATAGTATACATATACCACCTTTTATTAATCCACTCACATATTCATGGGCACTTGAGTTATTTCTACATCTTTGCAACTGTGAGTTGTGCTGCTATAAACATTTGAGTGCAAATGTCTTTTTTTATAGAATGTCTTTTTTACTTTTGGATAAATATCCAGTAATGGGATTACTGGATCAAATGGTAGTTCTACTTTTAGTTCTTTGAGGTGTCTCCATACTACTTTCCATAGAGATTGTCAAATTATATCTTTAAATGTTTTATTTTATTTACTTTCCTCCCCACCAATCCATAATTGTCACTGATATTTATCAATACATTTCTCAGGCATACCACATAATATTATATTGTTTTTATTTCTAAGACTCATTTAAAATCAATTATTTAAAACCTGGAAATACTCTATTAAAATACTATGCATTATAATTCATCTTCTAATGTCCGTATATAAAGTCTTATGAGACATTCTATAATTTACTGAGAATAGAATTCACACACAAAAAATAAGTAAATAAAAATATACACATATGTGTATATTGATATATATATGTACACACACACATATATCAGGCAAACATATATTTCCACTTGTGATATGCTAAAAAAGATTTCAGAGTTTCAGTAGAAATCATTATTTCCTTATTACTGCTGAAAAGTGTACAGCGTTGTGCAAACTCTTTACATATTATGACCAATAAAATGAGCTGACAGGCTGCTGTGTGCTAGAGTCAGAAGAAAATATATGGTCATTGGCTTTAAAACTCAGTAGGCATTTTGATTGTTGTTTCTTTTTTGGATAGTGAGGAGAGGGGCAGTTTTATTGTCTCTGCAATATGAAAGGAAAGCTTTCAAATGACCCCTGGCTTTTTATTCATTGCTATGTCTAAGCATGTGCTACAGTTTTTCCTCCAACTTCTATCAAATTGAGAATAGGCTATTCCCGTAAATTCAAGCTTTAAAGGATTCTAGGATTTGCTGCCACCATTGTTTGTTGGTTGTCAGTACACGTGTGAATGAGGAAGAAGTGCCATTCAAAACAGAGGTCTGGAGGAACAATAACTACTACAATTTATGTTTTGTTCCCTTTGTCTCTTTGGAACAAAGGTTCTCTCTCTGGCTACAAAAAAAAGCATCAAACTTGTATGAAATAGCACATCACTGGCATATAATCTTTAACATTTTAAGTGTTTTGTCACGTACAGATAGTTTTTTTTATTTTGCTCTGATGCTTTCCTAGAAGCTCTTGCAATCAGCTACAGACCAGTATAGTTTCGTTTCCATTGACAGAATGTCTCAGAGCCCCACGGAAAAGGACTATGCTGATGATTTTGGCTACAAGCCTCTGATATCACTTCAATAACTTTTAGGTCATACAAGTGGGCTGAGTCAGAACATTTCAGAACCTGAGTCTAGAAACAGGTTGGTGAGACTGCTAACCCAAGATTATATAAGATAAGAATAAATGTTGTAGGACTGAATAAACTGATGAGGAATGATTATGGTATTTATTTGGAACATGGTGGTTTTCTTAACGTGTTATTTTCTGGATATATAAGGCAGCCTTTTCTCTTTACTTTTAAGCTATGTACGACTCAAAACAAGTTAGTTGTCACACACCAGCCAGCTCTGACACAAACCCAGCTCTCCACTCGGCCTCTACTGACCCAACCCAGAAGAGAAGAAAAGAGGTGCCAGTTTACCTTTGAGTGTGCATAAAGTGCAGGCTCCTCACCTGATCTTCACCGACACCACGATGAGGGGCTTTATACTGCATTAAAGGGATGAACGTCCCTTCTTTGAGGTGCTTCCTTATAATCAGGTGAACATGGAAATCTAGGCTTCCCATTATGTGGGGATGGGGTTAGGGCTGCCATTCTCAGGGATGTTGGCTGCAATGAAGCAGTTATTCTGAAGCCAGCCCCATCTCACCCAAAGCCAGCGGTGCCTGTCGCCTGGCTACCTCTTCTGTTTATTCAAAGCCCCAGGGCTCTTTATCTAGCAGGTGGTGACTCCTGCCAGGACTGTCCTTCCCTTCAGGGCAGCAGGTGTCCTTCCGGCCCAGGGTGGATCCAGGAATGTCTTCCAGAAACTAACAACTGGACTCAGGGGCTTCAGGAGTCTGCAGGATACTTTATTTTACTGTGACTGAGCTGGTAACTCAAGTTGCAAAAAATGTCCTGTGAGCTCTTCCCTTTCCTTTCCGCAGGTGGAAGACGGCTCCCTGAGCTGCACTGACTGTGGTTGAGAGTGGGGGTGACACAGACGCTGACTTGGCGCTGCCTCTGGCATCTCGCTGAGTCACGTGCACCCCAAGTCCCCTGGCTCCCAGCCGGCACAGAGACAGGACTTGCCCAAAGACTGCAGCCTTTTTGGCCTCAAACCTAACACTTTTAGTCCAGGCCCCAGGCTGCTTTTTGTCAGCTGGTTGTGGGGCCATCCAGAACTCAGGTTTCTGAGGTGGAGGATTTCTCTCTGTCCCGCCTGGTCTAAATGATGCCTTCATGAGCACCAGCAGAATCCTGTCCCGTGCTGTGTTCCCCTGTCCCAGGGTACCTCCAGTTTCAATGCAAAGTCCCACAATCACTTCACTCTGCTCTGATCATACAAAGATTCTCCCTCCACTTGGGATGCTGACAGGGCACTGCTGGAGAGTGGGGGAGGGGTGGCGTAGGCAATGCAAGATTGTCTTTTCCGCCCTCTTCAGTTCCTCTTTCCTTCATATAATGTTACAACCAGGTAGTATGATCTCTCCCCTGATTTTTTGGTTCTTCTGAAGGTGTTTGGGTGGATACTTGCCGAATTTGGTATTCCCGAGAAGTGATCCCTGGAGATTTCTATTCCGCCATCTTGCTCCGCTCCCTCTCTCCAATTTGTAACTTTTCATTTAACCCCTCAGAAAAGTGCTCCGTGTGTATGTATGTGTATATATTTAGTAATTGAAATTCACTAGCTGAACGTTACAAATAAACTCTGAGACTTTTTTTTTCATTTGTGAGGAGAAAGCTCTGTGGCTAGCGAGGGCTCCGCGCAGACTTCGGAAATTGGAAGAAAAGGCGAGTGGGAGCGTGCCGGTGAGCCAAGCTCTTATGGTGGGGGGTGTAGGGGGAGGGGTGGCAGGATACAGCAGCAGCCAAAAAGCATGGTCGGGAACATGGCTCCGAACAATAGTGGCAACATGCCATGGGAAAGCGTGATCACAGGGGTTCACATGGGAGGTAACACCTTGGCCAGATGAGTATGAGGACTCAGGCCTCCCCAGAAGGCCGGCTGACTGAGGGGGCCAGGCCAGAAAAGACACTGCGGCAGTCCTCTCAGTCTGGCCTCAGAAAACTGTTGCCTATACAAATGCATTTTCCCTTACACCATTAAAAGTTTTTTTCTCAGTATGTCACAATCAAATGTATAGAACAGATCAGGTAATTATTTTTATCATTATTTTTAATTGTGCAAGCTTTTGTTAAGATGTGCAAAATTTGTTTTATATCACCAAAATTGAAATTTAGACTTTGAAATCAAATGTTTATTACCGTAAGTGATTCTCAAGTGAGGGGTAAGCCTACGTCATCTCGAAACGCCTGGTATTCTCCTTTTCATGGGACAGCAAGCTATAATTTAAACAATTTTCTATTAAGCAATACAATCCCTCATAAACAAATTATTTTGATTGCTGCTGGGGTGTGGATGACTGCTCTGAAGACTAGATTATTCAGATCTCACATTCGAAAGGGTTAATATGATTTTAAAATATGCTTAACTTTCTCATATAGTGAAGTAGCTTATGCTGTTTGAATGATTATATTCATACAAAGCAGAAAAATATCAGCTATATTAAAATACACTAATAGGTACAAATTTTATTAGAGTGCGATAGTAATGAGACTTGTTGATTAGTTCTATTGTTAGAAATGTCCTCCATGGCTCCATATTAACAGTTAGCACTAAACTAATACCAGAGGGACAATATTAATAAGATACAGGCCCTGCCTTTGACAAACTTTCAGTCTAATGTGTCTTGAAATTTCTCAGCCTATGAAAATTATGCAACGTGTCAACATCTATTTCAGGCTTTCCACAAATATATCTTATCCAAATCCTTTGGGTATATTTTTTAATTTTCTGAGCTACTACATTATTAATCTCCATGTACAGAGAAAGCGACTCAATTATTGAATAAAAATAATTGTGGCTTCTATTCATACTTCAAATCCTAATTTAAATTTCACTCTTCAGAGGATTTTCCCTAAAAAGATTAAAATAGATACAATATCTATTTTCTTTTCCATAGAGCTTTATTTTTTCTTTTATAGCATATAATTAGCAATTTTATATTTTAATTTTTTTATTTATAAGTTTTATTTTTATTGGTTCCCTTCTACTGAACCATAACACCTTTGAATGAAGATATTATATTAATTAGTTTATAATTTTATCCCCAGAGCCTAGAACAGGGCATGACATTTAGCATTAGTGATTCAATAAATATAATGCCAAAAAAAAACAAGGAACAAAATATTTCTTTCATTTAAATTTTAACTGGGAAGAATTGGTTTTGTTTGTTTCAGTTTACCTACGATAATGATTCTGTGTCAAAGATTATAAAATTTGGGGAAAATGAGATATAATAATGGAATATAATCTAAATAGAAAAAAAGTAATTGTAACTTATATTTTTATGGATTGCCTAAAGCTTCCATTGAATAATTTCTTTAATCTTTATTAAGTGCTTTTATCCAAAGAACTAAAGCCCACAAGGCAAAATACAAATATGCTTTTTAATAGGGATCTAATGATAGTAATGTTTTATGCTAGAGGTGCTAAATCTATTGCTGCTTCTTATGTTGACCTATTTCTCTCCCTTTGGTTAAAATAGTCATTTCCAAATTTTAATAATTGTTTCATTAAAGCATTTAAATATCACAAGATGACAAAAAAGCAGAGAATCTTAATTGAGTCACTGAAAGTTTTATAAAATAATATCGCAAAGAAGTTAATGTTGTAAATCAAAATATCAGCTATTATAATTTTAGATTAATATTTAGAAATGGGACTTGTATTTTACATTGAAGTTGATTTCATAGTTTATTCTCTAAACCAATGTGTGCAGATTCTTTTCCTGCCTTTGTGTGCTAAAGTCGATGTGATATGTGGGAGATGAAGCTTAGGTCAAAAGTCATAATACTGGACAGGTTTTTAGTGAGGTTATTAAATGTTTGTCCCTTTATGTAATATTGAAAAATGGTTTGTTTGTAGATCATACTCACAGGAGTCATAGATCTTACCTAATATTAAACTTTACTAATAATTCAAAAGATACAAGCAATCCTTGGGTCAGGAGAAACATTCTTTTCTTAAGAGAAGTCTGAGACTGTCAATGCTGTTGTCAAAAATGGCACTTTCCTCCTGGATTCAGAACTATTTTGATTTTAAGTTAAGAGATGTGTCTCTCTTTGAGCAATGCATACAGAGGGAATGCTCACATGGAAGGAGCTCTTTAGGTTTTAGAACATTCCTCTTATATAACCCATTAATTACACACCTTACTTGACTAGCTTCCATGGTCCAGCCAACCATGCCCCATGAACTCATGAATTCCAGGTTCATTTAAAAATAACTTATCCAATTATATTTTGTATAAGCTGTTTAAAACATTTTATAGATAGTAACTCTGATAATTGTCCACTTGTCTACTGGAAAATAATATTAGCACTTTAACCAGGAGGTGTGGAGGAGAAAGGTAGGTCGGTGGGGGGGATCATTACATTAGAATGTTTATAAGGAGATTTAGTTGAGATCTTATATATTTTTTTTCATTTTCCAGTCCCAGATACAGAATAAATGGTTTACACTAGGACTGAAATTAAATTTTCCTTACAACTGAGCAAAGCACTGGACACTATCTGATGCTAGATCTAGGTACTTTTTTCCCCCTAAATTTCTTGAAACAGCTAACATATAAAAGTGTGGCTAGGAACCACCTACTTTTCTTGGGTGCTCCATAAAATTCAGTTTTCCTGCTCTTAAATATATAATTACTGGTTTCAACCTTGTCACATCTTTAAAGGGAGACTAAGATATTCTCCGTAATAACAAAACAATATGTTGAATACCGGCCCCATTATACAAAAATCTGTTCTGCCTATACGAAACTAAATAATCATATTTCATTGAACTACTTAATTCAATAATCATTTTAATAATGTACTGTATATATGTATATAGCTTAAATGCCTCCACTAGAGTGTCTTTAGAAAAAAAATAAATGTTAAGTATTTAATGGAATCAGAATCAAGCTATTGAAAGTAAGGAGTACACCCAAAGGGTTTCAGACATAAGGAAATACAACCTTTGTCTCTTTTTATCCCTCTCAACATCATTCAAAATCTTTCACATGAAAACTAAGATGCCAACCACCTTTCTTTATGCTATTGTTACTATAAATAGATAAATCATATATCACAGATTAGCATTGTCTGTTGCTATTCCTGTTTTCAGTTTGCCAGGGCCTCCTTGTAGTCTCCTACCGGTTCAACAAGAGGAATTAATACAACATTGTCATCTTGATTTAATATCAAATTACTTTCATGCCATTTCTTTCTCTTTTCATAAGAAAAAAAATGCAGTCCCACTCCTTCTATATGCATTATTTCTAGTGTACTGGCAACTCATATAACAAGCAGCCCTAGGGGGTTGACTTCAGAGATGATTGTTTCCTCCTTGTGATGGTTTGGGTGATAGAATGTGTCAATCTTAACAGCAAGTGACTTGTTGGTACTGTATACATTTTCAAAGCTGCCCTAGAAAGAAGGCTTGTGTCACAAGGTTTAAAGACAAGACAGTTTTAGGATAGGGACAACTTTAGAAGGTTTTATTTTATTTTCCTTTTGTTTGTTTGTCTTTTAATCCCAGCATGATTACTGGCTAGATATTTAAACAAAAAAAAAATTGCTAGAAGAAATTGGCTTGGATGAGAAGAATTTCTGCACATAATTCTTACTCATTTGAAAAACAAAGTTTAGTGACTTAGAAACAAAGATACTCTATGATAATTTTAGTGGATTCAGTTTCATTACTTTAACCTTAGAATTAACTCCCCAGGGTACATTTTTATTGAGAATGAAATTACTGAAGTCAAGGTTAGCTTGCCAGTAATTCTTTTTGCTCAGAATGGCATTATCAGAATTGAGATGTCCTGGTAGCTCTCCAGTCCCATAAATAATATGGTCAAGAAAAGAAAAATATTATGTAAAGACCAGGAAAATCAGAGACCTTCCAGATATAAAACAATAGCCTGGTACATTTTTCTTTGAGGGTTTTCATTTTTAATTATCATCTGATTCATGTGATACATATTTGAAATTTCTACTAAATTCTGAACTTGAAATAAAAATATATGATCATCCACTTAAGCTAATAATTATAGGAAACTTGCTACACTCATTTCAGACAAAAATACTATATGGAGTTTACATTTTAACTTTGAAACAGACCATTGTGATAATTTTATTATTTTGATTGGATAGTCATTTATATGATCTCATGTTCTATTAGAAATTCACATTGCTCATTTAATTCAATTAGTTATTGTCAAATGAATAGTAAATACTGATTATGCCCAAGATATCTTTATATACATTATCTTAATTTTCTGTGGTAGTTTTAAAACGTATAAAAAAATCTTTAGCATTTCTCACAATGAGTACTGAGGTCTTTGTTGCCTCCCCTTGAAACTGGGCAGGATTTTGTGACTTTTTCTAAAAACGAAACTGGTTCATTTATGATGTAATTGAAACTATATGAGTTCTGAGGATTGGTTATAAATGGTGATATTTACTTTAATATTCCTTCCTTAAGTCTTCAGCCTACATGTAACTACCCTTACTACCTCACTGCCCTGAGGCCACCATGTTGTAAGGAAGCCCAAAATAGTCCACTAGGAGAGACTAGACTAGAGTCTCCAAGACTGAAAGAGAGAGAGAGAGAGAGGTGGGGGGAGATGCTTTCAAACTTGCAGCTGTTCCAGCCCCTTCCGGTCCATATCTAGTCACCACTTTATTGCAGAGAAACACCAAGCTATAAAACCCTAGTAAGGATCAGTAAGGCTAAACTAAAATAGGTTTATTTGTTGCAATAATGCCTCATTGACTCTATTAAATGATTAATTATTAAGGACTTACCATGTGCCAAGCACTATTAATATTTAGAAATAGAGCAGTAAGTAAAGAGATGCATTTTTTTGCATCATGAAGCATACCATTTATTAGAGAGTAATTTTCCCAAGCAACACAGAGACTAGGGAAAAGGACAGGATAAACTATTTTCTCTAAGGTGCCATCTCAAGATGATATCATGATATCATAGTGATTTCAAGAGCACTTTAAGTGTTAAAAAATTACAAATGAAATCAAGAGCTTAAACTTATAGTCCATATACTCTACCTTCTATAACTGTACTACTTTAAATTCTCCAGGGAACTAATTTTTTTGTTGCACATATTTTTAAATTTACAAAGAAATATAGTTTGGATAATAAATTTTTCAATTGTATTTTTTACCTAAAGACCAGGTGCTGCCGATTTTATATCGCCCAACATTTTTCCAAACATTTAAATACAATAAATTCTTTAGAAATTGTTTAGTCTTGAATAAGAAACAAAATCATCCATGGTACCATGTGTGCTCTACTTGGATATTCAGGTATGAACAAATCAAGAGGCAGTGATTATTAATTAAGTGCAAAAGATATGGCAACAGTTCAAATGGAACACTGACAGTCCTCTTAATATATCTGCCAACCTACTTGCATTAATCTAGAAAAAGATTGTGTACTTGTCTTGAACTTAAATCACAAAAAGCACTTTCAAACCATTCTAAAGACAATAATTATATGCACAACACTTGAGTTGCAGAAGAACTTTCCTCCTCTTGTTCAGAAAATTGTTACCAATTGCCACTTTTGCTTTTGCATCTCTCCAACTCATTAAACTTTGTGAAGCTGCAATTGACAGTTAAAATAGATTTCAGTAGCATTAGCTCCAATTTCAGTAGATTAAATGCTGAGGATCAGAGAGTGGAATATTCTGATTAGGTATATTTACTGAATTCTTTCAGAAGATGGACTGTGGGAACTTAAAAACCAGAGATTAAAATATGTGTTTACTTTTATATCTTACAGTGCCACATGGTGGATCATGGTTCTGAAGTGAAATTGCTTATATTGCTGCCTAAAATAACAACAAAAAATTCTTGGTTATTTCTGTTTTTCAAATGAAATATTAACTCTCATATTTGAACAAAATCTAAATGAGTTAGATTGTATATTGCTTTGCAAGTCATGGCCCAGTGGAGGATACATATACACTTAAAAATATCAATAATGAAGAGACTCCAGGAGCTAGAAATGATTAGGCAAGTGGCAAAGAAATGTCCACTAAGACAGAGCATACATATGCCCACAGAATATCAAATAACCTGTAGGTTAGGATGTTGGGCAAAAGGAAATATGGGGTGAGAAGAGTATAGGTAGAATTGATTTATAGGTGATTTACTGGTGATGCTCTTTCTTCATCTCTGAGGATTGGGTGTCCAATTTTTACTCATGGCCAATTAAAGGACAGTAGGTATTACAATGTCCTGGTTATAGTCTAAAATTCCCCTTGTGGCCCCAAGGGTCAATTACCTTGCTGGTGGTTTACACCTGGCCTAATCAGTTAGCCAGCCTGGCTTGAATAAAGGCCAGAGGGGCATAAAGCCCCCAAGTATCTGTGGTAGTCATGGGAATATGACACTCAGATCTCCCTTGAAGGGAACCACTACTGGGAGGAGTGTAGTGACCAGATATTCTTCCGCTGCTGCACCTTCAGGATACACTGCAGAGTCCACACTCTGCCGCCATATATGCTGAGTTGCTTCCAGTCAACGGCTAAGCAAGCATGGAAATTGGAGCTGGGCCATTCCTGACAAATGGGGGGCTCTGCCAGTGGGAAGACTTTTCTTTGAGGTTCTCCATTGGTCTGGCTGAGATTTTCTGAGAACTGCACTTTGCTGAGAGGCTCTTTCCATACAGCCCTGATTCCTTTCCTTTCTGCTTCCGAAGGAGTCTTATGTTGAGTTGTCTGAAGGCTCTTCTCACACACCTTTGCTTTCTGTCCTTTGTCTTTCACAAGCATTTGCTCCAAAAATTGTCCTATACATCTTGTTCTTCTTGATATCTGCTTCTTGAAGGCACACACACACACTCACACACATATACTCTATCTAGAATTATAAGCATACCTTGGAGATAGTGTTGATTCAGTTCCAGACCACTACACTTAAGCAAAAATCAGAATAAAGCAAGCCACTCAAATGTTATGGCTTTGCAGTGCATATAAAAACTATGCTTACACTATACTGTAGTCGATTAGGTGTATAATAGCATTATGTCTGAAAGATGTTCATATGTTAATTTAACAATGCTTTAGTGCTAAAAGGTGCTAACAACCATCTGAGCCTTCAGTGGATTATAATCTTTTTGCTGGTAAAAATTCTTGCCTCAGTGTTGCTGGCTGCTGTTTGATCTAGGTAGTGGTTGCTAACGGTTGGAATGGCTGTGGCAAGTTCTTAAAATAAAAAAAACAATAACGTTTGCCACATTGATTGACTCTTCTTTTCACAAAGGTTTATCGGTATCATGTGATGCTGTTTGATAGCATTTTAACTGCAATAGAACTTGTTTCAAAATTAAAGTCAATCCTCTCAAACCCTGCTGCTGCTTTTATAAAGAAAAGTAATATCTGTCAAGCACAATAAAGAAAGAAACTATGAAACAAGGCATGCCTGTATATAACTGATAAAATGTAGATATTTATCCTTGGAACCTTCGCATTTTACAAATCAAAAACAAAAATATATAAATTACCAGAGAACATCTGTACTTTAAATCAATTTTATATATTCTTAGCAGACTTTTTATAATATAAGGGAAAGATAAATTTCAGCACAAACCTGATCGAATATTGACCCATTTTGAAATAATGTAAGACCCATTTATTCATCAGTATATACTGGATATTGGTTTAAGTTCTAGAGATACAATAGTAGGTAAGATAAGGGTAGTCAAAACTTGTCCTCAAATGACATAGTCTAATGGACAATTGAAATAAATGAAAGTTATAATCCTATTAAAATGTGCTAAATTAGGAAAAGTGCCAGGTTGTGTGGGCTGAATTGTGTCCCCCCAAAATACATTTGTAGAAGTTCTAATCTCTAGTACCTCAAAATGTAACTGTATATGGAGATAAGGTCTTAAAAGAGATAATTAATTAAAATGAGGTCATTAGGATAGAACCTAATCCAATACGAGTAGTTTGCTTTTAAGAAGAGAAAATTTGTACACAATGGGTTCAGAAGGAAGAGCATGTGAAGGCAGAGGCAGAAGAGGACCATCTATAAGCCAAGGAGAGAGGTCTTAGAAAAACACAAAACTTTCAACAACTTGTGTCAAAGTTCTAGCTTCCAAAACTTTGAGAAAATAATTTTGTTTTCATAAGCCACCCAGTCTGTGGTAACTTGTTATGGCAGTTTCAGCACAGTAGTAAGAAAAGCACCTAATGCATATATGATGACCTGGAATGGTCTTTCTTGCAGAAGTGACAAATTCTGGTTAGAGGGAAAAGCAATGCATGAAAGCCCAAAGTTCAAAGAGAAAATAACGATGTTGAAGATACAAAAATATATAACTTGTTTGAAATGTAAAGTATGATTGGCCAAAGTTGAAGCTGGAGAAAAAGGCAGCATGGGCCTCTATTCCAGAGCCCCATATTATATGGTAAGGACCAAAAAAGTCAAGGGGAAGCCATTTAAAGGTATCAACCTTGATATTTTCAGATTTTTTAATTTTAGCACAGTCTTGCTACAGTGTGAGAATGGATTAAGAGTACCAATTGGGGGAACATAAATAATAAATATCCTGAAAAAAAATCTTTTGGAAAGTTAATAAACATCCTGAACAATATATAATGAACATCTTAAATCCAAAGTTTAACAAAAACTGTGAATAAATATGCAAAATCTTAACCAAAAAAACAAAAGTAAGCTTTAAAAAATCCAGATACCTGATGTAAAGATAGAGAGAAATAATAAAAGTAAACAAAATGAACTAAAGAGATTTATTAAGAGAACACTAAGAAATTTTATGTACCTATATTAAACCTGGAAATAAATAGACTTTAAGAAAATGATGCATAATAAATCATACAATATGCCAGGGAGGTTAGATTTGTACACTTCAATTAAAATAGTGTCTCTCTCTATACATATAAAACAAAATTGAAGTATAAGAAAAACTTTTTAAGCCCATAAGGACTGCAGTATAATTTAACATTTTTATTCTAATAATTAATAGACAAAGGAAATAAAAGTGTTAATTATTCAAAAAAATTTATCAACATAGTTAACTAACTCAAAGTAATAACAAATGCATGGATATATAAAAACCTATAGCCAATAATTTGTTAATATATTAGGTTCCAAACAAATTTAACACATTTCAAAAAATACATCACAATATAGACTGTTATTAATGTAATTTAGAGTCAAATAATCAAAATATTAATTCAAAAAAATAAAAATTGAGAAAACAAAATATTAATTAAAAAGATTAGTAAAAATTAGAAAATACATTTATAAAAAATTCAAAAAAAATAAATATACACAAATAAAAGAAATTAAAAATAGTGCTATATATGAAAAATGACATACAGAAGCAATACTTAAAGGGAAATACATTAAACTTACTTTATGAGAAAACCAGAAGAATGGATAAATAAGGAGATAAGCATCTAATATAACAATTTGGAAAATAAACAAATAACAAAACCATGCAGAGGTAAAAATAATGAATTATAAATATAACATCAAACATGTAAAACCTTAAAAGCTAGAATAGAGAGGAATAACAGAATAAGAAGTTGGCTCTTTGAAAAATATATTCACATACTTTGGTAAAAATTGAGAGAAAAGAAGACAAAGGTTGAAAGGGAAATATTTGTCTACATACAATAGATTAAAATTAATAAAAGAGTATTATGAATAAATTTATGCTAAAATGTTTAAATTTTTTGTGTAAAACAACAATTGTTTGGAAGCAAACTGCCTCAGGAAAAGACAGAAATTCTCAATTGTCATTAAGAAATGGATTTGGGGCCGGCTCGGTGGCTCATGCCTGTAATCCTAGCACTCTGGGAGGCCGAGGCAGGTGGATCGCTCAAGGTCTGGAGTTCGAGACCAGCCTGAGCAAGAGCGAGACCCCCTCTCTACTAAAAAAAAAAAATGAAAGAAATTATCTGGCCAACTAAAATATATATAGAAAAAATTAGCTGGGCATGGAGGCGCATGCCTGTAGTCCCAGCTACTCGGGAGGCTGAGGCAGTAGGATCGCTTAAGCCCAGGAGTTTGAGGTTGCTGTGAGCTAGGCAGACGCCACGGCACTCACTCTAGCCCAAGCAACAAAGCGAGACTCTGTCTCAAAAAAAAAAAAAAGAAATGGATTTGGTTGTTAAAAATCTTGCTTCAATAAAAACATCAGTCTCACCAGTCTGACAAGTTTTATGATTTAGAACCAAATGTTTCAGATATAGAATAAATCTAATTTTATTAAATAGAAATTTTCTTATAAAGCTAGATATATAAATACCATATCATCAAGCATATCCACTCCTAGGTATTGACACAAGGGAAATTAAAACATATAGACATAAAGTGTTTCATTCACATCTTCGTAGTACCTTTATTTATAATAGTTAAAAACTGGAAACCACCCAAATGTCCATTGATTGATAAATGAGTGAAGAGATTGTTGAATAATCTTGCAATGATATACTACTCAGGAATATAAAATAACTGCTGAAACATTCAACAATATGTATGTATTTCAAAAACATTTGATGAAATAAAAAGCCAGAAGTGAGACTACATAGTGTACAACACCCTCTGTGTAACATTTTAAAAGAGGCAAAATTATTATGCCAAAGACAAATCAGTAATTGTCAGGGGCTGAGTATTGAGGGAGGACTTGATCAACAAGGAATATGAAATAATTTTTATTGATTTTTTTATAACATGATTGTGGTGGCCATTATTTCCTGTATACTTTGTTAAAATTCATTTAAATGTACATGTAAAATTGTTAAAAATTTTGCATGTAAATTACATTTCAAAGGCTTATTTTTAAATGTCAATTTTGAGAGGTTATACTCTTACTTGACCCATTCGTTTAGGTTTAAACTGAAGAAAATTTCCCTATTTTATTTTATCATTAAGTTGTTTGTGACCTTAATAAACATTAAGATTTTTTGAAAAGGGTCCTATAAACTTGAGAGCCAAACCTGAATAGATATTCAATATATAGAATTATTATTTAACATAATGGAGATAATGTGTAACAGTATTAAAAAGTTCAACAGCCAATGAACATTAAAATGTTGTAATTGGATGATTATTTTTTTAAGAAAACAGATGCATGAAGAGCCAGGGGAATCATAGGACAATGAATTTACAGTAAAAAAAAAAATTAGTAATGAAAGAAAACACATTTTCAATAAAACTAAGAGTATGAGCATACATTGCCGAGGGGCCTTAGGACTGGCATACCTGGGACCTACTGCTGGCACCACTGGTGCCCACACTTTCTGGTCAGAGGCTAAAGGACTGATCCATTCACCATCCCCATCCTGAGCAAAACCACTCCACAGCCTCCACAAACAATAGCAGCCTAAGCCACTAAGGAACTTGCAGACACTGCAGATATTGATTACAGCCAAATAAGTCATATGAATACCACTCCACTGTGCCCACACAGAAACAAAGCCAAAACACCCTATCCAACTGACATTATGGACACAGCTACAGAAAAAGTCTTTCTTTATGAAGCCTTCTCCATAAAATTAGAAGAAGTTACACCAGATATGCAAATGTCAATGTAAGGACACAAGAAACATGAAAAGAAAACATGTAAACATGACGCCTCTAAAGGAACACAATAATTCTCCAGTAACAGATACAAAAGAAAAGGAAATATATGCAGTGCCTGAAAAAGAATTCAAAATAATGAGCTTAAGGAAACTCAGAAAGATACAGAAGAACACAGATAGAATATACCAAGAAATCAGGAAAATCATGCATGATCTGAATGAGAAATGAAACAGATACCATAAAAAAAAGAACCAAATAGAAATCTAGGAACTAATATACTCAATAAATGAAATAAAAAAATACTATCAAGAGCTTCAACAATAGACTAGATCAAGAAGAAGAAAGAATTTCTGAACAAAAAAAAGGTCTTTTGAAATAATTCACTCAGACAAAAGAGAAAAAGAAAAAAACAAAGAAAGCCTGTGTGACATATGAGACACCATTAAGTGAACAAATATTTGCATTTGCAAGCTACAGAAGGAGAATAGAGGGGGAAAGGCATAGAAAACATATCTAATAAAATAATAGCTGAAAACTTCTCAAGTCTTGGGAAAGACATAAACATCCAGATACAGGAAGCTCAAAGATCTACAAATAGATTCAATCAAACAAGTTTCTCTTTAAGGAACATTATAGTCAGAATTTCAAAGGTTAAAAACAGCAAGAGAAAAGTGTCGAGTCACATATAAGGGAACATCCATCAGACTTACAGTAGATTTCCAAGCGGAAAATCTACAGGCCAAGGAGAGAATGGGATGATATAGTCAATGTGCTAAAAGAAAAAAAAAGAAAAAAAACCTGTCAGATAAGAATACTATATCCAGCAAAGCTATCCTTAAGAAATGAAGGAGAAATAAAGTCTTTCCCAGATAAGCAAAAACTGAAGGAAATTCATGACCATCAGACTGGCCCAAAGAAATGCTTAAGGGAGTCCAACATCTGGAAGCAAAAGGACAATATATACCATAAAGAAAATACATGAAAGGATAACACTGCTAGAACAGATACACAAATGAGAAAGAGAAAAGAATCAAATTTTATCACTACAGAAAATCACCAAACCATGAAGATAAATAAAAAGAGATTTAAAAAGAAACAAAGGGTATACAAAACAGTTAGAAAAACAACAAAATGACAAGAGTACATCTATCAATAACAACCTTAATGTAAATGGTTTAAATTCCCCCATTAAAAGATAGAGTTTCTTAGTGAATAATAATATTAATAATAAAAAAATAATAATAATAATACAAGACCCCACTATACGCTGCCTACAAGAAACTCACTTCACCTATAAAGACACAAATTGACTGAAAGTGAATGGTTGAAAAGAGATAATTCCCTCTCACGCAAACCAAAAGCAGAAGTAGCTATAGTTACATTAGACAAAATAGACTTTAAAAGAAAAAAAAAATCATAAAAAAGACAAAGAAGGTCATTATATAATGGAAAAGGCATCAATTCAGCAGAAAGATATAAAAATTATAAATATCAATGCATCCAAGGATGGAGCAATTTATATGGCTTAGTGTAATGGTTTATACCTGACAAAATTAGATTAAAAATAATGAATTTATGAATTACATGGCCTGTTTTCATATTTGTTTTCAGCACTTTAGAACACTGAATCACTGTTCTAGGTTTTTGGGATATTTATATGAGAAAGGTGCCCAAAATCTATGACTTCAAGGAGTTTAAATTCTACATAGAAAAATAAAATTAAAAATAAAAATATCAGATATTGTCAAAGGCTCATATGAACATAAAGTAGGTAATGTGATACATTAGTACTTAAACTCTGTGTAAGTTCAATTTTCCCCAAATGCAATACAGACCAAAATTTTTTATACAATACAACAAAAATGTTAAAATAATATCAACTTGCTATAAAATTTACAGAATGCATATTTACTTTCTGTACTCATCTTGTTGTTGACTAAATACATACTGTTCTTGGACTTGCACCAGATGGTGGACTTCCCTTTGAATGCCACATGATGGATAAATGGACAGGGACTTCTTTTGTTGGAGTAGTCCAGGAAAGCCCCTCTGAGGCCTTGGCATTAAAGAAGAGACTTAAGTGATAAAAGGGGACAGACATGAAATATCTACGTACAAACATCCCAAATGTCAGAAACTTCAGGTGAAGATAATGGCTTTGGACATTAGCGTACTTGAGAAAGTGAGAGGCCATTACAGCCAGAGGCCAGAGAACAAGGTTTAGAAAGAACTAGAAGTTTAAGAGTTAGGAAAGGGCTAGTTCTTATGAAGCCTTAAAAGCTAAATTTGATGGCTTAGATTTTATTTTAAATGGGGATTCATCATCTCCAGAATTTATAATAACATATTAAGAAGTGAAGAAAAGTTGCATATTGTCTTTATTTTAAGAAAGAGTTTAGGATCTCAAAACAGAAATTGGTGGAAATCTGGCTGTGCTAATTACTTTTGATGCGAAAATATGCAAGTTATTATGTTTATATGAATCTCACTTTCTAAATCTTCAAGACAGAAATAATAAATATTATTTCCTTACAGGATGGTGAAAAGATTTAATATATAATCAAGATGTTGGGAATATAAGAGAATCTCAATTTTATGAATTACTGTTCCTCTTTGTTTCACATATATTTCATCCTTAATATAAAGTTTAACTATGTAACATGATAATGCTGACTGTAAGGTGCTTTCGAGATTAAAGACTGTGTTAGTAGTTTAAAAGGTCAATTTATGAAAATTTTATAGCACATATTTATTCACAAGTACTTGTTATTAAGGTCTCTGTGGTTCTCTAAGTACTGAGTGTATATAAAATCTAATAGGATTAATATAGATACAATAAATCAAATAAAGGGATAAAATTGTCTCAAATGATAAGTAGTAATAAGAAAATCAAACTGGATAATGTGGTAGATCATGATCTGGATATGGTGGTGGGGACCTTCTTAAATTTGGGTCACTTCCGAGGAGGTAAGAGATGACTTTAGGAACTACATGACAGACAGCTTTGACTTTGCATTGTGATTCCAACTTTAGCAGGTCCAACATTGGAGAGTTTGGACAAATATTCAAGGTAAGAATATGAGACCTACTGTAGACTGCTGCTATAAGACAATATAGCTGGAAGGGAGTCTGTGCAGCAGAGGTTAAACAACAGCAAAAAAAAAAAATAGGGAAAAATGAATGAAGTTGAGTAAATGGAGGTAACAATAAGGAATAAACCACCATTAATGAATGACTAAATTTTGAACAGGAAAAGGAAATCAGTAAAAAAAACAAAAACAAAAAAACCCACAAATATTTGTGTGTGTGTATGGAGGGGGAGTTTAATCCAAAAATGTAATCTACTTAATAAAGGTAAAGTTTTCAGAGACTAAGCTGGGGTAAAATTTTAAAAGTCTGTACATATACATGTATCTATATATAAATTTGTATTTATATATGTAAATTTGTATCTACATATTTATAGTTCATAAATCTATATCTATATAGATAAAAATAGATAATACAATCTTTATCTAGATAGACATAGACAAGATAGACATAGACAATAAATAAAATATGATGGAAATATATATGATTAATTGTATCGAGAAAGAAAAATACTGAATATAAACTTAAAATTTATACATATCTTTTTATTATAAATTTATTTGACATCTGTTGACAAATTTTTCTATACTCTTAAGAAAAATGTGAAGAATTGTACTGTGTCATGAGTTAGTCTTTCATTTTCAAAACTAAATGATCACATTTCAAATTGTAAAGATTTCATACTGATAATTTAATTTATTTGTGATATATTAAATACAATGAAAATAGAAAACTATCAGAATGCTTTCAATACCAGAGAAATAGTATAAAACTTTTATTTTTAGTAAGGCAAAATATCGCAACATGAATTTAATATAGCTCTAAATACAAAAGTATTAAAGAATTTTGAAGAGAATTATAAGCAGAATGAAATGGAATCATTGGAGATTAATGTCATAGTAGACAAGAATTTTGAGTCAATATATAAAGAAGTTGATAAATATAAATTATTAGAAAAGAAAGGTTTAGAGAAATTTTGTGCATAGCAGAAATGTCTCATTGTAGGAAAATAAAATTTATTAATATTCTTCTAAAATGAATAGAACAGATTTTTTCAATAATCATTGATATATTTGAACAATATATCAAAAGTACCTAAGATGAAAGACATTAAAGAAATCCTCCTAAATGATGTAGACTATATTCACTTCAGTAACTTCTCTACTTTACATGGCACTGGATCATATAGTTTGTAAAAATATAACATTACAGAATAATAATTATTCTAATAATAATTTGCTTTAATAATTTTATAAACAAAAGATCTATCTAAGCAATGCTCTCTGAAGTTAAGCCACTCCATAGAGATATATAGGATAATCATGTTTAAATTATTTTTTATATAAGTACACATTTTCACATTTGTATATTGTTCTTGTGTTTCTTGTTTTGTAATCTAAGCCAAAATTTTCAAAAAATAGTATATAAAGAATAAAAATAGTTACCATTTATTGTGTGTATGTGCAAGGAGCCAGCAACTGGCTATTTATATGTTACATGAATAGCCTCCACTGCTTTTCACTGCAATTCCCTGAAGTAGGTTCTAATAACCCTGTTCTTCAACAGAAAAAGCACAAGCTCAAAGCTGTTAAGTTACACAACTAGCCACCATTCCGGGTTCTGGCCGTCTAATGTCATAGGTATCAACCTATACACACATTGCCATACTCCATCAGTTTTTACTACGCATATACACCAACTAGTTCACTTTCTTAATTTTATATTTTTTGGTTTATTACTTAATTTTGTGTGTTATGATTTTTGCAAAATGAAGTAGAAGTTAATGGATCTCTAACACTTTTTTTTAGGTCTCTAGCCCCAATTGATTTTTCTGAGCTTCAATTGCACTTATAGTCAGAACCACACAATTTGGTACTGATTTCTAAATGCTCTAACGTTCATCTTCATTTTTTTGGATTAAATGTAAAGGCATAATTTTCCTCTTATATTTTATATCCCCTTTACTCCATAGCACAAAGTGGAATTCAAGCAGCATGATATAGTTAAATATATATTCTTAGAAAATTATTATATTTAAATTAATTTTGTTCTTAATTTCATATAACCAAGGGTATAATCTAATGCCTTACTAGATTTTACAGTTGTATCAATCAGAATGCTGGCAGGAAACATAATGCAGCCCAACACAAGGAGGGATAAGGAAAGCAGAGATATAAACTTCAGTAAGCCTCTATCACTACTAGGCATAAAGTGGCAAGAAAGTAAGAATTGGAGGTTCAAAGGGCTACTGGGAATCTTCTAGGTTATGGACTGAGATAGCAACTCAAGAATCAAAGTGTCTGAGATAAGGACACAGAAAAGAAATAGCCCAACTTCTCTTTCCTCCTACTCTTGTATCTCTTGCTGTTATCTCCCAATGGCTGAACCCAAACAGAAACCAGGGGAAAGAGACCCCTGGTGATGCAGGTCCCAGGGGTTCAGCCTGTAGGGCACAGAGCAGAGGAAAGGAAAGAAAGAGTTGGTTCAATGTAGAATAAACCAGTACTAGGGAACTGACAATCCACTTATTTTGTAAAACCAAAAACACCTCCTACTTGTCCTTTCTCTTTCCTGAAAGACACTCAATTAGAGAAAGTGATTATAACTCTTCTCCCTAGAAAATCAGTTAAAGTTCAAATCTACCTTTCTGGGTTTTTGTTTTACAATGACATCTTCACAAAGGAAACAGGGTGACTTCTACAGATAGAATGTCTTAAGGAATAAGCTAAATCTGGACAGGCTCCGAAAGAGCTAATGTGCATTTTGTGCTTCGGTTTTGTTTGAAAGTGATAATAAGCATGAGTGGTTGACCACTCACATAACTTTCTAACAAACATAGTCCAACCCATCCACAGCCACACATTTCAGCCCTCTTTCTAGCCATGGTCAACTGGACAGGGAACGAAGAGCTGATATAAAAGCAACAAATCATAGGCTGGCCGATGACCTGTACCCTAAGGCCTAGTTGAAAATGATGAGTTGAAAAAAAATAGATCTAGTTGTGTAGTTGAGTCATACGAATGGTAGACACTTAAAATGAAAATCATGTGCCCTTGTCTACTGTGATTTATGCTCTTCCTGTGACCTCACTACTTCCAATCCTACTTGTCTCATTCAATTACAGTTTTGGTTTTTTTTTAACCTCTTCTAGTTTCTGGCTTGTTCTAAGTTTCTAGGTAGGGGGTCCTGAAAATATGTGACCTAACAATAGGCAGTCCATTACTTGAGTTAGTAGAGAAGATGGTTCCTTCAAACCAAAGAATTAAACCAAAACAATTCTCTAGAAGACTCACACTGTATATAAAGCAAGGGAAATGGTTGTCTAGTCAGGCATGCTGATTGCAAATGGCATTGCAGCCATCTCAGGAAGATATATACACAAAAAACAAACAAATACCCTAAACAAAACTATCTGCAGATTATTCTATTCTTTATCCACTGCTTATCCAATTCCTTTCAATTCTTCCAGTCAGCAATTTTTCTAAGTCTTCACCCTTAACTAATTCCCTCAGAGAGGTGCACTCCTGTCATTCAGGTTAGCATGGAGCAAGAACAGTGTGGAAGACACAATGATGTGAGAAATATCCATGAAATAAGTGCAGAGCATCAAAATGGTCAATCAGAAATTATTCTCTTTGCTTTCTTTGGCTAAGTTCTCTGACTGGTTATTTTATGAAGGTAAAATTAAAGTTCTTGTAAGTCAGAACATCATTTTTGGTATAGTTCTCTTTTGAGAACATGAACTGAGTTCTTGTTAACTAAGCATTTGGTCTTTAAAATATACTGAGTAAAATGACCATATTAGATATTGTTTTAGATCAGCAGTTCCCCAAGTTCATTTGGCAGAATTTATTCAGAGAAATATAATTAGTGCTGTGTAAAAAAGGCTGCCTATAAAGAAATTTTGGAAATTGCTGGGTCCTCTAAATTGCTGACATGCACAGAAGATCTCTAAAATAGGGTAATATCCCAAAATAACTTGGTCAAAAAATTATTTTTCCCCCAATATTTCTAGGGACGAGTATTATATGTTTCCCACCTTTAAAAAAGTCTATTCAAATGGCTGTCTACTGTCCTTTCCTTAATATCATAATCAATTTCTAGTGCACAGAATGGGCAAAATAGAGAAAATAACATTTATTGCAAGAATATTGCTTTAATATATCTGGATGTATAAGTGATATTTTTAATTTAAAATTAGCATTAACGTTTAAGGGTGCATTATATTTTTTACTATAAAATGGTATTTGTCAATTAGTAATGCACTTAACTCTCCCTAAATTTCTACTTGAGAGTAGATACTTATACATTTTCATATACCTATGGACAAATACACACACACACATATATATCTATATATATTTAAACAAATACATGTTTAAAATATTTTAATGTTTAAAATAAACACATTTATTTTTCCTCTTTTCATCAATCTAAATATTCATTTTCTCTGACAATATAACCAATGTGGGTAAAATTTTCTGATCCTGAAATCTGTTTCTTAGCAACCACTCAATGAAAGATTCTTTTGATATCCATTGAATGTACATCAATAGCTTAAAGTTTCTTAAGATAAAGACCTGATAATGCATGGTGAATGTTATTAAAATTTTTTTTACAATGTCATGATTATAACACAAGCAAGTCTTTTGTCATAAAGGGATGCTACCTTTTCTAAAGTTGATTTTTTTTCCCTAATCTGGTGCTGCTCCTTTTTGATTGAGCCAAATGCAAACACTTTTGAAAAACACTTGGGATTTCTCCTAGAGCCTTTGTAATTGCCTATTCTTGCTGCATTTTAAGAGTATAAAAGTTAAAGGCCCAATCGTGAGGACCTGCAATTATTAGAATTTGCCTAAATTTACATTGAGGAACTAGTTTAATGCTGGATTAGAAATAATTTGTTGGTTAGAATATTTAACAAAAAATTATCAGAGTGATTGAAAAAATAAATCACCTATTTTCACCCAGATCCACCAAAGATAAAGAGGATAATAAGAATTTTTTATAAAAGAGCCAAAGTATGACCATGTATTCCCAAATATCAGAAAATAGGAAGATGGAAGTGATTAGGAAAAAAACCTAATATGTAGCTCCTTGCCTGCATTTTAATGTTTACTAGAATTTTACCACTAACTGGTGAGTGGTAAGGATATTTTCCACCTGGGTAGAAAAAGACACTGGCTCAGTGGGACTAATAAAATTGTTTCTCCTTGTATATTTTCAGAAAATTTTAAGGAACATAGAAATGATACTTCACATCACCACATTGCCAATTCTGAGAAAGCCCGTGCTCCTCTTTTTTCTTTCTTTTTTTTTTTGAGACAAAGTCTCACTCTGTTGCCCAGGCTAGAGTGAGTGCTGTGGCATCAGCCTAGCTCACAGCAACCTCAAATTCCTGAGCTCAAGGGATCCTCCTGTCTCAGCCTCCCGAGTAGCTGGAACTACAGGCATGTACCACCATGCCTGGCTAATTTTTTCTATATATATTTTTAGCTGTCCATATAATTTCTTTCTATTTTTAGTAGAGATGGGGTCTCGCTCTTGCTCAGGCTGGTCTCGAACTCGTGAGCTCAAACAATCCACCCACCTCGGCCTCCCAGAGTGCTAGGATTACAGGCATGAGCCACCGTGCCCGGCCGCCCGTGCTCCTCTGATACTGTTGCTTTGACTAGGAATTGAGTAGTTGATTACCATCCCCATCTACTCATCTCCAAAATATCACCCTTGAATATGCAAAATCACAATGATTTTTTTACAAAGAAAAACAATGGTAGAACAATATGATGAAAATGGCTATTTCCCTTTACTATCTAGTTTTCTGTTTTTTCTAAAATTTGATGGGGGTTTAATACTATCAAGAATAAAGATTATATTTCCAGACTCCCTTGCAGCTTAATATGGCCTGGTGACAAAAGTCTGACCAGTAAGATATAAAGCAGAAGTTTGTTATGGCAGTGTCTAGGATGCCTTCTATGGGAGACAACTTTTGTGTGCACTTGGCCCTTTTCTACCTAGTTTCCTTCATCTAGCTCTCTAGAATGCAAATGCTGCCTCTTGAACCATACGGTGATAAGGCCACACTAGAGATGGAGGTGTTATTAAGAACTTCGGGGGACAGTGTTGCCACACCAATCCTGCCAGGCTATTGAATAAGTAGGAATAAACTTCTAAATTGCTTAAAACACTGTACTTTTTGTTGAATTTAAGACTTACAGAGATTTTGTTGACTGGAATTAGGACTCTGCTCATTTTAGAATCTATATAGGCTTAGTGAAAGAGCTGATAAGAATGATAGCAAACACTTGGATTATGAAGACTGAGTTGCTAGTTACCCTTGTTATGTCATAAAAAAGCTTTTAGCCAAGTGTTACCTGTTGTAACGTGGAAGACAGACCATTTGCTGACTCGGGAAATGGGAAGAAAATTTCAGAAAATGCTACTGCTTTCAACAAAGTGAATAGAGAGTTCAACGTAGGCCAGAGGTACCCAAACTACGCATAGTGTAGAAAGGGGATTTTTGTGTGTTATAGGAAGCACTTTTTGCCTTGGATAGGAATCTAAATAGTCCCAACTGAAAAAGCTAACTCCTTTTGTACCAAAAATGATACCAATCAGGAAGTGCCTTCAAACAGCAAATATAACAACAGAAATACCAATGTCCTCCCCACAAAGGCTGCAAACCTAAAGGTAGAGTTGGGCCATCTTATGGCATTATTTCAGGTAGCATCACGGTAAGCAGTACTGATGGAGAGCTTTAAGGATAAAGAGATTTTAGATTAAAACCTAGATTTAAATAAGATCTTCTGCTAAGAGAATGTGAATAGGAAATTGCTAGAAACAAATAAATAAAACAAATAAATAAGAAATTTATAACGTTATTAAATAGATTATATTGCTGTAGAAAATGTGAGACAGACTGGACTGCAAAAGTCAGTAAATTTTCTACTCAAGAGCAATCTCAGGACTCACAAATCTGTGCCAACAGGAGGTGGGCTTCTAAATTTATACTCAGTTCCCAAGAAGGATGCGTCTGTGGAGAATAATGAAGAACCTCTCAGAGGACACAGAAGGTACTGAGAGAACAACCTAAATGAGGGTTCGTCACATAGCCCCCATAATCAGGGACTGGCAGCTCATTAAGGAATTTACACTTCTGCCAGAGGAGGGAGCGTTCCTTAATGCTGCATAATGGCTTTTTATTTTTGCTATGGTCTTGCAACTGCTGTATGTTTTTATTACAGTTTCCTGCCTGTATTGCATCATTGTTTATACCTGATGGAGAAAACTGTGCAACACACAGTGAGGGATACTGAGCTTTGAACTGGCTGCCAAAGCTCGAGAAGATTTTGGGGCATTCACTCTTGGGAAGAATGTGAATTTTTTTTGTATATAGGAAAAATAGTAAACATGGATACTTAGGAGGCCAAGGAGGCAGACAGAAGTGATTGTTAGCTGACCCCCAATATTAAGTCTCCTCTATTCTTGATCATAGAATTTACAACTGGACACATCTCTCAGTTTCTCTTTTAGTTAGATGTGATTATGTAACTAATTCCAGTGAATGGGATATAAATAGATGGATTTCTACACCTTTAAGAGTAAGGTAGAGTGTGTTCTTTTCTTTTTTTAAGTTTAATGAGGTATAATTGGTATACAAAGAACTGCACATATTTAATGTGGACAATTTGATGTTTGGACATATGCAAACATTTGTGATGCCATCATCACAATTAAGGTAATAGATATATCCAACACCCCTTGAAGTTTCCTTTTATCCCTTCATATTTGGGGGGGGGTGTGTGGTAAAAATGTTTAACATGAGATATACACTCAGCAAATTTTTAATTGCACAATAATACATTGTTAACTATAGGCACTGTGGGCACTATTTAGTAAAGCAGATCTCTAGAACACATTTCTCCAGCAAAATTGGAACTTTACACCCATTGAACAGCAACTCTTCATTTTCCTTGCCCTCTCTGCTCCTACCCACCATTCTATTATCTGCTTCTATGAGTTTAACTATTTTAGATACCTCATATAATTGCAGCATGTGGTATTTGTCTTTCTATTATCGACTTCATTTCACTTAACATAGTAACCTCCAAGTTCAACCAAGCTGTCACAAATGGCAGAATTTCCTTCTTTTGTAAGGCTAAATAAAAGATATCTGCATTCTCATGTTCATTGCAGCATTGTTCACAATAGCCAAGATAATGGAAATAGCCCAAGTGTCCATCAACAGATGAGTGGATAAAGAAATGTAGTATCTATAATGGAATATTATGTTTTGCTTTTTCTTCCTCTCTTTTTCTGCTTTCTGGTTGAAAGGCAGATATACTATGTGGTGCTGAAGCATCCTCCTTGGAATATAAAATGATCTTGTAGTATAGGCGACACACACATCAATATAAAAGAGACATCGATCTGTGACAGTGTAGCATAGTGTATCAGTCATATTTTGCACAAAGGAGAAGTAAACTTTCGAACTTCTGGTGGTCCTCAATTTTTCCACAGATGACTAGGGTGAGCTCAGGCGGTAATGCCAGCAATGGGGAGCTGGGGGGTAGCTGTAAATACAGACAAAGCTTCACTGGCTTGCCGGTAGCTCACCTCCTGCTTTGCAGTTGCACTGGTTCCTAAGTTTCATGGAAGACAATTTTTCCACGGGACAGTGGGAAAGGTAGAGGTGGAACTCAGGCAGTGATGCATGGCCTGGTTCCTAACAGGCCACAGCCTGGTACCAGGCTGCATCCCGGGAGTTGGGGACTGCAGGAAACCACTGTTATTTTGGGTTTCTTGTTACTCACAGACAAATGTAACACAACTATACTTAACCACTTCAACTTAAAATCTAACAAATATAAATAAAATGTGATTTAATTGGGAATATTTACATCTTCAACTAACAGCAAACTCAAGTAACAGTACGTTAATTATAAAAAACTGTTTTTTTTCATGTAACTACAAGTCTTAGTGGGAAATGATTATTTTAAACTCAGCTAGACCAGAGGCCTCTTAAGGACCTACGCTCTCCCTTCATTTGTGCTCCTGTTATCTTAGTGTATTGGCATTTTAAACTTATTTTTGCACTTTATGGTTACATGAAAGCTACCTTAGCTCCAGATCCTATAATCTTTTGAAGCAGAAAAGAGGGTGAAAAGATGTTAGTGTTGTCTGGTCCTTTCATCAGGAAAGCAGCATGCCAGCAAGCTTTCTGTGAGACCTCATCCTTCTGAACTCAGTGTCACCATCATCCTAGCATGTACAGGAACTGGGAAGAGTCTAGATCTCTGGCTGCCACAGTGGGATGTATTGAGGGAGAAGGGGCGTGGGAACGTTTGTTCCTACCAAGTGCCTCTTCATTTTCAATATACTCATCCTACAACTAACAGAGAGTTGTGATACATTCACTATGGACTTTGCTCAGATTTACTTTATAATGTGAATTAACTGATTTAAAGAAACAGCATATTCAAAGTATGTGCTGTATGTATGGTTAATGAAATGCATAAAATAAAAATACTGAGTATGAAAACATCTAGTTTCATAATTTAAAAATAAATTATAAAAATATATAAGAACTCAAGTTAGGTAGCACTGTACAGTAATAGACTAGTTCATTTATGCAGAGCAAAAGTAGAAATTACATAAAAATATATGTAATAATTATATCAATTATACTAAAGTATTACTAATATTGCTAATATAATTATAGACAGATGATTTCTAGGTAGTTTTTAAGTTTTAACAACATGTTTTTTGCTTACTGTATGGGCTTGTGTCATCAATTTCATATGAACAATTTGCAAGCCTTTTCAATGATACAGACATGTTTGTGCATAAGACTGTTTTCTAAGGAAATGGCTTCCTTTATTAGCTATTCATTGAGTGTTAGGAAATTCACTCTGTCTTACATTATTTTGGGGAGATCAAAGACTTGTGTAGTTTTCTTCAGTTTAGACTGGTATATTCTAAATTGGTTTAGTAAGCAAGAGCCATTTTATTGGTGGAAGAAAAAATCATAAAAACTTAAATAGTCATGTTCACATTTACCGAAACTTACTTTATATTTATTTACTTTGCTATAGAAATCTAGAGAAAAATTAGTCAACATTTAATTTGATGGCAGTTACTTATTGGGGAAACGGTAGAGATGATGGTTAAAATACCCTAGCATAATCATAGACAATTTGTAGAAAATATGGTTGTGGTATATAAGATGAGTAGTATAGAGAAGTGATGTGCAAGCATATGCCTCAAGTTTTTCTGTCAGATACCCCTTCTGCGTTTTTCTCTATATGATCATGTTTATAATATATGTGTGTTCATGTGTGAGTGTACAGGTATCAGCTCCCATCAAAAGTAATCTCTTATAGTTTCATTTGACTTTTTAGTCTTCCTTGCTTGAGGAGAAAAATAAAACCGTAGCTGGGAAAAAAAAAAATGGTGAGTGTTCTTACCTGGATTTTTTCTAGTAGCTTGAGAGAGGCCACATATTTTCCAAACACTGAAAAGGATGCCCAACATTAGGTGTTCATAAAATGGTAGTATATTACCCTTCCTAACTTTTAAATATTACTCCACAAATAAGATATTTATATCACAACAATGGCCAGAAACAGCCAGAGAGAGTTTTTATTTTTTTTTTTTGCTTTCATATTTTCACCTGGTAAAATTAGTCAAACTCAAATCCAAATGACAAATATTAATTATTTCTGTCCCATAGCTGTAGCTTTCACTCAATGAGACAAAAGAGATACAAAGAGGAAGGAAGCAGGAGATTTGTTTAACCTAACTGGCTTTTTCTTGTCATGCTAATAAAAATCGAAGTTACTGAAGAGAGATTTTGCATTTCCATTGCTATAGTGTCCCTCAGAGGGCAGACAGAGTATGAAATGAAAGGGAAAGGGGAGAGGGAAAAGAAAAATTGCTCAAGTGGATATTTTTCACTTGGAGTTCTGCTTTGTCCTAGAAAACTAAAATGACCTAATGACCTACTTAAAAAAAAAAAAAACACGATATAAATTAAAATTCTTTCAAAGGATTTCATAGTTATGGCAAAACACTCAGCTGGCTTTTGCTTGTCTATCAGATTATTAATGGGAGATGGCTAGCACCATCTAGCTGCAACACACATACAAGATAAAGTTAACCTTGAACTCTTAGGCCAATGTAGACACTGGAATGTCATCCAAAGAGACTTGAGACCATAATAGCATTAGCAGAGGAGGAGTGCTTTGGAAATACATGTACATATATATATATATTACATATACACAAACATACATACATATGTATATGTATATATGTATGTATGTTTGTGTATATGTGTATGTGTATAATGTTAGCTTGAATTACAGCATGGAAGTTTTTTTTTGTTATTTTTTTAAATTTTCTAAAGTCTTAAGTGAACATGAAAACAAAAATAAAACTACCAACTGGATATTTTGCCCCAAGCTGAGCCATAACTCATTTTGTTATAAATGTGATTTTTCTTCCACGAACTATTGTTCATGACTATATGCCCACAAATACAAATGCTCTATAATCTTGAAATTCTCCTGGTTATAGTCAATTGTTTTTCCTAGTCTGATATTTACAGAATACCTCCTACATTTCTGCAAACTTTTATAATATTTTATGTTTTAACATTGTATAAATTCTATTCCCTTTAGAAAAAAATAAATGATTGTTGCAGTTCTCCTGTGTAACTAGGAGAAGAATAAGGCTCTAAAAAAGGTACAGCAGGTTATTTTATTTGAAACATCCATTTAATGACAATTTACCATAAATTTCAATTGTATATAATGTCTTATGTTTTATTCCCACAAGATTGAAACATTTGTTTTCCCTATAAGTGTAATAGACATATTAGGGTAAAATAGAAGTACAGAGAAAAGTATGTATACAGACTGTTCCTCTTGGGCAAAATGAAATTTAACACAGGTGTCCCCTGACTGGTTTTACTCATGACACAGGAATGCACTAATGCTAGTAGTTCGTGAGAAAAGACATGATGCAGGAAAGGAAGTGTTTTTCAATAGGATAAATAAATAGCCAACCTTGGAGTGAATAGAAAATCCCACAACAGAAACTTGGCAGGAATTGGCTAGTAACAAGTTAGTTCAATTGAGAGAGGAATTTGGTATTGTTTCTTTTCCAGGAGAGGAATGATTAAAAATGCTCCCTCCACCAGGCGCTCTGTGTGCTCTTGACCTCCAGCCCCACCTATGTTTGCAGGTGTTCCTCCAATTTTGCAGGAATAAATACTGTCTCACTATGTCTCCATGAGGTGTAATTTTAGGGGCACACATTGCAGATGCATGCAGTCACTTCTCTTGCCATTCCAGTTAAATTTTTAACAAGAGGCTCCAAAGCCTCATCAATAAAAGTTGGATGTCTACCAAGGGAAGTGGACAAGATGCCAGCATTTGTACACACTATTATAAGTACGGAGCTGTAACCTGATATTTGCATTCAAGTGGACTTAAGGAGAGCACTTAAACTTGATGGGATATATTAATATTATATCCAATATCTTTGATGAATTTTAAAATAAAGAATAAGAAAAAATGGATAATTTTATTTGAAAAGCAACATTGGTTTTGGTTGATAGACCATTAGAATCTGAGTTACAATTCTAAGTTCATTCACTGAAACACTAAAAAGATATAACCAAATATATTCCCTAGGGTGACTGTGCCATGGAAGAGGTGGAGTAAGAGGGAAAGCAGATAGTCAAAAAATATACAGGATGACTTTACTGTACATTTGCTGCTGAGAACAAGAGAAAGAAAAGCTATTTTCCCATTAACTATAACTATCACTACTGCTCTACAGCAAGTAATGTGGAAGATATATATTGCAGATAGAGTAAATCTGATTTTGTTGTTTTGTTTTTCTTATTTACCTATCATCTATCATGCATATCTGTATCTATCTATCATCTATCTATCACCTATCTGTCATCTAGCTAGCTAGCAATCAAGAAAGCATTTGTATTGAAAAATATTGTGAGATTATGTAGATTTACAGAAGCTAACATATACTATGTTTTTGACTTATAATTTTTACATTTGCTCTTTTGCATCTGATTTTGGTCATTCTAAGTATTAATTCAGATGAATGTTATTCAATCTATTAGTTTGGGGAATTGAAGTAGAGCAATACCACAATAACAAGAATATAGAAGGGCGTTTGTGATCTTGCAGTTAAGAACTTAAAAGTGCATTTGATAAAAAATAAAAAATAAATTGCACTATTAAAATAATAAAAGGTAATTTTAGAGTCGGTAGAAAATGGGGTTCAAGATCATATTGCTTACAGAATAAAATCCAATCTTCATGTGAAGGCATCCAATGCTTGCCAAATTCCGGCCTCAATGCACCTTTCCAGCCTTGTTTTTCAGTACATCATCCCCCAGACATTCTCTGTTGTGTTCCCTCCCTAGCCACCTCTTCTCTACAATGTACACTTTTATGGTTTTGTCCATGTGCTTTCCTGTCTGTCCCTAAAGCGGGACATTTCAACCCTAAAGATCTTTGCTCCCTAAACCCTAACAGAGCTGGAAGGCAATATGTAAAATTCTCTCTTGGATTAGCTAAGAAAATTCTGTCTTTTGTCCAATCCATAATGAACATTATTGGGAGCAATAATAAACATAAAACTCACTGGCTAAAATGACACATGAGCGGGGCACAGTGGCTCACATTTGTAAGCCCTGCACTTTGGGAGGCTGAGGCAGGAGGATCACTTGAGGCCAGGAATTCAAGACCAGCTTGGGCAACATAGTGACACCCCCATCTCTAAAAAAACAAAATTAGCCAAGCATGGTGGTGCATGCCTGTAGTACCAGCTACTTGGGAAACTGAGGCAGGAGGACTGCTTGTGCCCAGGAGTCGGAGGTTATAGTGAGCTATAATAGTGTCATGATACTCCAGCCTGTGGGACAGAGCAAGAGAGACTATCTCAAAAACAAACAAAGAATCATGGTAATGTTTGGTCTTGACTATAAATGGCCACAGAAATTAAGAATTCTTAGCAGAATTTAGATATGTAAAATCTGATCCTGAAATTTTAATTTAATAAAAATAATAGTGACTATACAGATTATGGCAGATTAATACAATTTAGTATGGATGCTATTTATTTATTTATTGAGACGGGGTCTTGCTCTGTTGCCCAGGCTGGTTTCAAACTCCTGGTCTCAAGTGATTCTCCTGCCTTAGCTTCCCAAGGTGTTGGGAATATAGGTGTGAGTGACTCTGCCTGGCCAGATATTATAATCTTTACACTTTGCACAGACAAGAGAATAAATGCCAAATAAATAAATTTAATGATATAAAAAATTGAAGTGAAAAGAAACAAAAATAGTTCAATTGCCTGGAAAACAGGTAGAGCTCAGAGATACTGCAGTTTTGGTTCCAGACCACCAAAATAAAGCAAATATCACAATAAAGTGAATCACACAAATGTTTTGGTTTCTCAGTGCATATAAATGTTTCACCCTTATTGTAGTCTATTAAATGTGCAATAGCATTGTGTCTAAAAAACAATGTACATACCTTAATTAAAAATACTTCATTGCTAAAAAATGCCAAAAAATAAAAAATAAAAAAAAATAAAGTCAGTGTAGCCCAACTTAAAACGACTAGCAGAAGAGCTTAAGCTGAACTTTGAAAAATTGTATTTGTCTTTATTTTAAATCACTGTATCTTGAGAAATTATTGGGATTCTGTGTTTTGACACAGTGTTCCAATATCTGGGTAGTATTTTACTTTCCAGATGGTTGTTGCCCTAGTGATGCTCAGTGATAGGTACTTCCTGGAACTGTATAATTTGGACCCAATTCTGGGATTGTTGGATCAAAAGGTCAAAATTTCTTTAAAAAAATGAAGAACTATAAATTTAAGTAAAGTGAAATATAAAATTTATAAAGGAAAGAGTAAATTTAATTACCAACTTTAGTTCATGGTCCATTAAAAAAATAAGAAAAACTCCCATTTTGTTATCAAAAAGGACTAAACCCTCCCTTTTGTCTTTCTTCTTTCCACCACTTATCTGTGGACATTATTGGCACACAGAAAGTAGCTGATTTTTTACATTCTGAAGCTGGCAAAAAAGCATAATAAACATGTTGAACCTGAAATATACTTTGGAAGGAAACAAGAATGCACTCAGATTTTACTTGAAATTAATGAGGACAAATAGGCCAGCCTAAAGAGAGCTCTGCTAGTGGACAAATATGGGCACAACAAAAAAGGAAGCAATATTCACAGGCACTAAGAACAAGTAGAATCTTTAGACAGAGTTATAAAAATATAATAATAGGTTTGATACTATCTGTGGTTCCAGGAATTCACTGGGGGTCTTGAAATGTATCCCCAACACATAAAGGAGGACTACTGTGGTCCTGGATGCAACACTAGGGACCAGCTAAGGGGATGCCACCCTTTAGAAGAGAAATTGAAGCTGTGAAAAGTTTGTGTAACAATAGCTTAATAAGGAGAATTATAACAAAAGTGGTGGTAGAACCTAGAAAACAGTGACTGAGTCAAGTTTTCCAGCTAACAATAAGAGGCACAGTCCCAGGAGTGAAGTAAAGAAAGAAAAAAAGGAAACAGAAAGTGCTCCAATACTTTGCTGGCTGCAGCTTCTCAGGGAAACTTAGATGGTTGACAAGTAATCTGTCATATAGAGGTCTCTGCAGAAGCTGCACGGAATCACTATGTCTCAGGAAAGATCATCTGCTCATGAGGGGAGGGAAGGACAGGGTGGCCCAAAACAATTCCATACGATGTTAATTTCTAATATTTCTGGATTAAATTGTCCATCTCTTCTACCCAACTGAAGGGTTCTCAGCAATTCCAGTAGTTTCTAATAAGACTGAAGTTCTAGAAGCTCTGGCTTCCTTTGCAAGCATGTGAAACTATTATCTTTTTTAAAAAAATGATATATATAAGAGAATAAAACCTCACTCTACTTCTATTGGAAGAGCACGATCCAGAGTTATGATGTCCATGCACATAGAAGTGAGCTCTTTTACCTGTAGATCCCTATAATTATACAATGCACTAATTAATGCTGTATCAATATGGAGATTCTCACAGTTCCAAAAATGAAAGTTTTAATGCCTATTCACTTATTAGGTATTTACAGATTCCCATTTAGTATTCGAATAAGAATGGATAATACCTTTTAAAAAATAATTCTGGTCAAAATCAGGTCATAGAAATTGATTCTGAAATACTAATAATAAGCAGTGAAATGCAATCTCCATCTGAGATTTTGAGCAGAACCATGGCATGAAATGGCGGAGTGAGGACATATGGATATAAGTCCTCTCAGTAAACCAGCTTCCAAAATGTTGTACTGAGAAGTTTTCGACTCATCTTTAAGGAAATAAAATAAGTGACCTGAAAAAAATCATGGTATGCTTTTAATTGCTTTCAATTCAAATACTTCTGTGAAGATTTCTTATACCCTTCAAATTTACATAAAACTAGCATATTTTATGAACCTGAAAAATTATTAAAAGAAAACTTCTCAGTAACAACATTACAAGTTCTTAAATTTTACAAAGGAAGTCGACAATGTCATTGTGGAATATCTTATAAAGATTTTTAAGATAGTATGTTATAAAAATTGTATGTAGTAGATATTAATCTCTTCAATGGATTCTCTTAATTCTACAAATTTATAATGGTTTAACAAAGATATCATATTAAGAGATTATGGATCTTGTCCTTGCCCACCCTTCTAGTCTCTATTTCTTTACTTCCCACTTATTCCTTAACTCATTTCCTACTGGTGGTACTCACATGTTGTACATACTTTGATTTCAATATGTTCATTTATGGCTTAGATGATATGTAATCCAATACAATTTTTTTTTTTTTAGTTCTTACCTTCCTTGGCATTTCAGCAATTTTTAACACTAATGGATATTCCTTCCTTCTTGAATTATTATTTTTCCCTGGCTTCCAAGATGCTATAACATCCAGATTTTTCTCCCTATCTATAACACTGATTATTTTCAGTCAGTTTTTGTAGCTTTGCTCTCACGAAGAAAAAAAAATATTGTACTGGACAAAATTAAAAAGGCAAGGAAGACTTTATTCAAGGCTATTGCAATATGGGAGAGAGGCCAGAACTCAGTCCAAACTCAACTCCTACAAAACAAATGGTGGTAGCGTTTTTAAGAGCTGGGTTGAAGGCAAAATCACAGGCCATCTGTGTTTGCTAAGTGGATTTACCCAAAGGAAAAGTAAATTATCTCATATCTCCCTGACCAGGAGTATTTTACAATTTTCAGCAAAGTGCCTTCTTTTTTAAAATTTGTTATTAAATTTTTAATTATTATAGGTACATAATTGTTGCATATATTTATAGGGTACCTGTGAACGATGGTTACCAGAGGCTGGGAAAGGTAGCAGGGAAGGGGAGATAGAGTGGGGATTGTTAATCGGTACAAAAACCTAGCTAGATAGTTAGATAGAATGAACAATATTTAACAGCATAACTAAGCAACTATAATCAACAATAAGTTAAGGTGTACTTTAAAATAACTAAGAGAGTGGAATTGGAATGTTCCTAACACAGAGAAATGATAAATGCCTGAGGTGATGGGTACCACAAGTGCCTTCTAAAGTTCGGTTTCTACTCTCTTGCAGAAGCTGGGAGCTGAGTGCACTATCCCCTTTGATGGTTACCTTTCAAAAGGATGGGTCCCAGCTCCTTGAGAAAGACAACCCTGGATTGTTAAAACAAGATGCTTTTAAAAAGATTTAAATTTCAAAGGGACAGAAAAAGAATTTACTAATTATAAGTTTTCTAAAGCAAATGCTCTGAGAAAAGGAAGGTCAAGAAGTCAGGAAGAAGGCTGTCTAAAGTTTAGTCAAGTGAAGGAGATGTTAAGGTCCACAATCTTATACCAAACATTTGAATTTGGACTTTTGTTTTTCAATGCTTTTTTCCCCTTTTAAATCTTATCATAGGTAATGTCATCTGTTCCTGTGGTTTAATCATCTATATTCTAGTGACTCCCAAATCTTAATTTCTAGCCCACCATCTTATGCACTTCAGACCCATCTATTCAACGTCCTAAATCTTTTCTTCACTTCTGTGTTCCACATGCCCTTGGACATGCCCAAATTCTAATCCTAACCGTAACACTTGCCCCCATACCCACCATCTCAAATTAAAATATTTTTCCTTTAACTCCAAATAGAATTAGTTACTAAGTTCTGTTGATTTTCTCTCCTAAATATCTCTCAAAAATAGTTTGTTTCCCAATTTTCCGTTGTTTACACACTAGGTCAGTTAATCCACTATGATAGTGTGTCTTGGCTGCCACCATTACCTCCACCAGATGTCTGTACACTCACCTCTTCTTCCCTCCAGTTCCTTTTCCTCGCTGCATCCAATGAGATACAGTCATGCACTTCATAATGATATTTCAGTAAGTGACGGACTGCATATATGACAGTGGTCCCATAAGGTTATAGAAGTGAAAATTTCCCATTGCCTAGTGACGTCATAGCTGTTGTACCATGTTAGGGAAAATACATTACTCATGTTACATCACTTTGCAATGATGCTGGTGTAAACAAACCCACTGCTCTGTCAGTCATATAAAAGTACAATATAGCAGATACAATTATGTACACTACATAAGTCTTGATAATGATCATAAATGACTATGTTACTGGTTTATGTATTTACTATACTATAATTTACAATTATAGTGGATTCTACCAAAATATGTGAAACTATACATCTGGCTATGCTTAGTTTCTGAAAAATAAAGGTTTTTGTTGTCACGGTTTTATTTTTTCCTAAAAACTGCACATTAGAAGGCAGGGCTTTACTTTGCACATCTTCTCAACTCCCATCCACAGAGGGTGTGGCCACAATTGTGAGATTCTGACCTGAGAGACAAGCTCCAGGGCCTCCAGTTTAACCACTCTGTGAGGCATCTTAGAATCCTGGGCTGGGATTCTAAAACCTACCTAAGATAATATGTTTTATCATTTTCAGATATGTGTTCATTTTTAAAGTAAATTTTCCCCAATTTTACCCAACAGATAGTTTGTTTCCTCTGTTTTTATACTAGTGGGTGAATTTTTGTTTACTCCTTGCATTCTTGATTGATTCTTCGTATGTTGCTTTTGTGCTGGGTTACCCTGTTCTAGAACTACCACTAGCATTCATCTCTTAGGAGGCTATGTTTAAGCTTCATTAACACAAATTCTGACAATTTGATCTTTACAAAATTTAAAATTTCCATGTAGATTTATTCCTACAGCCCCTCCATATTTCTTCAGGATAAATCTTTAATTAGAAAAAGAAAAGAAAATGCAAGTATTTTGGTAAGGCCTACTCAGACCTTTGACTTTGAACCAGCCAGTCTTTTGCTAAGATAAATATGGCATTAGTAAACATGGTAAAGCTAGGTAAATAGCCTTTGTGCTGTTTTAATGGAATTGTTAATCTGATTTCATTAGAATCTTCATGTGTATATATATTTCAATGACAACTGTAGCACCCTTGCACAATGGGGAATTTTAAAATATGCAGTTACAGAACTGTAAAAGAACTGAGCTCCTCACATTTACTACAGCAGTATCTGCACAGCTTTAGCAACAACTCTTGACAGAATTCACTCCCATGCTGCACAGTCCCAATGTCCCCACTGGCAGGCAGTGTCACCATACAACTCTTTAAATTGGCATGTAGAGAAGAGAGAATACAGTCATGCAGAGGGCCGTTTAGAAAGGCGTGTATTTTCATCTTCATTATTTGGGGGCTTGAAAGTCAATATTGCAAATTTGAACTTGTCTGATCATTTTGGAGGATTAGCAAGGCAGTCCACCAATGGTAGCTTTGCAAGATGATTTCAGGGGAAAAAGGGCAAGGGCAAGGGAAAGGAAAAAATGTATGTGAGCTATTGCATGCACCTTACCTTCCATAGGACTATGATCCATGAGCCATCTCCTCAAACTCTCAGTTTGTACAATGATTAGAGAAGAAAAACAACTAAGGAAAGATAGGGGAGGTTCTCAAGAAATTTAAAACTATCACATAAATAGTGGTTAGAGGAGAATAGTTAGATAACCACTCAGATTGTCTTCTGGCTCTGCTCCTCTGTGCCAGCTTCCTGGAGAACATTGTCCATAAGAGAGCAACAGAGAAGATATTACATCACAAAGCACTGCAAGCATCTTAGATGTTCAGACATACAGATGCATGGCCCAGAAATGCAATACAATATAGGTAGGATGGACAGAAATCCCCTAAACACCAGTGTGAGACACGACCACAAGCTACAAACCAGCCAAACATGCGTGTTATCTAGAGAGATAGCCCTTGGAAGGGCTTCCCTTTATGCTTTCCAGTTGCCAGAACTCCAGAGGTGAAGAGGGCAAGGGCTAAACTGAGATTTACTACTTTGTTAAGAATGTTCACGCCCTAATTCTATCTTTGAAACTCCATCTTTCATACACACCTTGATTACAGATTACACTTACAAGAGAATTAGTTCATTGTTCATTTTTAAAAATATTTTGATCTTTGTCTATGATTTCTGTACATGTTAAAAGATTGGTGTCACCTTTCAGTTTGAGGTAAGGTAAATCATCTCCCATCTTGAAATAGCCTTCTATCTAACTAGAAACTACCAAATTTTACAGCAAAAAAAAATAGAAAAATATGGATTGTCAATGGAAGTGTTATCAATATCCCAATATTTGCTGAGAGTATACTGTTAAGTGTTGTAAACAATAAAAAATAGCAGGATTCCTTCCCTCACTGGAGGAGGGATCTTACTGAGGAAATCAGTCTAATGGCTCATGAAACAGTTAGAAAACAATTACGTATGTAACTATTTCGTACTAACTAAAATTACAAGCGCATTGGGAACAGAGGGAAAGAAGATAACCTGTATAATTTCTCTGCTGCTGACAATCTTAGAGGTGACTTGAAGCAGTTGAGGTTAGGAAAAGCAGAGAGCACAGAATTGCAGGTAGCCCATCAGGAGTTGCGGGGAGACAGGAAAGGGTTGACAAGACATCAGACACCATTACTTCAAATAAAATGTAGTTGTATGAAAGGCAAGGATAAGGAGTGCTTTTGTTTAATTGCCTCCTTTTTTTTCACACTTCCATCTGCTTTAACCCCTCACATCTCTAAGGGTCTTTTATTCCTTTCTGGGCATCCTGATCTTTCCTAAATTCCTTCTAATGAGTCCGTTTTGCCCACTCTCCCATAACCTTTTTATCCTGGATGGAAGGCATGCTGCATTGGTAGGAGGTACTAAGAACAAGAAACTTGGCAAAGTGTTGGGCATCTGCCATGGCACTTTCTCTCCCTGCCACCTGCTTAGGGACTTGGTCCCCTTGACTTCCACAACCACTTCTAACACCAGGGAGGGATGCAGTTTGAAGGAAAAGGTAAGAATTCATAGGCAAGTGATTTGTAAATCATATTTATAGGAATCTGTTTTGATTCTCATCAAACATTTAGAAGATTTACTTAAGCTGAATGTGAGTCATTTGAGGTCCTCCAAGTTTTAAAATTAATATAGCAAAGCAATAGTTTAAGCAGTGAACATCTATGCTTATAATGTATGTATTTACATGACAAAGCTGAAAGCTAAAACATCATATCTCATAAACATGCCTAACCAACAAAATCTAGTATAATCATGGTCAGTTTAGTAGTTTCCTATGTGGAGTGTTTTCATAGAGAATTTATATGAATTATTATTATGATAATCCATATGAAAATTTAAAACTCTTTGAACTAGTTATTTGAGGTTGGTTTTATGATATTTTTATACTTTATAAATAGTCATTTATGATTTTAAAACCTATCTATGATAATATGTTCTGTCATTTTCACGTGTATATTCTTTTTTATGGAAATTTTCCCAAATTTACCCCAGAGATTGCTCAACCATTTCCTCCATTTTGTATACTATTTAATGGATTTTTGTTTACTGCTTGTGTTCTTGAGTGATTCTTTGTCTTTTGCTTTTTGATAGAACTATAGGAATCTATTCCTTAGTGCATTCATAGATTTAGGAAAACCAAAACATAAAGACTAAGATTATTAGAGGAGAAGAAAACAGTAGATTATACTCTTGAAATAGATGTTCTGATACCTAGTCATTTTACATTATTGTCATATTTAACGCACTTAAAAAAACAGTTACAGTAGAAATGGAAGTCTAATAAAAAGAGATAACCTTTGAATGACAAAGACAGAAATTTCTTAATAAAATAAGCACACTTAAAAACATTAGATTTTTTTTCCCATCACTTCCAAAATTTATTTAAAATTCAAGTAAAATGTTCTACTTAATATCAAAAATACTTCTATAAAACCATACTCAAAGAAAAAATAAGATAAGTCATGATATTGCAGATACTATTTCTTTAAATAGCAAGGAAATCTACTGTATTTATCAATTATTTCCATTCAGATGATTGTTTGAGCAACTTTTACTATCACTTAACAATATAGTTTTGCCTTAGTTGTACAAAGCAATGCATTGTAATTTTGTGAGGTCTGTAGTGATAAATCTATCATTTACCAGTGTTTAGCAACTAATTTTCAGACATTCCTAATGCAGAGCATATCCCATTAAGTTTAAAAATTCATTAAAGTTTCTATGTGCCAGATGGCACAATGTAAGAAATGTTTGAAGTACACAGCAATTAAAACTCTTAAACATAAAATAGCCTAGCTGTCAATTTGTTATATATACTGCATGTTAGAGCACCACAAAATGCTGGCTAGATAATATCCATCTGTTGATACAATGAATTTCTAAGAATATAAGTAAATAGATCAGGCTTGAGACAAATTTACATTCTGATTTCTAAAGACTACAAAACCTTTCATTAATTTTCTAGTGTTACAAGGCACAATTGCATTTCAAGCTGGAAATGCTCAGAAAGATGAAGACATCAAGCATTTGGAAATTTATCTTCAGAGACCAGTTGTTTGATTTGCCTAGGAATAAAAATCTATTAAAAAAGTGCTCTCAAATACCTATAAAGAGCAAGTATAGTTTGGAATTAAGAGAGCAATCACAAAAATGATAAACTTCAAATTTAACATTGTATTTAATAGTCGAGATTTTACATCTGAACAGTAATTCCTTTGAGTCCACCCTGATTATATTTAACCAAACAAATATACTACCTGTTTACAAATAACAAGCTGCAAATTACCTTAATTATGTAGTGAAAAAATGTTGTTCATCCAATACCCAATTCTAAGACTTATTTGAATGTTCTGAGAATGCATCATTCACCCTCACACATTATTCTGCTCCCTTTTCATCATTAACTAAAACAGTTTGCCTTTTAACCTGATATTGCTAGGTGAAAATGTCCTGCCAAATCCAGAATATACTCAATTGCCTTAAATCCTCGGTTTCACTCAAAATAAGTGTTAAATTGGTATTTAAATCTCCTTGATTTTGGGTGGAGCCAAATCTGATTTTGAAGATGTAATTTTCTTCATCTCTATCAAGAAATAATTTAACAAAATGATAAAAACTATTTAACTGTTTACTTATGTTTAATATCTATTGGCCCCTGTGCAATCATATTTTCATTTTATTTCTATTAACATATCATACCTCTGCAGTGTATTTTATTATGCCAGGTTTACAGATGAAGAAACTGAAACTTGGGTAGGTTATTTAGCCTGCTCAAGGCCACAGAGTTAGCAACTTGAAAACTAAAATTTCGAACTTACTGTTTAATTTCCAAAAGGTGTTTTTTGTGAAAGTGGTCTCTAGATACAGATTATCTGCTCTTGAAGCCCAGATGACAACTATGAGCAGCATCTCTTTGGGCAATGAGTAGAAATTTCTAAAAGTATGGCTCTGTTTAAATCTGTACTTTATAAGGATGAGGCAAATGTCATGAGCTTCCATTAAAAGAAAACTGTTGGGCTTTTTCTTTTTTTAAAGAGCAATAAACACTCAGGGTATCATAGTCTTGTTGGAAAATAGGAAACTTACATAAAACTGGTTTTAAATATGTCAAATCATAATCATATGCTGATTATGATTATGTGTATGTATATGCATACACATGAAAGTTAAATATAAATATGGTTTTCAAATGACTATGAAGAAGAATTAATTAAAAGCTATACAGGCACTTGGCTTAATAGCTTGAAATAGAGGTATTAAAATTTAGTGAATTAGAAAATTAAATTTCTGGATTATTTTTCTAGATTATAATTGTTTTAAAATATAGACCATTTGTGAAATTGAAAAAATAATCTAGTTTACTAAGGAGCAGTGCAAATTAAGTATTGCTTACTTCACTATCTCATTATAATACCAAATCCATTAATGGTATCAAACTAAGAAAGCACTCATACATTGAGTTAGATAGAGAATGTAAACACTGTTTCATTCAGGGTCTTAGCTAGACTATACTAGGAAAAATTCCCAAGAGCATGTTGCAAGCTTTATCCTTTCATATATCCTAAAGCCATCATCTAGTTGTTTCCCATAACTTTATATATGATGCAAAAGTAACTCCTACAATACTATCATAAAAATTTATAAAAATGTGTAATAAAATATTATTTTGTAACCCAGACTATCTAAATATTAGTCCTGCACTACAGAAGACATTTTAGTAAGATGTGTAAGATTTATATGAGACTACAATAACATCAAATAATATACAATGTATAGTTTTATTGATTATTGATATCATCTCATGATTGCTGTCAAGGCACAATGAAATAAAAATAAGATTTAAACAAAAAAGCAAAAACTCAGGTGATTTTGATTTAATAAAAATCTTCTATCTTATTTGACCACACCAATATTCATGCATAAACTTGGAGAAAATTTTCCAGGTAATTACTTTATGAAATATTGTCCAGCTAGATATAATACTTTCCCAGGATTCGTGGCAATAAATGAAAGCACACTTAATTATTTTGTAAAAATAACAAAAACCCAACCAACCAATCACACAAAAACTTTCATTCAAAGAAAAGTATTATAATGATTATAAAATATCCATAAAAATAAATACAAAATGGCTCTGTTCTCCTGTTTCCTCCTCTGAGAAGAATTATATTGATTTATCATGGAACTGTAATATATTCGATTAGTAATTGAAGTATATTTTATTGAATTTTAGTAATAACGACTCAAAAATACTGACAGATATCTGGAAATCTCACTACTTGTAATCAATATAATCAACTTTACAGAGACAAAAACTTCGCATATGTGTTATGTTGTTTATGTTTAACATCTGAAAAATGGTATTTTAAGATTTTTTTGTATATAATAAGTTTTGAAAAATAAAAGTGAATAAACAGAATTATTTTTCTTAAATTGATAGAGTTAAAATGCCTCTTAAATAATTGATCAGAATCACTAATCAAGTAAAAATATTACATATGACAATTTTGATCTAAAACATATCTAAAATTTTTGAGAGCCCTGAATAGTTATATTTATATACATGTGAAGGTGCAAGTTTTGTGTTTGTATGTGTAGGCGGGGGGGTTAAGAAAATATTTGCAAATTATTTATCTGACAGAGGATTAATATCCAGAATACAAAAGGAATTGAAACATCTCAACAGCAAAAAGCAAACAATCCAATAAAAACTGTGCAAATGACCTGAACAGATGTTTCTCAAAAGAACAAATACAAATGGCTAACAGATACATGAGAAAATGTTCAATATCACTAATCATCAGGAAAATGCAAATCAAAACCACAATGAGGTATTATCTCACTCCAGTTAAGATAGCTATTATAAAAAGACAAAAAAAAAAAAATGTTGAAGGTGGATGCAAAGGAAAGGGAGTTCTTATACACTGTCGGTGGGAATGCAAATTAGTAGAGCCACTATGGAGAACAGTAAAATCTGTTCTCAAAAAACTACAGATAAAACTATCATATGATCCAGTAATCCTTCTATTGGACATTTATTCAAAGGAAAGGATATCAGTATGTTGATGAGATATCTGCACTCCCATGTTCATTGCAACACTATTCACAATAGCCAAGATAGGAATCAACCTATCAACCTGGGTATCCAACAACAAATGAATGGATAAAGAAAATATGGCATATATACACAAAGGAATACTACTGAGCCTTAAAAAAACAATGAAATCCTGTCATTTTCATGGCAACAGGATGGAACAGGAGGACATAATGTTAAGCTCAATAAGCCAGAAATAGAAAGTTAAACACTACATGTTCTCACTCATACCTGGTAGTTTATAAAAAGTTTCTCATAGAAGTAAAAAGTAGAACATAGGATACTAGAGTCTGTGAAGGGTAGGGAGAAAGGGGGATGGGAAGAGATTTATTAAAAGATACAGAATTACAACTAGATAAAAGGAATAAGTTCTAGGTTCTGCAGCACTGTAATATGACTATATTTAACAATAATATATTACATAGTTTCAAATAGCTAGAAGGAAGATACTGAGTGTTCCCAACCCAAAGAAAAGATAAATGTTTGAGATAATGGATATGCTAATTACCCTAATCTGATCACTATACAAGTATGGCAACATCACTAAGTACTTCATAAACATGTACGATTATTATGTGTCAGAAAATTTAGAAAGGAAAAAAATAAACATACAGCTGACAGCTGAGCAGAAGAAAAAAAAATTAGAGGTAGATTGTATTTTCCAAAACTGTCCTCAACAGTAGTTTTCATTCTACATGTTCTTTCAGAAACTTCACATCCCCCATCAAGAGTACCAGTCTATTTCCTCTCCTCTTATACTTACTAGTTTAGCTGAACAGCTTTTCACTTTTTTAAATTGTTTAATCTTTAATGTATCTCTTCTATGAATTGCCTGTTAATATTATTTATTCATAATTCTATTTGGATGTGTTTCTTTCATACATTATATTGATTACTGAGCCCATGATTTAAAATGATCTACTTTAGAACTCAGAGCTTACATGGCCCTTTTCATGTGTGTCTCAATTTTAAATTAAAATGACTGTCAAGAAATAAAACTCTATACACTGAAACCAAAAACAAAGGATATAATGAATTGAGAAGAAAACAAAAACTTCAAAGAAATATAATTAATACCTTTAGAGAAATAAAAGGAGATATTGCTTTTATGAAACAAACAAAGAAATTTTAAAAAGGGATTAATAGCTAGACACAGAAAAAACTTTCAGAAAATATAATTATAATATCATGAAAATTTTTTAAATCCTTAAATAGCTTAAAAATTTAAACCTAAAGATATAAAGAGATAAAAACTATGAAAGTAAATATAATAAAATTAAAGTATTCATCTATGAATAAAAAAACCTAAAAATAGATATTGAAAAAAAGATGATCTGTAAAGAGAGAAGGAATCTATCAACTGAATAATACAACAAACTGTCATAGTGCTTAAATACATTAATTTTTAGATTTAAAGGACATTTCATATGCCTCCCTCTCTCCTGTTGAAATTACTCACACCAAGAGCATCATTACTAAAAATCAGAATATAAAGTATAAAGAAATATTATCATAAACTGATATAATGAATTAGAAATCAAAAAATAATAATGGAATATGATGAAAGTGTACTTTTCAAGTTCAGTTGGAAAATTATTTGCAACATAGAATTTTATATGAAATGTGAACCTGGAACCTTATTTATATACTGGATCTTAAAAAAAGTTCTTTCTTATGCATTTTTTCAAGATGCTATAAGAATATATAATAAAGAAAAGTGATGCTTTATAATATGAAAAATGGAGACTGGGTATGGTGGCTTACACCTGCAATCCCAACATTTTGAGAGGCCAAGGCAGGAGGATTGATTGAACCCAGGAGTTCAACACCAGCCAGAGCAACAGAGCAAGACCCCATCTTTGCCAAAAATTAAAAAAATTAGGCAGGCATTGTGGCTCCTGATTGTAGTTCCAGCTACCCAAGAGGCTGAGGCAGAGGATTGTTTGAGCTCAGGAGTTTGAGGTTGCAGTGAGCTATGGTGACACCACTGTATGCTAGCCTTGGAGATAGAGCAAAACCCTATCTCAAAAAAAATATATATATACTGAAGGAGATATGTAGATGACAAAAGAAGACCAATCCTATAAAGCAACAAGATGGACAAGAGAAGGATCACAGAGTTTAATACTATAATACTGACTAATGATATGATATAAAGTTATAATCTGTCTCCATCTGGAGAATAAGAGGAGGGTCACTGTGGAGATACCAGGCCACTGATGTATAAATTAAATAGATATGCCCATTAATGTCTAATTAAACAGCTAATGTTCTTAATAGTATTTCCTTTGTAGTGTAAAATTCAGGAAGTGAAGGAATTGGGATAGAAGAGTTTGATTTTCATTAAATCTTACAGACAGCTTGACTTTTTAAACTATATGCATATATTATTTTAATAAAAATAAATTTAAAACATTGAAGATACACTTGATAATTAGAAAGATAAAAAATATAGTCTGGGACAGCTGATAAAAGCTGACCTCATTAACACATAACAAAAGCCTAAGCTGTGATGTTCTTCTGTTGAACATAAATTATTTCACAGAACAGCAATACCAGGAAAAGTTACTTTATAAATATAGTGGGTTGAAACAAGTTCATTATATAACCATATCTGAGAACAGGCAAAAACAAGAAAGCTGTGCAACCAACAAAAATGAACAGATAAGTGACTGCTTCTTCTTTATCAGTGGCAGTCTTAGCCATGATCTTTCTCTCCCATTTTCTAGTTCAAATTATTAAGGTACACAACTTTGACCTTTCGACAAACTTTTTTGTGGATTACCATTTTAAAACTTCATAAAGGAACATTTCTGCTTCAACTTGGGGTCTGGTACAAAAGACCAGATTTTTGCTCTCACATGAAGCAAACAAAAAAACATGTAAAACATGTTAATCTATGGTTTCATGACACTGACATCAGGCAATAAAGGGTACTGCTTCCTAAGGGCGAAGATACAAATGAGGTGAGCCCTATAATTGTGCCAGTTCACTGCCTTAAGGGAAGTCCCAGGAAGATAGATAGGAAGGGGAAATCTAAACAAAATCCAACAGATTACCTAAGGAGGTAAATCTAAAAATCCTGGAAATGCAAAGGAGCTAGAGTTCACAGGGCAAAGTAGAAGGGAGAATGCTACGTAGAGAGAGGACTCAGAGATATTCAGAGACTTCATCAATAAATATTCAGATCCGTGCATGAGTGAGAGGTAACTACCCAAAGCCAAGCAAAGGAAAACACAAAAGGTGTAGATGTAGTACTGGCTGGGAACAGGGCTGTGAAGAATGACTGTTCCCAACAAATAAATGGAAAATCTCATGATTGACAATCCCTTGGGTGGAGTAACAGAGAAGGATTTGTATGTCAGTAGTGGGGAATAATTAGCTTTAGATCATGTATTGTCAATAGAGACAATATCACCTGTAAGGAAGTAAATATTGGTTCTTTGAAGGCAAGAAAATCTTAGGTGTCACACTATTTTATCACACTTTACCTCTAAAGAACCAGAGTATAGAAATGTACCCTATATTTGTGGCATTAAAATTTCATGGGAGAAAAGGAATTAGAAAAAAAATTCTAAAAATGCTTCTTAGAAGATAATGAAAAAAGAACTTTAATAAATGCTACCCTTACATTGATCACTGCTCTAGTTTCATCTAAAAATCTTAAGACTGGAAAGCTTTAAACTATTTTCAGTAACTTAACTACATTCTACAATAAAGCTTAAGAATATTTATAGGAATACAAAAGTATCCAACACCCAACAACAAAAATTTTACAATATCTGTGATTGTTAGGTATGCAAAATAACAGCAAAATTAAAAATTTCTGATCTTAAGAGCATGAAAAGACAAGCCATTGATTAAGAAAAAGTATTTGCACATCATATATTGGGTAAAGAACTTCTATCCAGCATATAGAAGTCTAAAACACTGATTTTAAGAAATGAAATAATTCAATAAAAAATGGGCAAATAATTTGAACACTTAACCAGAGATAGGTGATACATGGTAGATAATAGGTAGATAGAAAGACACACATAAGAATGACAAATAAAAGCACAGAAAAAGATGGCAATCATTAATTATTATCAGATTGCAAATTAAAAAACAATGAAGACTACTACATACTTTAAGAATCACTAAAAATTAAAAGACTGATTATATTGAGTTTTGGGGAGATATGCAGTGATTGTGGTAAAACCAATTTGGGAGTTTCACGAACATTAAACACATGCTTAATATATGATCTAGCCTTTCCGTGCTAAGGCGTTTCCTCAATAGAAGCGAAAGCCTATATCCACAAAAAGACTTATACATAAGGTTGCCAGGCATTTTGTATATACAAGCGTGTCTTGTCTTGGATGATTTTGGCTTGTCTTCTGCATTGATATTGTCAGGATACCCTAAATATCCTGCACTCAGGTTTTTATTTTTCTGAAAAATTATATAAATTCAGCAAAATTCTTATTTTACCATGGTAACTGGTGATCAAATCACTTAAATGGCAAAATGACTTCAATTTATCTTTAGTTTGCAGGTTTGTAAACACCTCAGTGGGTCAACCTGGTTTATGGTCAGTTAGGAATTAGGAATTATGATGTGTTCATGTGTCCCTGAGATCATCTGACACAATTTTTTTTTCAATTCTGGCAATGCTTGCTATTATTTACATTTTTATTTCTGTAAGTTTGAATGTCAAAGTACCAAAACACAGGTGTAAATTTCTTAATGAGTTTTCTGAACAGTGGACATTTATAGGAGAAGAAAAAAATTCTTTTGAAGCTCTTAGTATATCTCAGAAACTATGGAAAGTCAGATATAAATTAGCACATACTAACAGCTAAGCATAAGATATATATGGCTAGTACCAAAAGGTGATTTAAATAACATTTTTAATTAAGAGAAATAAAGATGAAGAAGATAAAATAATCACAAGAAAAGATGTCATGGTCTTCTAAACCATATATCATTATCAGTTTTAGCTTAAATAATTGTTTGAACATATTTCTACCGGAAATATTTCTGAATCAAAAAAGCAAGCAAATTTTCAAGTAGTAGGACAAAATAAACTGCAATAATGAACAATTATTATTCCTTCTAATTATGGCATAATCATGAGTGCAAGCAATCATAATGCAGAAAAAAATTCCCTTTGATTTTGTAATATTTTCTCATGGAAAAGTCTTACTTAACCTATAGCAAGTAAAATCTCTTGTAGATAAGACTTTATAAACAGCAGTAAATTTTTTCAGTGACTCTCTTATTAACTTAGGAGCTAATGAGAAAAATAATACTGTTTATGGTCAAGAAAATATAAATACAAATTTTGATGGATGCTTGTGTAAAGATACAATGTTTACTCAAAGTTGAAACAAGCATGGATGATTCTCTTGAAAATATTCAGTGTCCTGGCCATCTTCTGTATAATGTCAGTCAACAGCATGTGATGTCCTCTCTATTGGCATTGAAGTAATTGTCATGAAATATTATTCGTACTTCATTTATACTGTTTGAACTGAGCAATTAAAGAATATTTGTGATTTTTTTGGCATTCTGTATTCTTGAATTCTCTAGCATTTAAAAACTTATTGGCTCTTTTTAACAAATAGAATCCTCAGTATATTTGAAGTACTTCATGCTTTAATTCCAAATGTCCCCCAAACACTTGTTGACTTTTAAAATAATCCATTGAGTAAAACCTATTACTTTCTTGTGCATAGTTTTCAATACCTCTTCAGCAATAGGAGTATGCAAACTGAAACAAAACTGAAGTGAATTATGAAAATGCTCCATTATTTAAGGGAAATTGTTGAATGTGTTACACAAAAAAAACTATTTTTAAAAGTCTCATCAAATGTCAAGGCTATCCTTAAAAACGAAAATATTACTTATAAACAGGAAAAGAAATTCCAATTTAAGGCAAATAATTATTATGGCATTCACCATCACAACTTTTGAAATAGATTTCATCCCTTTAAAATTTTGGTTATTTTACATGGATGTTATCAGATACTCTGCCAGTAGGGAAATAAATGAAATCATCAAATAGATGGCAATGTCCTTTATTGGACAACATTTTAAAAAGTCATTGATCAAGAGATGTTTGATAGATCCTGAGAAATCCTGAGAAAAGAAACATAGGTAATTTCTTGAATAATATTATGTGCTTCAACAAATCAAATTTGAAAAACAATTGTCAGACTTGTTAATTTTATTCCAGGAAGTTTAGTATAACTGCTCATAATGCTAATGTTTAATATGTTTTATCATTAATAAATGTCCAATGGACAAAAGAACAAAATAAAATGGATGCAACCACTGAAAATATAAATGAAACATAAGACTACAACTGCAAGGGATTTTATATGCAAATTATGCAAAAAATGAACATTTAAGGAGAGCAAGACCCTTAGAGAAATAAAATTAAAGGAAGAAGTATGCAATTAAAACAATTATAATTTGTTGGAGATAAGCAAGGAATAATTTTTAGTAAAAGTGTAATGTTATTCCTTTACCTCAGTGAACTTATGTATAAGCAATTAGAAATAATTTCAATTTAACAGTCTTATATTTTTATTTGCTAAATATGGTAACCCTTTTTGCACATGGAGCTTTGTAACAGCTTTAATAGCAAAATCTGTAAATAACAGAAACATCCATTGTATTAGTCTACTCAGGCTGCTGTAATAAAATACCAGACTGGATGGTTTAAATAATAGAAATGTATTTCTAACAGTTATGGAGACTGTGAAGTCTCAGATGAAAGTGCCTGCCAATTTGGTTCCTGGTGAGGGCTTTTCCTGACTTGCAGACAATTGCCTTCTCCATGCATACTCACATAGTCTTTTCTAGTGCTCTTGAGGAGAGAAAGAGAGAGCATTCTCTGTTGTCTCTTGTAGGGACACTAACCCTGTTGGATTAGAACCTCGCCCTTATGATTTTACTTAATCTGGGTTACTTCCTTAGAATCCTCATCTCCAAATACAGCCATACTTGGAGTAAGGCTTTGACATATAAATTTGTGAAAGGATGCGAATATTTAGTCCATAACATCTATCGATAAATGGATAAACAAACTATGGTATAGCCATAAAACATAATGCTCTTCAGAAATAAACTGTTCATACATCCTATAACATGAATGTCTCTCAAAATAATTATGCTGATGAAAGAAGCCAGAAAAAAATATATACTACATTATTCCATTAATATAAACGTCTAGAAAGTTCAACTGATTTGTAATGATACAGGTAGATTAGTGGTTGCCTGGAAATGAGGAAGAAGGACCTTGAAAGTGTGGAAGGCAAGAATTATAAAAGATTATGAAGACAATTTCATAAGTGGTGAATATGTTCACTATCTTCATGGCAGACTTTTTTGTTTATGCATATTTATTATAAAACAATAAAACAGAAGATTTTCAAAAGAAGATAGACTATTGGCCAATAAACATATGAAAAAATGCAGAATGTCTCTAATCATTAGGGAAATGCAATTCAAAACCGAAATTAGAGATCTAACTTCTATGAGAAAGGCTCTTATGAAAAAGTCCCAAAACAACAACAAAAAAAAATGCTGCTGTGGATGCAGAGAGAAAGAAACATTTATACACTATTGGTGGGACTGCAAACTAGTTCAACCTCTATGGAAAGTATTATGGAGATAACTCAAAGAACTAAAAGTAGACCTACCATTTGATCCAGCAATACCACTGCTGAGTATTTGCCCAAAGGAATAAAAGACATTTATGAAAAAGATACTTGCACTCGAATGTTTATAGCAGCACAATTCACAATTGCAAAGATGTGGAAGAAATCCAAGTGCCCATCAATACATGAGTAGATTAATAAAATGTGGTATATGTACACCATGGGGTATTACTCAACCAGAAAAAAAAAAATAGTAAACTAATACCTTTTGTAAGAACCTGGATAGAACTGGAGACCATCCTCCTAAGTGAAATATTGCAAGAATGGGAAAACAAACACCATATGTACTCACTACTAAATTGGACTTAAATAATCAACACTCATGTGTACATATGGTAGTAAAACTCAATGGAAATCAAGCAACTGGGGGATAGGAGAGGACGGGTAAATTCACATCTAACAGGTGCAGTGCACACTATCTGGGTGATGGACACACTCATAACTTTGACTCAAACTGTACAAAAGTAATTCATGTTACCAAAGATGAATTTGGTAATAATTCTGAATATTACCCATAATATTCTGAAATAAAAATAAATAAATAAAACTCCTTCAACATCTTTAAAAAAAAGTAATATGAAGGCCACTGTCAATTCCTGAGGTCCACTGTTTATTATCTCATTGCCTGGAGTTGGGAGGTTTGGTTTGGCCTCTAATAGGGAAAGGTTGATCTTTCACCGAGTTCCAGAGATACAAGTCTGCACAAACAACTTAAATCCTAAAGTTTTCATTGGGTTTTCTCAATTCTAAAACTGGTCCTCTCCTAGACAAAGCACCCTCTTCCTTTATGTTTTCTCACTATTGTTAAATCCTATGATTCTTTCTAACTGGCACAATTTCACTAGGGATAATTTGGATTCAGAGTAGCTGCTTTGGAGAATTTTGAATATAAACCAGATTGTTTATTTGAGAGATGCTTTAGACCAAGAAGAGAAAAGAAAATTGAACTGTCCAGTTGTGTGCATTCTTTGGAGTGAGAAGATTTCAAATGCAATTTTAACTCAAGCATTCCTCCACTGAAAGATTCTTTAGTTAACACCAATGAAAACAGTGAAAACTTAAAATACTTCATTTGTCAATTCATCCAAATCATGTTCCCCTTCTCTTATTTTGTCTTTCCTTCCCATTCTTTTCCCCCATTCTACTTCTGAGCCAGAGGTATTTCCTCAAGTCCTCTTAAAAATGCAGTCTCCACATGGAGAAAATATTGGCTGTTCTGTAGACTTAGATCCTTGTGCCATTGTTAAAGAACCAGGACTTAAAGGAGCTTGTTATTGAAGAGTTCAGGCTTGTCCTGGGCTCATATTTTCTAAACTCTTCTGATCTCTATCAATCAGAATATCTTTTGGTAGGCGCAGGTGATATACTTAGGTTGAGAAAAGCTAATTGTCGTAATCTTGAAGAAGATTTACAGCTATTAAATCTTTAAGGAACAAAAAAAAGTTAACATTAAGCAAATTAAACAATTTTTAATTAAAAATTTACATAAAATGTATATGCGATATATACATGTAAAAGACTATTATGTTTGTATTATTTATAATATATTTAATATGTGCAACGAGATTCATCCAATAAATAGAGAGCAAAAAAGATATACTGACAAAAGAACATATGACTCGAATTCAAAATTTCTGAATTTTATCGGACACTTGCAAGCCTTGTTATTGTGGTCAAAGTTTTTTTAACATATCAGTATTAATAATTTTCTTCCCTCAAAAATTTAATAAGAGAGAGTTCTACTTGGAGTTCTTTGAGGAATCTCCATACTACTTTCCATAAAGATTGAACTACCATTTGACCCAGCAATCCCACTACTGGGTATTTACCCAAAGGAAAAAAAAGACATTTTGTAAAAAAGATATCTGCACTCAAATGTTTATAGCAGCACAATTCACAATTGCAAAGATGTGGAAACAACCCAAGTATCCATCAATACTTGAGTGGATTAATAAAACGTGATATATGTATACCATGGGATACTACTCAGCATAAAAAAAAAATGGTGTACTAATACTTCTTGTATTCACCTGGATGGAACTGGAGACCATTCTTCTAAGTGAGGTATCACAAGAATGGAAAAACAAGCATCACATGTACTCACCATTAAATTGGTACTAAACGATCAACACTATGTGCACATATGGAAGTAACATTCATTGGAGATTGAGGGATGGAGGGGATGGGTAAATTCTCACCTAACAGATGCAGTTCATGCTGTTTGGGGGATGGGCATGCTTGTAGCTCTGACTCGAGAGGTACAAAGGCAATTTATGTGACCAAAGCATTTGTATCCCCGTAAAATTCTGAAATTTAAAAAATAAATAAAAATTTAAAAAATAAAAAGCCAAAATATCTAATAAGAGAAAATAATAACTAATACTATCCCCATATCCCAAAGCTGTTATTAAATTATGTTGAATATGAAAACACACCATAAACTTTTCAATAAAAATTTATATAACCCCATCGGATGAAGGATATTATTATTTTGAGTGCACTAGTAAATAAGTAACACTTAAGTAGCTTTCATTTAACTGCTAATTATGATTGTAACTCTTCTTGAAAAATAAATAATACATATGTATTTTCCCTTTTGCAAAGTTTGCTATACTTATAAAAAAAGTACTTGTACTTTTATTGTACTTCAGATCCAAATTGTTATAAAAATCAATCTTTTCTTCCCAAATGTAGTTTTGACTTATACATATGTCTTATTTCCCATTTCTATACACTAAAACTTTAAAACTCAGTCTGAAACCCATGGTGCTTTTTCTTAACTCTCACCTTCTGTATCTACACAGAGAATTCAGCTCTTGACTTCCTAGGCATTTTTTTTCCTTCCAAATTTGTCTCTCTTCCCTTCTCTGATCCCCAGTGATTTTTTCAGGGCTTGCTCAGGTCATCTCCCAGTATCTAATCTTATGAGTCACCTCAAGAACTACAAATTTGTGCAGATTCCTTTTGTCTGGATTCCTTTCAGTGAAAGGAGGTCTCGTGCTTTTCAGTTTCTTTCTTTTCTCTGAATATTCACTCTTGACCCCTTCCATTAAGTTTCAGCCCACAGAGAGCTCTTCATTCTCTATATTCTATTACCCTTAAAATCAGGTCTCACTCTTTATATCTTAATTGGTCTTCACTTCTTTTCTTCAGGTCTTTTCAGATGAAGACGCAATCTTGTATTTTGATCCTCCATATAGTGCCTTAGCATAGTGTTGGTTATAGAGTTTAGTTTTCACAAATGTTAGGTGGTTGTTGATTGCCTAACTTGTAATTTTACATATATTAATATATAGCAGTTACTTAACCCACTTAATGATAAGAATTACATTTTTACAGATACATATTTGATATAATATATATGCAAACTTACTGAAAATTAAGTAAGACACGAGCTCTTTCCAGCCGTTTTCTGCAGGAATGCAATGCTATCTGATAAGAATATTGAAATTCTATAGTTAAACAAGGCCAGAGCAATAGAGGGCAATCAAATGGGCTATAAAACACATATATTTCTAAGAAGATATAACTTATACTAAACTATCTATAAACCACTACTTAAGTTTTATGTTTTGAATTATTTATTATTCTCCTTTAGAGATTAAAAGTTCCCTTTGATCACCAAACCGAGTCTTGATTTTTGTCCCATCACACACAAATTTGCATATTTAGCATAATCTTCAGAATGTTATGGTAAGGTTTAATTTTATGCAATGTTATATGACATTGTAATATATTTTTCCATTGAAACAGGCAACTGTTGGTACCTGATAGGGAAGGAGATGTTTAAAATGCAAGCTCCAGAACTGAATTTAATTTTTTATATATGTTAATAGCAGAAGTTTTAAAGATTTATGTATATAATTTAAAGAGAATGCAATGCAAATATAAGCTTTACAAATATTTTATTAATATGCAAGAATATTTTATTAACCAAGGTGAAATAAATTACTAATACATTTTAATTTACATTTATTGTAGATTTGTATATATGAATAATGATTATTTATTGAATCATTAGTCTTTACCAGGTTCTTACAACAACTGCATTGTCCCATTTTAAGGGCTGGAGTTAGCAGAAGGGATTCCAACCTCAGCACTTAGTATCATGTGAACTTAAGCTAGTTATTTAATGCATCAGGACTTCATGCTATTGTGAAAATTAAATAAAATAATAAACATAAAATAATTAGCCTCTAGTACATAGTGATTGTTCAATATATGTTGTTCACTTTTATTATATTCCATGAATTCATTGACCAATAGATGATATGAATCAAGACCTTGATCACAAGCATATAAGAATATTATGGCATAAAAGGAAAATGTATAAATAATGGCATTATAATGTACAAAGTGAAAAAGAAGAGAATAAAGAAGAGAATGAGAGAAATATACAAGTGTATTATAACAACAATTTAAAAAACAATAGAAAAATTGTGGTATACAATATTTTTTACTTTGTTATAAAGTTTTTCACCTAAACTATTTTTATCCTCTTCCTCTTGGCTAAACACAACCAAAACCTTTTCAGCTCTTTTATAGTCCTCTATATTTTGTTGTTGAGTGAAATACAATCTCATCAATCATTTCATTCAACCTTCATCAGAATGAACATATTGAAAACCTCCACAAAATGGTTTGAAAGGCCCTATAGATTGTATATGTTAGTTATTGAAAAACAAGTAGATAATTTCAGTGTTAGCTGACTTCGATTTTTGACCATTAGTAACATAAAACCAAAACTTACTTTATTTATTTATTTATTTATTTATACTTCAGCTTATTATGGGGGTACAAAAGTTCAGGTTATATATATTGCCCATGCCCCCCATCCTCCCAAGTCTGAGCTTCAAGCGTGTCCATTCCACAGACAGTGCGCATCGCACTCATCATGTAGGTATACACCCATCCCCTCCCCCCCAACTCCCACCTCTGTCCGATACTCAGTTGGTGTTATTCCCAAATGTGCACTTAGGTGATGATCAGGGAAACAAATATGCTGGTGAGTACATGTGGTGCTTGCTTATTTTTCCATTTTTGGGATACTTCACTTAATAAAATGGGTTCCAACTCTCTCCAGGAGAACAAAAGAGGTGCCATATCACCGTTATTTCTTATAGCTGAGTAATACTCCATGGTATACATATACCACATTTTACTAATCCATTCATGAATTGATGGGCATTTGGGTTGTTTCCACATCTTTGCAATTGTGAATTGTGCTGCTATAAACATTCAGGTGCAGGTGTCTTTTTTATAGAATGACTTTTGTTCTTCTGGATAGATGCCCAATAATGGGATTGCTGGATCGAATGGTAGGTCTACTTGAATCTGTTTAAGGTATCTCCATATTGCTTCCCACAGGGGTTTCACTAGTTTACAGTCCCACCAGCAGTGTATGAGTGTTCCTGTCTCTCCACATCCACGCCAACATGTATTGTTTTGGCACTTTTTGATAAAAAACTTTCTCACTGGAGTTAAATGATATCTCATTGTGGTTTTGATTTGTGTATTTTTATTGATTAAATATCCCTGTTAGCTACAATGAATTGTTGGCCTGTTCTCCAAATACAAAATGTGATACCACCACAAAAACTCTGAATTGATAAAGATATCTCCCTCAGAAAAAATAAGCTGTTAATCAATATTCAATTTTCTTATAGCTTAACTTTTACCCACTTTTTAAAAAGAATTGAAAATTTCCAATTTTGAGAAGGTATGCTGCTGCCTGTGAACTTCTATGCATACCTCGTCTTGACTGGGGCAATCTGTTTTATCTTGGCATCTTGCCCAGTTATCCCATTTTTTCTAAAATTATAGGCAAGCAGACCCTTTTCACATGGCTCATCTAAAACATTCAATAACTCACAAGGCGTTTTTGCTATTCTATAAACATTCTACATACTGTTACCCAGCCTGGAAACTCATTAAAACTCACCAAACTAATTTCTCATATTTTACATTGCATACCCAGCTGCAGTCAAGTTTCAAACATACGTCACATGGACGAAATTTACACACGCACACACACACACACGCACACAAATTCTTTTTTTATAAATCATGGACATAAAGATAATTTTATGATTACTGAATGAATCTAGGGAGGTTTGTGCCAACAGAAGCAAGTAACAAATTTTGATGACAGTTCATAACATCTTATGTGTCCAAGTCGTACCATAGATAAATGGTATGAATACACTTGGAAACTTCTTTATCACAACAGTCAAAGAAAAGACCTTAATTTTACATGGGGGTCATTATGCAGAACAATTTCAATATTCTAGTTTCATTGGGAGATAAGATTCATGACAATGTTATTCAGCATGTGAGTGTCATGGCCTGTCTCATTCGCAAACTCCTCTCGTCATCTTTTCCATATTCATGACAGAAGAAAAGGCAATAGGATAATGGGTGGAATTGAACATGATGTTTATTCAAGTCTTTCTGAGCTTGTAAATTAATAAGAGATAGAGCAAAGTATGTTTTTTTCCTTCTTAATAGATTTTCAGTAATTGTGTGGATCATTTTAATTAATGTCTAAAGTTCCAGTTATACTTGTTTTTAAAAATCTTTCAAGTATTTGGCAGAATGATAATTTACAGTAATCAAATTTCTAATCTTAGAGGAAACAGTTTTTATTACATACTGTTATACAATCTGTGCTATTATATCCAATGCAATGATATAGAGCACATCTCAGCAGCCTGAGTTTATCTGCCTCAATGCAAGATTTCACACAAGACAGATTGAAAATTATTATTGTGCAGCTCTAGCATATAATCAGCTATTATTATCACATAATAACCACTGTGGTAAGGATATTTTCATAGGGCTGTATTTTAAATGGTCTTCAGAACGAAAAGCAAAACAAAAGCAAACCAGAGCAGAAACCGTCATTGTATCATTTTTTAAAGTAGAGGATATCATACTCCTTTCAATGTTCCAGCAATTTATTTTAGAAAACCTTGGCTTTCCAGTAGTCTATTTTCTAAATGTTTTCATCTCAAATTCATAGCAAGATTAAAATTCATAGCTAAATATCTTTCCTGGCTGGGGAACTGGGTGAGATTTACACCCATATCAAATTCTAAGCTCTTCAAATCAAGATAAGGGGCTCACTTATCTCAAAATATGTTACTATTGATCTCCTAATAAAGGATTTTTATTTACATGGATTAAAATCTTACCACTGAAAATAAATACACTCAACAAGTATTCTCTGGGGAAATTGAGAATAATAGTTTGCTTTTTATGTGGTCTCATTTCCAAACCAGGTGTATAAAAGCACTGACACAGAGACAGAAGAGTGATTTGTTTTTAAAAGAGTTTGTGAGGAAACCCATTGGAAAAGGTGGTCTGTTCAAGTTTCTTGAATCATTCTTTCAATGATACTTACTGCCCCCTGCTGGCCCATTACGGAAATAGACCCTTACTTTCCTTTGTTAATTTACACAAATGCCTTTAAGTAATTAAGAAGAGCGATGGGAGATATATTCATTAACATTTCAGATTGCATACATCTTCCTCCCCCCCATTAATATGTATAGAAAATACTATTTACATATGTAAGTTCTGAAAGACCCCCATTCAATTTGCCTTTTGTGTGTTCTCAACTGACTTTCTAATATCCTCCCTTTGACCCAACAGACCAGCTTATGTGATAAATCCAAAGCTAGTGAAAACATAATTAGAGAAGGCCACTTGAAGTGTAAAGAGATTAATGTTTTAGGGAAATTGAGCAATATTTATTCAGTACATCAGAAATATGTGTTCATTGAAAGTCAGTGTTATATGGTGTTTCACTTTTGACAGCCTTTTGGACAGTATAATCCCTTGTCAAACAAAGGTTAAAGTTATATACAGGAGATGTATGTGAATGGCACATTTTCTCAAGACAAAGGAAGACACTAAAATATGCAGGTATTAGTAATCATAGATTTTATTTTGCAATTTAAAATTATTGTACAAAATAATTAAATCATTCACTTTTGATCATGTATGCCATTTTCTAGTAATGTGAACTGAGAAAAATTTAAGCTGGCTTTGTAATTTATATGAGGACATTTTGTTTCCTCAACACTGATTAATCTGTAAAATGGAGCTCATTTCAACTACTCTAAAGAGATGCTATTAAAAAGAAGATATCCAAATTCAGGCCATGAGACTAATACAGGAGAGAGTGTGTTCTAACAAATTACTGCTGACACTTTCAATAACTAAGGCCCAGGAGAAATCCATACAGAAAATGATATTCTATTATAGTAAGGCATTCAAGGAGTCACTCACCAGTTTTTAGTTAAGAATATAATCGCTTATTGTCTCTTTATTCAGAATTGCTAACCACAAGAACTGTTTCCTTAATTGATGACGACCTTTGAGATTATCTGTACTTGTAATGGCTCTAGCTATTTCACCTGGAAAGGTTATGAGACTATGCAGTTAAAAACATGAAAAGAAAACAAAATCTCAGCCATAAAAAGGAAAATAATGTATTAACAGTTATTAAATTTTAAGTGAAATAATTACTTTCATTTTCTTGTATTAATCATTAGTTTAAAAGAATGTTAATTATTAAGAGGTAATTAAATATTAATTAGTAAACACTGCAAAATACAATACATAAAGTCAATTTATTAAAATGAGGTAATTGGTATTTAATTATTATGCATACAGGTAAAGGATTATTCAGGGCTTTTATGTAAATGCATATAAAAAAATTAGATTTTTTAATTTTTATATATAACAATTATAAGTAAGTACCTGTGTGTTTCGAGGGGACAAAATAATTATTTCAATAGCAGAAGATAACTCTCTCCCAGATGCATATGTTTGGAGCCTACCGGATAACAAAGCACCCTATATTTCGATTTTTCTCATAAAATTAAAAGGATTATAACATTAAATATTTCATACTCATGACTCAAAAATTCTGCTCAAATTTATGAATTCTTCTTGGATCGTCCAGTCAGAAAAGAGCAAGGATGGCTGATGAGAGAACAATCTACAAAGCTTCAGTACTTCCTTTAGCATCCATCTTAAAATGGGTATTTTCTCAAGTGCCACTGTTAAGTTTATTATCTTCAAATATTGATTAAAAGATTATAGTGCGTGTGTGGGGGGGTGTGTATACTGAACATTTCCAGGGTATTTAAACTGATTAACCTATGTATTTCCTTTCTAGATTTTAAGTATTACAAATTATTTTAATATTACCCTGTATTCAGGGAAATATGTATTTTTACTCAACTGTTTTTTTCCTGAAGAAAGTACCTGTGATAAAATATGATCCGAAAATAATCCCATGGCTTTCTTGAAATTAGTTTCAAAATTTTTCTGATTTTTCAAAATATAAAAATGAAATATAAAATACTCATAGACCTGGAAGTGTACATGTGACTCTCAATAAAAATAGTGAGTCTTCAAGAGTGGGGACAAAAGGCATCTTGCATAGTAGTGTAATTTATTTTCATCACAGTCAATGCTGTTTATTTAGTAGAATAATGAAAGACATGCATTCTAAGCACTAACTTAGAAATTAGGAATAGTAAATTCTAATATTGCCATGGTTTCTACCAAGCTGTATAACTTCAATAAATCATCATACCTTATGATCTTTAGTTTCCTTATTTGTAGATGATGGAAAGGGTTATATGCTTTTGAAAGTCACTTCTGATTATATATTTCATTGATAAACATAAGGGAGCTTCCCTAAATGGTTCACCTCCCAATGCCCATTCCCTTAATTTGGCATAATCTGAATAAACACATTCACTCCTCAGAACAACCCTGTGAAAATGGCATTGCCATCCCCATTTCACCAGTGAGAAAGCTGAGATTCAGAAAGGATGATAGGCTTGTTTTAAGTTCTACATCCACAAATGGTAAATAGTGGAACTAAATCTCTCTTCATAACAATGTCCATGGAAAAGTGGCTTTCTCAAACAGGCTTTTGTGGTAAAAGATATTTTTCTAGGAAAAAAATAATACTTAGATGAATAACTACTATTACTATTTTAATATTGTTTAGTGGTTATTTTCTATGAAAATTGGAGACATAATTAACAAGTCTTCTCCAGAGAAACAGATCCAACAGAATATATATATAATATATATAAATATATATATGTGTATGTGTATTATATATGTGGTATATGTGCGTGTGTGTGTACACACGCACATATATAAAATATGGGAATTGGCTTATCCAATTATGGAGGCTGAGAAGTTCTTCCAACTGCTCTCTGCAGGCTGGAGAACCAGGAACCAGTGGTAATACAGTTCAGTTTCTATCTGATTCTAATGGCCTGATAATGAGGGCAGGGGGCCAAAGTGGGAGGTGCTGTTAGTGTAAATCCCCGAGCCTGAAGGCCCTAAAACCAGGAGCTCTGATGTTTGACAGCAGGACAAGATGGGTTTCCCAGATCAAAAAGAAAGAGCAAATTTACCTTTCCTTCACCTTTTTGTTCTATTGGTCCCTCAGTGTATTGTATGATGCCCACCCACATTGGGCAGTCTTCTTTACTCAGTCTACCAATTAAAATGCTAATTTCTTCTAGACACACTCTGACAGACATACCAGAAATAATGTTTTATCAGCTATCTGGGCACCCCTTAGCCCAGTCAAGTTGACATAAAAAATGAACTATCAGATAGATACACAGATGATAGATAAAGAGATAGATAATAAATAGATCAACTTGAATGATTATATACAGAAATAAAAATGTATACAGTAGGCTTGAGAAAACAAATATATAAGTTCAGGAAATTAGTCATGGCCATGCATTAAAATAATAAAAATACCTGTTAGTTTGCACCACAATGATTCAACAAAATATTAACAATAAATTCAGTGAAGTTGAATAAAATATTCTTAGGTTATTTGACTTAAAACATTGGTGAAATCAATCCAAATGGATTGTGGTTGAAATAGATTCATTGTGGTTTTCAGGGACTGAGGTCAGGATAGAACACTCTTCTCAATATATTGGCTTTGCTGTCTCATCTCATAGAATTTCTCATTATTGAAATTATTTCAGTCGTTTAATGGATTTTTCACTTAACAGTAGAATCTCATTACACTTAATTGCAACCAACTTGAAATTTTACCTTTTTAAAATAGACTTTTCTCTTTACCTCTGACTAATCTTCTCTAAATTTCCACTTCATTTGCAATTCTCTTTTTGGTCATTGAGGATCCCCAAGATGAACTCAAGTTCATTATATGCCTCATTATCAATATTACCATAAAGCTATTATTGTCATTTATTCCAATGACCTTTGATATCTTCTTCAATTCCATCTTATCCAGAAGAACCTTGGAAATGCTACAGCCAGATGATTCGGACCATTTTCAAAGCACAGCCTAATTTTATTCTGATAGACAATATAGCTCAAGGCTCTCCAGGAAAAATAGCAATCAACCTGGAAAGTTGATTTTTTTATCTTCTTTTCCCCTTAGAGATAGAAGAATTTAAATAAATTTTCTATAGTTTTTTTTTGGTCCTTTGCTTGATTAGTGTTTTTGTTTGTTTGTTTTGATGTTGATTTGGTTTTGCTTATAACTTGAGAATAAAGGTCAAGAGAAGTCTGAGGGTTTCCCTCAAATATACTCAGCTATGCACATTTATTCTAGGTTTCTACATATCCTTCTTCTTTATATTATTTTATTTTTTTTTTGGTCTTTTTAAGTTTTAATAATTTCACAATAGACAAACAAAATAAATGCCCACACATCATTTAAAAATTATAATTATATGATCTTACCAGTAGAAATTAAAATGCTAAACTTTGATAGAAGGGGTATTTTTTTAAATTTCAAACTATTAAGGGAATATAAGTGTTTTTGTTACATGGGTGAATTGTATAATGCTGAAGTCAGGACTTTTAGTGTGCTTGTCTCCAGAATCGTGTTCATTGTACATGGTAGGTAGTTTTTATCCCCCACTCCCTCTAAGCCTCCCCCATTCTTGGTTTCCCATGTCCTTGATGCCTATGTGTACCCATCATTTACCTCCCACTTAATTAGTGAGAATATGTGGTGTTTGTTTTTCTATTCCTGAGATACTTCCCTTCAGATAATGATCTTCTGTTGCATCCAAGTTGGTGTAAACATTATTTCTTTCCTTTTTATGTCTGAGTAGTAATCCATGTTGTATACATACACACCAATTTTCTTTATCCAGTCATCAATTGATGGGCACTTAGGTTGATTCCATATCTTTGCAATTGCGAATTGTACTATGATAAACATTTCAATGCAGATGTCATTTTTATACAATGACTTCTTTTCCTTGTATAGATACCTATTGCCAGATTGAATCATAAGTCTACTTTGTAGTTCTTTGAGGAATCTCCATACTGTTTTCCATAGAGTTTGCAGTCCCACAAACAGTGCATTAGTATTCATTTTTCACTGCATCCACACTGGCTTCTATTGTTCTTTGACTTTTTAACTATGGACTTCTGACAGGGGTAACTGGTATCTCATTGTGGTTTAAATTTGCATTACCCTGATAATTAGTGATGTTTAGCATTTTTTTCAGATGTTTATTGGTCATCTGTCTATCTTTTTTTGAAAAATTTTTGGCCGGGCGCGGTGGCTCACGCCTGTAATCCTAGCACTCTGGGAGGCCGAGGTGGGCGGATCGTTTGAGCTCAGGAGTCAGAGACCAGCCTGAGCAAGAGCGAGACCCCACCTCTACTAAAAATAGAAAGAAATTATATGGACAGCTAAAAATATATATAGAAAAAATTAGCCGGGCATGGTGGCGCATGCCTGTAGTCCCAGCTACGCGGGAGGCTGAGACAGGAGGATCGCTTGAGCTCAGGAGTTTGAGGTTGCTGTGAGCTAGGCTAACGCCACGGCACTCACTCTAGCCTGGGCAACAGAGTGAGACTCTGTCTCAAAAAAAAAAAAAAAAAAAAAAAAAAGAAAAATTTTTGTTCATGTCTTTTGACTACTTTTTGATATTTTTTGCTGCTAATTTATTTGAGTTCTTTATAGATTCTGGATATTAGTCCTTTTTTGCATGTATAGTTTGCAAATATTTTCTCCCATTCTGTAGGCTGTCTATTTACTTTGCTGATTATTTGCTTTGCCATGCAGACTTTTTAATTTGATTAAGTCCTATTTATTTATTTTTGCTGTGTTGCTGTATTTGCTCTGGGGTCTTAGTCATAAATTCCTTGCCTAGGCTGATGTATGGAAGAGTTTTTCCCACATTTTCTTTTAGACTGTTTATGGTTTCATGCCTTATTTTTAAGTCTTTAATCCATCTTGAATTAATTTTTGTATATGATGACAAGATAGGAATCCTGTTTCATTATTCTGCATATGGCTATCCAATTTTCCCAGCACCATTTATTGAATAGGACATCCTTTTACCAGTGTATGTTTTTGTCTGCTTTGTCAAAAATCAGTTGGTCATAGGAATATGGTTTCACTTTTGGGTTCTCTATTCTGTTCCATTGGTCTATATTTCTACTTTTATAATAGTGCCATGCTGTTTTGTTTACTATGGTCTTATAGTATATTTTGAAGTCAAATAACATGATGCCTCCTGATTTGCTCTTTTTGGTTAAGATTGCTTTGGTTACTTGGGCTCTTTTTTTCCTTCCAATGTTATCTTAGGATGAAAAGAATGTATATTCTATAGTTTTGGGGTAGAATGTTCTGTAAATATCTGGTATACCCATTTGTTCTAGAGTCCCTTTTAAATGCAGTGTTGATTGTCTGCTTTAATGGTCTATCCAGTTCTGTCAGAGGAGTGTTGAAGTCCCCAACAATTATTATACTAGTATTAATATTTATTTCTTTGCTTAGATCTAGTAGAATTTGTTTTATGAATATGGGAGGTCCTGTGTTAGATGTATACATATTTAGGATTATTATATTTTCTTTCTGATGCTCCCTTTATCATCATGTAATGATTGTCTTTGTCTTTTTTTTTTTTTTTTTTACCATTGTTGTTTTAAACTCTGCTTTATCTGATATGAGAATAGCTACACTGGCTAGCTTTTGATTTTCATTTGTGTGAGATATATTTTTCCATACCTTTACCTTGAGTTCATAAGAGTTCTTGCAGATTAGATGGGTTTCTTGGAAATAGCAAATATTTGAGTTGTGTTTTTTATCAATTCAGCCAGTCTATATATTTTAAGAGGAGCATTAGGACCATTTACATTCAGTGTTAGTATTGATATATGGGATACTGTCCTGTTCATCATGTTGATTGATACCTTGTTGTTTTTGTTTTCCCCCTTGTGCTGTTGTTTTCTAAGAGTTGTGAGCTTTAACTTTCAGGAGTTTTTACACTGCTGGGTATCTATCGTTCTGTTCCATATATAGTGCGCTTTTGAGCATTTCTCGTAATACAGGTCTAGTAGTGACAGATTCCCTTAATGCTTGTTTGTCTGGTGAAGATTTTTTTTCTTCTTCATTTGTGAAACTTAGTTTTCCAGTATACAAAGTTCTTGAGTGGCAGGTGTTCTGTTTAAGAAGACTAAAAATAGAGCCGCAATCCCTTTTGGCTTTGAATATTTCAGTTGAGAAGTCCTCTATTAGTCTGATGGATTTTCCTTTGTAAATTAGTCATTGCTTTCATCTTGTAGCTTGTAGGATTTTCTCCTTCATTTTGACTTTGGCCAGGTTGATTACTATGTGTCTTGGGATGTCTTATTTGCTATGAATCTTCCCAGTGTTTGATGACCATCTTGTATCTGGATATCTGGATCTCTGATGATACCAGAGAAGTTTTCCTCAATTATTCCCTCAGATAGGTTTTCCATGCATTTTACTTTTTCTTCTTCTCTCTCAGGTATACCTATGATTCCTATAATGGCTCATTTTATATAGTCCCATATTTCTCTGAGTGACTGTTCATTCTTCTTCATTGTTTTTTATACATTTTTGGTTGACTGGGTTAATTCAAAAGCCTTGCTTCAAGATATGAAATTCTTTCTTCTGCTTGGTGTAGCCTGTTAAAGCTCTCTGCTATACTTTCAAATTCCCTAAATAACTCTTTCACTTCTTTAAGATCTGTTAAATCTTTTCTTATGTTGTCTGTCTCTTTAGAGAATTTTTCATTCATTTCCTGATATATTTTTGTTTTGGCTTCTTTGTGTTGGTTTTCAACTTCATCATCAATCCCATTCATTTTATTTACTATCCAAAATCTGAATTCCACATGTGACATTTTGAAAATTTCCTTTTAGTTGAAGTCTGTTGCTAGAAACCTATTATGGTCACTTGGGGGTATCAAACTACCTTGTTTTTTCATGTTGTCTGAGTTCTTATGCTGGTTTCTTCTCATCTGAAACCTCTTCTCTCAGCTCAGGACAGCTAAGTTTGTGGTGTATCCACTCTTCTTTGCTGGGAAGTCTCCTACTTAGTGACAAGAAGGAGAGACCTCTGGGTGGCACACTTGTGTCCTACTTCAGAAAATTGATTTAACAGGAGAAAGGGGGGAAGCACTAAGAGCCTGTAATGCAGCTCTTTTCCTGGGTCCTCCTGTTCCCCTGTGGTTGTCTCAGTTCAAGCCAGAGCTTGGGAATATTTGTGTGGAGTGGTGGGCTGGTTCCCACAGGCTGCTGTGGAAAGCTCTGGCAGGAGGCTGAGTGAGTCTCTCTCCATGGAGGTTGGTGGTGTGGGGGATTGATTGCTCTGCCCAAATCTCCTGTGGTGGTGGCAGTGTGGATAGGCAAGTCTCTCTATACAGTAGCTACGAGTATCAGAGCTGTGGTCATTCACTCCACGCAGGTCCAGTGCCAGTGATGGCACACAACAGAGGTTAGCTCATGGCTAGTAGGCCTGTTGCTGCATGTAGGATCATGGTTGGGGTACTGGAAAGAGTTGGGACTCTGGGAGTGGTGCCAGGAGGCTGGCGCTCTCTCCCGGAGCAGGTCTGACTGCGACTGCTGCTGCAGCACTTCTCAGGTAGCACTGGCAAACACTGAGGGCAGTGGATGCCTGCTCTGATCAAATCCCTCAGTGGCAAGGGGGTGCACAGCTCTTTGTCATGGGAAACATCAAAGCATCTATCCTCCCCACGCCTTCCCCTGCCTGGCAGGGGTGTGGTGTTGTAGAAGTAACTTCAGTCGAAAGTTTTTTCTTTAAACTGTTCATATCAACATGTTGCTGATTTGAAGGAAATACAGAAAAAAATCAAAGTTACAAAACTGTTCAATGATGGTACTAAATATTGTGTTAATATTTTTAAAAAGATTGAAAATGTAAATCATCAACACTGTTATTGTTTGAATTGACCAGTTTTTATAGTTGTACTATTTGCAAAAGCCTATATAATATGAATTAGATTTCCAAACTATTTAGAATTCAATGTTCATGGTATGTGTCATAATAAAAAATTTATGATATTTTAAAAAGTAAAAGAAGAATGATCTTCTGCATTATTTTTCTCCAACTAGGGAATAATATAACCCAGCATCTTCCTAACAGAAATATTTACTTGCTGGCATTTTTATACTTGTATATGATAGCAAAAGGGGAATTCCTAAAATATTGCATATTCTAAATTTTGAATCCTAAAGAAAGCATAAAGTTTATTCAAGATATCTGGCCGGGCGCGGTGGCTCACGCCTGTAATCCTAGCACTCTGGGAGGCCGAGGCGGGTGGATCGCTCGAGGTCAGGAGTTCGAGACCAGACTGAGCAAGAGCGAGACCCCGTCTCTACTAAAAATAGAAAGACATTATATGGACAACTAAAAATCTATATAGAAAAAATTAGCCGGGCATAGTGGCGCATGCCTGTAGTCCCAGCTACTCGGGAGGCTGAGGCAGTAGGATCGCTTAAGCCGAGGAGTCTGAGGTTGCTGTGAGCTAAGCTGACGCCACGGCACTCACTCTAGCCTGGGCAACAAAGTGAGACTCTGTCTCAACAAAAAAAAAAAAAAAAAAAAAAGATATCTTCAATGTTTTTAGTATTATAATAATAATTTATGTGGCTCAAACTATGCATTATATGTACTGACCAAGAGGACCTTAATTTTACCCCCAGGTTGACAGGTTTCTATCTGACTATAAGCTCCTGACCTCCCTCTTCTAGAGCATTTTCTTTAGAATACTTTCAATCAAAAATCCTTTCTCTGTCCCTTTGATATATAAATATTCTACACCCAGGAATGTCTTTCTCAGAGAGCTAGAAGCCATTCCTTTGAAATATAATCATTAAAAGAATGAGGGCCCCCATCTCCCAGTCTGTGGGAAGGCAGAAGCCCAATTTGAACAAGCACCAATTAGCAGATACTGATGGTCTCGTCCCACTGACTTACCCTCTTACTATTGTCCTCTAATACTTTCCAAGAGCTCACCCCGGAGTGTAAAAATCCATCTGTCTTTTGTTTTAGTAGAGTCAAGTTCAGTTTCTCTCCTCCATTGAAACACTCTTGACCCTGTTTTAATAGTCTTGAATAAAGTCTTCCTTGCTGTTTTTACAAGCATCCATTACAGTTTCTCTTTGACAGTTCAATGATTAATGGATTAACCTGAAAGTTTAACTCTGTGTTCTTATTACATAAAAAAATACAGCATATCCTAAAATATATTTTCCCATAGATTCATAATCATCTCAAAAAATAACATTTTGATTAAAAACCTCATGCCAAAGCTCAAGCAATTTTTGATTAAATCAGAGCCCCAAGATGTGTATGTACCTCTCTTCACAGTTTTCCTCCGTTGTCTCTTATGTATTTGGTAAACCACATAAGGTTTTATCAGGAAAATATTTTTTGTATTAAAATCATATACAAAATGCTCCTTTATACTCCTACAATATTTCTCTTTTAGGAAAGATTCTGTTTATTTCAGATTTGCTGTTATAGCAGAACACATTTCTGGTGTGTTTTACACTTTACATTTTTGCTTCACAACAGGGAACAGCTTATTAGTGGGTGACAGAACTGGGATCCAGATGTGACTGAACCAATATGTGTATACCCAAGTTAACTGTAGCTATTTTTCAGGCTGAAATACACTGGATAAAATAACTTAGAAGACACATACAACCATGAAGTAAATGAAGAAGGATTTGAGAAGAGATGGCAGTATATGCTACCAGTTTACTTGAGCCTTATTTCATCTCCCTTCTTAACATTTCGTTAGATAATATGTTTCTGTTTTTTAGTCTTTCTTATAATAATAATAACAATAATAATAATATCAATAATAATAATAGTTATTATCATTCCTTCTATATTCTAACAAATAGGAATAGTGATATTTTCCCCTTCACCAAATATTTTGAGTTAATCTTATTTCTAGGCAATGTTTTAGCATCACATATGCAAACAAATAAACAATAATTATATGGTCTTTGTAGCATGGTTTAAATCCATGCAACACCAACCCATCAAACATACTGATTAGATATGAAGATAAATATGTTTTGTCTAAATAATGCAAATGCAAATAGCCAATATTTAAAAATTTATTTTTAAAATTTTATTAAAATATCAGTGGGTCCATGTTATACAAAGGGTACTAAAAAATATAATTCAGTATGCTACCATACTAGATGTTAGAATGAGAATACAAAAACCAAAACCAAAACAAAACCCTAAATTCTCTAAAGATGCTTATAGAATAGAGGAGAAACAAACAAACAAAACTGCTAAAAAATAAATGCAGATGCAGAATAGAAGGAGAACACTTAAAAGAGTCAACTAATACAAGCTGGAGAAAGTAAGGGATCAAGGATGATTTCTTGGAAGAAGTGAAAGGTGAAAAAATGAGTAAGAGTCAGGTGAAGAATGGGGAGAAGAGTCAGAGACAAAAGTAGGTCATAGCACACGTTAGCGGTTCCCAAATTTCAAAGGAGATCAGCAGCATGAATGTTACCTGGGAACTTGTTAAAATGCAAGGTCTTGGGCACCACCCTGACCTACTGAGTTGGAAACTCTTGGGGTGGGGCCCTGCACTCTGTTTAACCAGCCCTCCTGGTGATTATCATTCATGCAAAAGTTTGAGAACCTCTAACATAGACTTACTTTGCATGTGATTGGACCAACATCATTTGTTGATAAGAAGGGAAATTGCCTCAAGTTTTCCAGATTTTGTTAGACACTGATGAAATTTCTCTAGTTTTGGTATACTTCCTCTCCTTTTATCCTTAATAACTCCTCTTCAGTTTGAATACTTAGAGACCAAAGAGTGCAGCTAAATTTATTTTATGGTGAATATTTTATACCGAGATTGTAATAATATATTCTTAAAATTATAAAAACAAATCAGCAAACAAATTTAATATAAAACATAACACAAAATTTTCAGATAGCTAAAATTTCAAAATCTCACTAAACAAAGCGATGACAGATTTACTACTAAAGGCATTTCACTAGAAAAGAAGTGCAAATACTTGCGATGATTTTCAGTTTAGTTTTAAACAAAGGCCAATCTTAATTGTTTTGGAATTGACTTTCAATAAAATCTTAAAACACTCTGATTCCAACTTCACTGGGGTATTTGTTCTTCAAATAACATTTCAACAAAGAGAAAAAAAATGTGTGTGGTAAAAGAATGAGAGCAGTATGCTTTTTTATAGCTGTTGTATGGTGGGAAATACTGTGCAGGAAGTATAGATCTGGAGAAAGAAAGAGTGGATTTAAATAGATTCGTACCTTTGTGCATGATAAGTTTAGATTAAAGCACTTATTAGCTCCTGGTTTCAAATACCCATCGCACAGTGTAAGTCTAACTGTAAGGTCGTCTTAACTGTAGCTGTCTTTACTCCTCTCAAGGCTTTAATAAAAAATATCTCACTCTTTGCCCACTTAAACTTTTTCTAGCACCTAATGTTCTATTTAAAATTATACATATATATCCACAAAAAAATCAATTTTTCTGATTGTGAAACATACAGAAGTAAGTTTATATATAATCAATACAGCAGCAGGAGCATGTAATCAAGGAACATGGGTTTATAAAATACATCATGTACAAGACCTTACTCTGCTTATAAGAAATCAAAGAGAGCTTTATGGAGAATGCTTACACAGCCTTGAAGAATGCATACTGGGATAACATACCAAGGATGAGGAGGACAATTTAGGAAAGCATAATAAGTGCAACATCACAGAGATGGGACAGAATATGGTGTCAGGACAAAAAGTAGTTTGGTAAGTGTAGCTCACAGAGTCAAGAAAGCAACTGATAAAAACAGTTTATAAAGGCAAACAAGGGAAATGTTGAAGGAACACATCTAAAATGCCATAAGACTTGGATGTAGAATTTAAAGGAAGGAAAGAATAGTGGAAACAGTTTGGAGAATAAATTAGAAGTAGGAATTTGCAATATGGAATGAAGAGATTCTTGGCAATTGTAGTGGGAATAGCAAATAGAGCAGCAAACCATAAGAGGATAATGTTTATAGAATATAATCATAACTTTAATTTGATGTTCAGTTGGTAACAAAAATAATGGCATATAGGATGACTGCTAGGTTATCTTGGATGGTGTTTACACTTACTGAGTTAGCAAATATTAAAGGAAAAACAGGTTTTGGGGGATGACTTAGTGTCAGGTTTTATTGGAGCTATAACAAGAATGAGAATTTGGGGAGACTTTCAGCTAAAAATGTTGAATCCCCCAGGTTTTATACATCAAAGCTAGCCATAATGATTCTGGAGTTATCAGCATATAAGTTAAAATAATGCATGTGGATATAATGGTCTAGAAAGAACATGTTCAAAAAGATGGTAAAAAGCAGAATTTTGAAGACCTTAATAGGGAAATGAAAATTATTGCTACAATAATAATTTAAGTTGTGGAAAAGTTACATTTCAAGAGAGAATATTGTATTTTATTTCTTTTTTTAAGCCTCTTTTAAATGCCATTGTATAATTTAATAAGTGACCTTCTAGAATTAGGCAAACCAAATTTGCAAAGGATTCTGAAATCTACTGTCAGTTCAAGTGTATATAGATGGAGGATATCCAAATGTTGAACAAAACCATAAAACTAACATTCACCAAAAAGAACACCTTTTCTACTCTTACTTTTCAGCAATATTGCTGCTTATCAGAATTCAACATTCACCCTATTTTCTTTGCAAACATGCGTTATCTGTATTCACATTATCTACTTTTTTTATAAAATAACAACTGAGATGGTAATTTTTTCCTCAACAATTCTCCTCTTATGTCTGATATTTTGTTATCACTCAAAATGATGCCAATGGAAGTATCTGAATAGACATTTCTTAAAAATAGACATACAAATGGCCAAAAGGTATATGAAAAAAATTCTCAGCAACATTAGTCATCAGAGAAATGCAAATCAAAACCACAATGAGATATCATCTCACCCTAGTTAAAATGGCTTTTATCAAAAAGACAGGCAATAATATATGCTGGCGAGGATGTAGAGAAAGGGGAATCCTCATAAACTATTGATAGGAATGTAAGTTAGTGCAACAATTATAGAGAACATTATGGAGGTTCCTCAAAAAACTAAAAATAGAACTACCATATAACTCAGCAATCTCACTGCTAGGCATATATCCAAAAGAAGGAAATTTAGTATATAAAAAAGATATCTGCACTCCTATGTTTATTGCAACACCATTCACAATAGCCAAGATTTGGAATGAATCTAAGTGCCCATCAATAGATGAAGGGATAAAAAATTGTGGTACACATACAAAATTGAATATTATATAGCCACAAAGGGAATAAAATCCTACCATTTGCAACAACATGCCTGGAACTAGAGAACATTATGTTAAGTGAAATAAGCCAGGCACAGAAAGGCAAAAATATTGCATGTTCTCACTCATATGTGAGAACTAAATATTAAAAACAATTGATCTCATAGAGACAGAAAGTAGAATGATGGTTACCAGAGGCTGGGAAGGGTAGTGGGGAGGGATGGATAAGGTGGGGATGGTTAATGGGTATAAAAATATATTTAGATAGTTAGAATGAACAATATTTGATAGCACAACAAAGTGACTATAATCAACAATAAGTTAAGGTATATTTTAAAATAACTAAAACAGTGGAATGTTCCTAACACAAAGAAATGATAAATGCTGAGGTGATGGATACCCCAATTACTCTGATTTGATTAATTCACATTATATATCTGTATCAAAACATCACATGTACCCTATAAAAATATACAACCATTATGTATCCATAATAATCAAAAATAAAACATTTAAAATAAAAAATGCTGCCAAAGAATGTGAATTAGAAACATTTTACTCTTTTATTCTTGATTATATTTTCCAGAAATCTATTTTTATCAATTTTTTGGTTAGAAAGAAAATAGTAGATGTATTAATGGCTCTCTTTTCTATTCCCATCATTTAAAACTGTTTTCATTATATTTATAGTTCTCTTTCTAAACCCTATTTTGAATATTTAGTTTAACCTTCTTTATCAGCACTGATAATAAAAACTTTAAAGGTGATGATTTGGCCACCGCATGTGTTTTAATCTATATTATTCATTTTTTCCTTAAACCGTCATTATTTGCTGTTTTTATGTAATAATAAGAAATACTGTGCTTTGAATAATGCCAAAAATCTGCTATGCTGAATGGAAAGTTTATTTTGAACAGTACTTTGAGTTATTAACTTACAAAGTGTCTATATTTTTAATTTATTTAGAGTATCATTCTGGTTAAATATATCAAGAAGAATTACATGAATAGTCCATTGAAGATATAAATGGAGATGCAAAAATGTGAGTAAGAGCTAAGTTTTCCCATATGAGTTGTTTCCATTATGTTGATCTGATTGACCAAATCCTCTGTGTTTTTAAATTTATGTAATCTTATTAGTGTGAGCTAATAATGATAATGTGCTAAAATATGCCAATAAGATTAGAAATCTGTCAATTTGTCTTTATATATCTAATAATAATTTATAATTTAATATCTATTAATTTGGTGCACAAAATTTCAAATTTGTTTTATATTCACCATAGATTGTGTTTCTCTTCTTGCCATTATTTTTGCCTAGTAGTAATATTGCTGTCTTTTTCTTAATTGGTTGCAGATCTCCACAATATATCTCTGGCTTTACACTATTCAATGTCATTTCATTCTTGTCTAATTCTATTCATTTTGTAAGTTATTTGTAGAGATATATTTTCTTAATTACAAATACCAGAAGAATAACTCTTGACTTTTTTTTGTGGAAGACATCAGCAAATTGCCTTTTATTCATTTATTTGTTAATTCTGACATTTTCTTTTTATTTTCTGATTTTAAAGAATAATCAATCATCTCTTTAAAGTCCTTGTGCTTTTTTTATATAAAACAAATAGGAATTATTTAGCATTACCATAAGCCCTTATGTCAGCATTATTCATTTCATCCATGTAACAAAAACACTTGTACCCCCTTAATATTTTGAAATAAAAAAAAGAAATCATCCTAATGACAATGTAAATACATTTGTTTACATGTTTTTACCTTATTTAGTTGGCTTGTTAACTATCCTATTTTAGAATAACTTTTCCAATTGTAAAATTTTTATATTAATTTGTCAAAGATTTTTATGCATTTGTGTGTGTTTCTAAAATGTCCGGGTGATATAATTTCTCAAAATTGAAAAATTGAGAATTACTTTTGGTTATATTTAAAAAGTGTGTTACAACTGGCTACCACATTCTTCAATGATAACCTTGATATTACTCTAGAATTGTCTGCCTTTATTTTCTCTATTTGTTATTTTTGCTGTTGTTTGATGGTGTTTTCATACTTTCTCTTCCTTTTATTCTTTGCTGAGTTTCATTTTTTTAAATCCAGACATTGGTCATTAATATTTCCAAAATGTAATTTGAAGGTCTGTAAGGTATTCAGTTTAGGACAGTTTCTGGTATAGATTTACTTCTGCTTCTGTGCCACTTTTTTCTGGTTTCAGGAATAAATAACTTCCATATGTTGAATCTCTGCAATTTTTCCTCTATACATTTTTTTTGTCTTATTATTATTTTCCACACTTTCTACAATTTTGCTATATTCTCAACTTGGTCATCTTCATCAGTACATTTACGTTCTGTGATGCCAATTCTGTCCCACTAGTTTTTTAATTTAAGAAAAATATTTTTTAAAAATATAACATGCATATAGAAAAATAAACATAACAAAAAATAAAATTTGAAGAATTTTTGCCGTAAACACAAGGCACTCACTGCAGATTTTAATTTTGTTATTTCCTTTTAAATATCTTGCAGTATTTTTTTTAATGCCAATCAGTGCAGGATGTACTTTTTTTGTACTTTTTCTTATCTTCTCTCCTTCCCACATCAACATATATATGGGGATTATATCTCTTGCTGCAAATTGTTTATGGCTCCTGTTACATCCTGGGAGGCATAGTTTCTGAGTAGATGGTAGAAGAAATAAGCTGATGGCTTATGTCGCATGCTCTCATATTGTCTTGTATTTTTCATAATTTGTAATATCCAACACACTTGGATTTATTCTTTTAATGTACTCCACAAACAGACATTAAGCTCCATGAAGATAAGTAGAAAAACCTCATAATGTACCACTGTATTTCCAGAATCTTTCACAGTAGCTAAAACAGCACACACTAATGAATATTCGGTGAATATTCATTCAATATTCATTCAATATCCTTAAGGATATTCATTCAACATCCTTATTCAACTAAAGATAGTTGAATAACTGTGGAAAAAGTGAATGAATGAAAAATTAAAGAGAGAATTTCCCTGTTAAAACTAGGTGTCAATTAACCATTTTTCTGGATAATTCAGTCTCCGAGTTACCATCTCAAACATAACAGAGTGTGAATAAACTTACCATCTACTTTTTTGTCAAATATGTTCATCCATTTCAAAATGTAGAACAAATTATATTTCTAGACAAGCTCCATTGCCATGGCACAAAGAAAAACAACTGCCAAACTCTTGCTTATGTTTAACCATTATCATTATAGTCTATTGTCTCTTTCACTTTACTCATGTCTTCACCGGTTTTTGCAAAGAGAGAAGGAAAAAGACTTCAGGACTTTATAGTCTTCACTAATACGAATAAAGAACCACGGGCATTTCACAGAGAATAGATCTTTTTGAAAGTTGTTTTGTTTGCATGAAATGGCCATTTAATGAGAAGAATTTTTCTCCAATTCCTTAGAAAGTTTCTCTTTCCTCATGTTTGATCTTTTTCCTGGGCTCTTAAACCTTAAAAAAATATATTTCAGTCAAGTGTAGAACAATAAAAAAGATGAATTTTCTCATTCTTTCCAATGATATCTGAAGTTAAAAGACACAAAGAGATATGCATGAAACACTTGGCTCAGTTTTCCAGATACAGCAATGAATCAGCAGCTCAAAAATGATGTGAGCATTTAAAGCTCTAGTTAGTACCATTCAGATAGTTTCCCTCCGCAGTGATTGTAGAAACATTTCTTGGACCAGCCTGTACCCTGCTGACATAAAACCTAACTTCCAATTTAGCCTGTATTTTTGTAACTTAATGGATGCATGCACAGATTTTAAACTTAACGTTTCCACAGTTGAACATAGCTATAACTTTTGCTCTTAAATTATAACCAAACAAAATGAGTTCAAATTAGGTGTATTTTTCTTTGACCTACCATTAAAAAGGAATTCAAGATCTGTTTTAAAATGGTATATTAACTTTATGAATGGATTTAATTTCAAATAATTTAAAATTCTTCAACTATGTGATATCCACATCCTTTTGTACCTCCAACATTTGGTTCTTTTAAGTAGTAGATTAGCCATAGTTTTACTATGGTGCTCTCACTCAGGATCAAAAGACTGAAACATAACGAAATCACAACCTCCTGAAGTCCACTAATTTTAGAATTAATCTTATCCATGAGTTTTTTATTTTACTATTCCTAAAGGAAACTGTGTTTTATTTACTGTTGTACTACAAATGTTTTCTTTCCAGTCATGTGATTATTGCTGCAAATCTCCTTTATTTGTCATTTACTTTGTTTTATAGTTTTAAAAGGGGCCATTGTAATATCATATAAGGTTTTTATTCTTCAACAAAACTTAAATCACTAGTTATTCTCTACTGCTATAATTGCCAATGATAATGTCTTCTATGTAAACCTGGCAATTTTCACTTAATTGCTTCCATGCTTATAGAAGACATAAGAGGTGATTAATGCCTGGTCTACTGTGGAACAGGATTTGGAAATTACTTAAATAACTTCTAGTTAATACCTTGGGCCATAATCACTAATGGCTTATATAACTTGCAAATGATTAAAATAATTTTTCTACAAATATTTAGTAAAATGGTAGAAAAAATATGCCTTAGCTCAAAACTGTCACTTATTTATTGAGGGCATTGCATAACTTAAGCTAATTATGATTGTTAGTTCTAGCTAAATGCATTACTAAGCTTCCCTTTGGCTCTTAAAATGAACGTTCCTGAAATCAAATTACTACAGGAAGCTTTAAAGGATGCTATTCAAAACCATTAAAATATAAAATATACTTTAAAAGTCATTTCTGTTTTCTCTTTGATTTATTATATATGCAGTGAAAGATGGAATGGCATGATGTAACATGAACACCTATGGTCAATGATATAAAATTTAACTCAAAAACATTGAATTTAATTCTAGAAGCACTTGTGAAAATCCTATAACATTAAATTCTTGGAATTTGAAGGAATAATTTTAGTCAAGGGCCATTTCACCCTGAATGTGCCTGATCCCCTGAAGGGATTTTTTCATTATTTACCTGCTTCTGCTACTAGACTATAAGCTTTGGGAAACAAGCCCTTTGTTAATCATGTTATTTTAGCATATAGCTAAGTGGTTGATACATGAAGGCTACCCAAAAATACGTATTACTACAAAATAATTATTATATATTCTTTTAAATTACCACAAAATAGTAAGTATTACATAAAATTTTGCATTGGTCTTTAAATTAATGGGTTGCAATAAAGCATTAACCAAAACATAAAATACATAATTTTGGCATGTAACCTAGACCATTAAAGACTTTTAAATTTTGTATTATAAAACTATGGCTAAAAGTCAGATAGATCTGGCATGATCCATTAAAAACTTTGGACTATAAATTAAGGAAAATATTTTCTAAACTACAACTAACAGAATTATATTCCTTGTTAATGCCATTATAAAATAATACACTTTGAGGATTTCCTTATACTGCATTGTCACATTTGTGTATCTGAATTGATGTTTAATGGTAGGACTTGTTAGGGATTTGGATGCATGATCTCAACAATAACAAGCAATAATTTTTGGCTCTTACGATATCTAGAAACAATTATATTAGCTAACTATTTCTGGGGAAAATAGGTACTTTGCATTACTTCTATTTAAAATAAAAATAATTGAATTTTATAAGTAGTCTCTAAACTGTAAAATGGTTTAAAATAGGTTCATCAGGTAAATTTACTTAAAAACTTAGGTGTATACCATGTGGTTACAATCCTGGAAGTGTCTAACCACCAACCACCAAGTGTCTAACATTTTACATTTTTCAAAGTATTGTTTGGGACACCTGAGATGGAAGTGAGACAATTTAATGGGTATGTCAACTATTGATTAATCTAAATTAGCTAACTTTATATATAATATTAGCAAAAGCAATGTATATTGACCATAAGAACTTGATTCTCTAGAGAAATGCCTTTATTAACTTAAAATTTAATGTTATGTATACACTTCTATGTAGAAGGATAGCAGGTTTGAACCTGAATTATTTTCAGGCCTTGGGAGTTTGGGAATTTTAATTATTCTTTTTAAGCTTTTTTTTCTCTTTTGTAAAATGGAGATTTTAATACTTAAAGCATTTTTGCTTGCTAAGTAGAACCCACACAAGAGATAGTAATCATTAATATAATCATAATTTTTATTATCAGTCATAGATAATTAATGTCCATGTCACCTGTTTACCCATTTTTTGCCATACCCTCCAAGGATGGAGTGCAAAATACCACTTCATTACTGAGGAAGGTTTGGTTCGAGGACATGGCTTAGGGTTGTAAGAACCATGTGTTTCCTAACAGTGAACCACTGAATTTTCCTGACTTAGTCACTGACTAATATGGATTGGGGTAGTTCTCTACTCACCCCTCACTGTACTTTGAGGTGACTGGGATCCTGGAGGTACACTTGTTTCCAGAGCCACTTGTTCTGAAGCAAAAGAAAAGAATGTGTTGGGTCAGTGTCTTCTACTAAACTTATCATAGAAGCTATTCTCCCTTTAAAAGAACCTATGAATTAAGAGGCATAGGGAAGACATGTATGTTACACTTACAGGGCTTCTTTCACATGGAAGTAAATGTCACGGATTGGGAAAAAGTGCCTGGGTGAAGATATAATCTCTTAAATTATCCAGTAAATTTTATATTAATATATTTTTGAATATATTTATTTATTTTTTATTGTTGGACTGTGTGTGTGTACACATTTAAATCAAACACAATAAGAAGGCTGTGATCAATGTCAATATTCTGTATTGGCATATTATATAATATTTCTATACCTGTTGTTGCCAAAGGATAACTGAGAGTTAAATTCAGTGTTTTATGGTGATAATTTGTGTAACCCAGATTATCTGAAACACAATTTATATAATTTACTTAGAGGATGGGGCTCTGCCTTTAGATTTATTTATTGGGCTTTAAATTATACTGAAAGCACTACACACACAGACACACACACACACACACACACACGGTCATGTATACACACACATACACATGAAAAAGAAATTTCAAATTCAGTATGAAATTGTCAAATTACTAATATGTCAGTCAAGTCTTATCCTGGGTTTCCCAGAATGCAGAAGTTCAAGTAAAGACATGTGGTATTATTGTATTAAAGAATAAAAACCCAGGGAGAAAGAGTGAGAAGAAAGATGAGAGAAAGAGTTAGTAAGATGATGGTATCAAAAAGGCTGCTGCTAAGTGCTATTAATAGTAATAATTTGATCGTGTGGGTCTATATGCTAAACAGGCAAGAAACTGCATAAGACAACCCATCCACTGACATAAAAAGAAAAAAATTTATTCACTGGTTCCTGGGTCTCATTGGGCAACAGTTCACCTCATGTATTGTTAAACTCCCCATTTTTCTGGGTGCTGTGCACATGAATGTCAGGCTGGGTCCTGCAGTTTCCAAACCTCATTATCTATAGGAAAGCCCCTATCGGGAGGCAAGAACTCGTAGTCTGATCATGAGATGAAGTGCTGTCAGATTGCACCTGCATAAAATTGCAGAGCCTGTGCAAAAATAGTGACCCAGTGGTAGCTGAAATAAAGACAGTAGAACTAAGAGATCAGAGATTATCTAAATGGGTGCATGAGAGGCGTCTCTTGTAGTTCAGATCAAACTTGGTATTTAATTATCTATTTATGATTGAAAAATTGCATTGAACACCACTAATTGTAAGGTATTTTTAGCTTAATACAGTTTTATAGAGTATAAACTAATAAATCATTTATCCCATGAAAATATGAATTGAAAAGGCCCTGTGTATGTACATTAGTTTCTGGAAAGGGCAGAACTCTTTGCTTTTAAGAATTCTGTCCTTTAAGAAACTAGAATATAACTGGGAAAACAATGCATGCCATTATGCATACACACACACACACACACACACACATATTTGGTAGTGTTATTTTTTCATAACAAATGTTTCAAATTTTTATTTTTTCTTTAGTGTTTATTACATTGGCAAGGTTCTTTCTGACTTCTCGTGTCTAGTTCTTAAATGTTGATTTTTTTCTTTTCTAGCCTCAGAGCTGTATGGTATTTTCCCCCTCCTGATTCAAAAAGGCAAACCTAACAATGCCAACAATTAAACTACCAGTAAAACAAGTAACTAAGTCAAAGTTAGCTAACAGCCAAGCATGTGGAGTGGGTTAAATCTCACCAGAGTTCCACCGAAACCAGAGGAGGGCAGCACCCCCTTCCACAAAGTAACACAGTACAGAATTTATGGAATTTTCCTTCCTATCCCAGTGAGAGTAGTTCCTTCATTCTTCCTGACTCTCACAATATATTAATACTTGAAACGAGGGAAATATTTTCAGGAGATGGTTGTTTCAAGTGCTCCCATCTCCACTGGTGATTCTCTTCACAATATCACAATATGCTTTGGGAAACAAGTTCCTAGGAAAGAGAACATTTTTACTTTCTCACAGCAATCTTCAACAGCTTCACAGAAATGGGGCCACTGCTTGACAGATGACTCTTTTCTTGTACTGATGGTGACCTGAAGGCAGTAAATATGAGAGAAGGAGCCATAAATATGGACACCTCCATTGACAGCGTTTACATGTCTTAAGTGGCGGCAGACAAGCAGGCATCCAGACCACAGTAGCGGCTACTGCTCTTTTCTTCTGCTTCTTTTTCTAGGTAACAAAATGGTTTTTTTTTCTTCTCTTCTGCTCACCTTCTCCCTCCCCTTTTCTTACTCTGTTTTATTTTCCATTCATGGTTAGAAAAATATGTCAACAACTTCAAGCCTAAGAAACAGGACAAAAAAATGGAAAGTGTGAGGGAAAGTGAGGGAGAGCAAAGCAAAGAGTAGGCAATCCTAAAAGCATTATGCTGAGGGGGTGTCTGCTGGACATTTTGGCTGTGTTAGGTTTGGTCATCTCACTAATTTTTGCATTTCTTTGTACACTTGATTAAAGTCAACTTCAAATATGCCCAATGTAATTCATATGTGTATTAATTTGGGAGAAAGTTTATTATACCTGAGTTTTCAACTCCTACATCCTCTTAGGATGTGTATAAAATATATTTCCCAATGTGTTTCATGAGTGGGATAACAATATGGTCTTACCAGGTGTTGCTCATATTCAATGAATTTTTGAAAGCTTTAGCATGTGGCTGAACTTCAACCATTTTACCCCTAAAAATAGCTTATCTACCAGATTTTAAAATACCCCACTTACCTGAATAAAAAAAAAATGTACATTATTTAATCCCTTAGAAGCTTTCTGCAATGTTTGATGACTGGTAAGCATATTTATCAATCAAGAGTACACATTTAATCTTTTCTCCTGACATTTTAATATAATATTCCTCTGAAACCAGAAAATGTGAATTAAAAACAATTTGATTTGAGGGACTTTTCTGTAATTTTCTCCCCCACTATCCTTCACAAAAGAAAACCACAGGAAGAAAAATAGTAAATGCTAATACTTTCATACAAATATAACATTTGAATTATGTTAAGGATAGCAATTTTTTACAAATTTAACCGTAATTCTATTAAGAATTTTTTATAGATTAATATATTTTTATTTATATATCATTGTGAAAAATTTACTATCAAATTACTTTTATGGGTAGATTCTTTTCTGTAAATGGAACAAAATCAGAATAAAGCATTTGGCAAAGAAAGGTTATAAGGGTTTAAACACTTACTGTAAACTCACCTACTGTGAATTATAGCATGTCTGCTAGGTAAAGCAATAAATATAGCTAACTACTGACTACTACAAAAGGCTCTCAACTGGAAGAGAGGCCATCCAAGCCAGGCATTACAAGGAAGAACCTTTGAATTAATTTACTTCTACAATTATGGAATACAAGAACATGAAATCCAAAGAGTTGAAAATACCATTAACCAAGGTTTGATAGTAAATCAACATGCAATTATAAGACTCAATTAGGAATGTCATTGACGTATTGTAGGCTATCAGTGATTTTTCTTCCCAATTTAGACCCTTTTTATTGAAAAGGTGGAAAAAAATCAGAAGATAAAAGTAAAATATCACTTTAACAAAGTAAAAATATATATGTATATATTTGTTTAATTTCAGAAATAGATTGGATAAGCTTTAAAAGCTTAAAACAAATTATAAGAGTTTAAAACAAACTATAAATCTTTAATCCAAGGAATATGGTTTATGAAATCCTGGTTGATTAATTTAAAATAATGATAAATGCCCAGTGCCTAAGCTGTATATTAAGTAAAGAAGTAATCTAAGCACTTTAATTGAGCACCCTAACTCAAGTACTTTTGACATGTACGTATACATGACATCTTTTTCTCATTTGATTGGGAATTTGCAATTTATGAAAAATCTATGTGCTCTTTCTGTATATAATCGGACAGGAATCGCTAAATCCTTTATGCAGTTTTGCAAAGTAGGTATTAATGTTATTACCCCTTGTCAAAGATAAGAATATGAAACTAAGTCTTCAAACGATTGACTTCCCCAAAAGAAGGAGTTGGTTTGCATCCAGATATGTATGGATATGTATGATTGCAGGTCCTTGTTTTTTTAATACCATCAATGGTGTGGCTCCCTTCATTTAAACAGAGAGCTAATGAGAGCATGAACAAAAAAGCAAAAACATTAGAGAGCAAGAGATTGGGAAGGGAGAAAGAGAGAGATGGGGAGAGGGAGAGAGACAAATATATTCAACTAGCAAAGTAATCACTAAATGGAAACTTTGAGTACAAACTATTAATATATGGATTTTAGTGGTTCTGTATTATTTTCATGTTTTTATTAATATAAAAGAATAATAAATGTTCATGTAAAAATTTGGGTGTACATTTCATAAATATGTTAATAGTAACTGTTACATGAGAATAGTGAATATAAAAATAATATACTAGAATGATCTAAATATACTATAAATGTTCATGCATTAAAAATCTCAAAAAATTTGGAAATTATTGTATTTTTAAAGTGAAGTAAGGAATATGTAATTTTTGCTGTTTGTGTATATATATTTAATATATAAATATTCTGTTTATTAACTGCTCACTAAATGCCTAAGATCGCAGGGCATGAAAATCGTATAGCTAGGTTTAAATCCAGGAAGTCTGATTTCTGAATCTCTTAATATAATCCATTGTACTATAGAGTAGAGGTATTTTCTGGCGCTGCCAATAAGGTCCCCTCTCCCCTCTCATAGCTCCCTCACTTCCAATATTCAGTTGCTTTCTTATCTAGAGAAGTATAGCTATCTATTTGTTTACATACAAACTCTATCCCAGCTGAACACATTTTATACCCCATATTGCCTATCAATGGACTTTGCTAAACAAAATCCTTACATTAATGTATCTTCAGAAAGGGATTATGTAAATCTCTTAAAAGCAAAAGCAGAGGCCACTTTTTTTCTCTCCTCTCCTCTGATATTTTAAGAAACTCTGTCAGACATTCAAAATCTAGATTTAATCCTTAGACTTGTCCTCTTGAGTGGTGTAAGTTTAGTGATTGTCATGTAAATGGATCTACTCACATGTAAACCTTTGACAAGAGCTGAGAGGTGGCAGAGCATAGCAAATCATGTTTTAGCATTTTGCAGGCTAAATTGCTGTTAACAGCTACAGAAAAATACTGTAGATGGCATGGCTTCAAAAGATGTTTTAAGATAGAATGGAGATAATATTCCAAATGGTTGCAATTTTTAGACCTGATATTAGAGTAAATAATACATTATTAACTGCAGTTAAATAATTTTTGAACACAGTAGAAAATTGCAGGTTCTAAATTTAGAACAAGAGCCTACTAGCTCTGAATTATACTTTTCTCTTTAAAAACATGAATTCAGAATAGCTCTTTTTTCTGTTGTTCTAAATTATATCTGAAATACTAAAAAGTGTTTTCAAAAGTAGAAATACGGCAGTTTTTTATAAATGATTTCCATTCAGTTAGAATAACTAGTATATTTATTTGAAACTTTACTATGTTAAACATAAACTGATTTGTAAAACTTGAAATTTTTAAATTAATAATTCCAAGACTATTGTTAGAAAAGATTTAAAGTCTTAACTATGGCAAGATATACGCATTAGATCCACTGAAGTAAATGAAAGAAAAGGACTTACAGATTATGACATCATGCATGTGTATAATTCTAAGCTTCTGACATTGAGGTTAGTGGTGTGTTATTTTCTCCCATAATAATTCATAAATTTGTGTCTCAATCTTCTTATTTACTAAGTGAAAATAATGACCTTGAATATTGCTTGAAATCTCTTGAGACCTATTTTCCTCTTCTGCAAAATGGAATGCTGTTAAGTTTAGTACCTATTTTTGCAAGCTGTGGCCTGTGTATTAAAAGTGTATCTGCAAATTTCTCCTTGTTATACCACTTAGGACTTTTTGGTGAAATACCAATCAACCTTCTCAAAAAACCGTTTCTTCTCCTAAAAGTGAAAACTGATTAGAAGTCCCTGTTTATGACTGCAGACTTTTTTCTTCACCACTTATTACTGTTTTTCTGCCTTTTTTTGGATCAAAAATGAGGAATTGTTAGAGGAAGAAATGCTCTGTATGTGACGACGTACAGTATACAGATTCTACATACAGTTCTGGTCTGATTTTCTTTCATTCCAGATAATCTTTTATTAACAAGCTACTATCTCAATTAGACTTTCTCCTCCAATTAGGTAACATAACAAAAATAAAGACACTTTGTAAATTCTAAAACATAAAAGAAAAAAAATAATTCATTCTTTATCAAAGCCTAACAAACATCAACTAAATTCACTAACCACTGACTAAGCTTTTTACTTGGCTTTAAAAATGATATTAGTTTTGGCATTTGACATTATGTGCCAGGTATATTTTTACATGGTTAAGTGTATTTATCTCATGTATCCCCACTTCTCCCGAGAGAAAACTGAAACACTGAGAGGTAAGTTGCATAAGTTCATAAGGCTAACAAGAGGCAGAAGAAATAACTGAACCCAGGCAACTTCTCTTTAAAATCCTATTAAGCACCATTCTTCACCATATGTGTAATGATTTGTATCTCCACTTGAAATCAGTGAAAAATATCTAAATGTTATTTCAAAGAAGACATAATTATGAACCACAGAATAAATATTCACGTGTTCATTTGTATGTTTATGTATGATTATTCTCACATATTGAAGAATTGAACTTTTGTGAATTTTCCAAATCTACATAATGACTTTTAACCAAGGAAAATAAGAATTTACCACCGCCCCTTATATTGACTTATACCATGAATCACATTTCTTTAAGTGGAGAGCTTGAATCTATTTCCTCATTCAACAGATTCCCTGCCCCCACCCCCGCCCCTTACATCAAAAAACATCTACCTAACCTGTTTAATAGTCTACATATCAATATTATAGAAAAATATCCTGTGGAATTTTTACAGAAACCTGTATACACCAGGTTTAGAATCCCCCAAGGCTATATTTTCCATCCTCTGTGTTTTCTAAGAGAAAAATAGCTTTTAATATCATAACATGAAAAGTATTTGTTTGTTTAACTATTTGTATAATCAATGCATGCACTTATTGTTCTCTATAAAGGCACTCATCTTAAACCAAATATGATATAGTTTTCAAACATTCTAAGTTGTTTTTAAACAATCTATTATTAAAACCCTTTTAACTGATATGTATTGGAAAAAATAAATAAATAAAAGCAAATTGCAAGAATCTGGAAATTATTTCATTCCAGTGAAAAATCACTCTCTATGTGTATACAAAATAACAACATAGTTTTTTCCAAAGAGTTATTACCACCCCAGAAGAAAAACCAAAGGGGCCAGTAAAAAATCTAAAATAATGATTAACAGAAGAGCTTATAGAAAAGAAAAATATATCTATTCATATTTTAAATTCATGCTAACATTTATTGTCCAGAATTTTCTAAAGACCACAGAATGTCTTCATTAAAATTTACTCTTCTAGAATGTATTCTAAAAATTCAGGGATAATATAGCTTCAGAATTAAGATTTGTACTTGTGAATTTTTTTTCCATAAAAAGCGGTCCCTAAAAGAACTCACTGCCAAGTTGAAATCATGTTAAACCATTAAATTATGCAGGTACATGAAAAAGAATGTAACATATAAAATCTTGTCACTTCTAGTCACTTCCTCTCATTTTCTTAGGCGGCATCCCATTTAAAACCAGCATGCTGAGATTTAATTCTATCAACTCTTATACATGGGGGAAAAAGTCAATTTTAAACATTTCTCAGTAATTTGTTCTTTCTAATCTTATATGTTTGTTTTCTTCTTTTCTTTTTCTTTTCTTCACACTTGTATTCTAACTGAAGTTGTGCTGTCTACAAAATTACATGTTTTTACTTGAAATAGTAATATTTACAAAAGATGCCACTTGGCAGTTCAATTCCAAACTTTTATTATTCCTAAAGATAAGTATAATCATCCTAAGTATCATAATGTTAAGCTGAATGGGGCAGCTTCTGGATACACTTTTATAATTATTTAAAATTATAAGCTTCTAGTTTTTCTCAACAAGCAGGAGAAATAATACCCATAGATTTAGGTGAAACCTACCTGCTATCATTTGTGATTGAAAGTGCTTATTACTCTAATAGGAAAGTTCTTTTAGTACACTGAAGCCATTACTAAAATTTTATAGTTCAGGTCCCCAAACAATACAATCCCCGCACTCAGTTTCTCTTTCATCACTAGAATTTAGCGTTTTACAGATCTCATTTTCATCTAAGTAAAAACAGTTGAATTTCTACATGGGCACAATTGTGAATCTGGTTACCAGGGGGTTGAAAAAAAAGTGGCAGCAATTAATGCAATTAATTTTAAAGCTTCAGAATGAAACATAAGGAATTTCAGTGGAATAATTTAGTTATATTTTGGTTCCAGAAAGACCACTCTGATCAAAATGTAGAGGAAAAATTTAGTACCTCATCTGTAAAATATGAATAGAGATTACACAACCTTTATGGATTTTCAATTAAGATAATCCACATAAGGCACTTTTCCCAGTATTTGGACATTGAACATAGTGTTTAATAATTATTAGCTAATGAAGCTAATATGGGGAGTCTGAATTTGAAATATTCATTTTAGAAGTTTAGCATATAAATTGCATTCATAACCATGAGGTTGAATGATATAATCTAGGAAAAATACATAGCATGAGAAGCAAAGGTGACTTTTCCTTCCTTGTGAATTTTTTCTTTTCCTTTCTATTTTAAAAAATAATTTTGTGTTTAAGAAGTGAGCCACTGAGACATTTAAAAGCTAACTTTTATAAGTAGACACCATGGTTGTTAACTTTTACCTAAACTAATATTTAAATTTAATTCAAATAAAATGTAATGTAAATCTGGATAATAAACAGTTGAAATGTAAGTGTATTTTGAAAAATGAGAAAATTAGGAAAGACTGGGCCATCTGGTGAGTATAAAATATAAAGCTTGAAAGAAAAGAATTGGTATTTACTTACCTCAGAATAGGCAGGCCTATCAAAAGAAAGCCAGAGAATGAGATCCTGTAATCAGAGAGAAAAATGTTACTAGGGAAATGAGTCAAACATTTGAATCAAAATTAAAATTAAGCGCTTATAGCAACGTATATACAGGCATGTGCACACGCACACATGCACACACACACAAAAATTCTAATTTTTAGATAAGTTAAAGAATTATTATTTTAAGAAGAAATAATTAAAGAATTAGAAGGTAATACCAGTGACCACCTGATGCTGGTTTTGCGAGATCTCGTTTAGTAAAAGATAATTTTAAAGCAAGATACCATAAAGAAAAGACTAATAAATTTGTCAGGTTAAACATGTTAGAAGCACCACAGACAAAATTGAAATAGAAATATTATTAATATATGACAGTGTATCAGATTTTAATATATATATATTTAACCTACAAAAAAAACCCCCAAAATTTACATAGACAAAGGACACAAACAGGCAATTTATGAAATAAAAGCACATTAGAAAAAATGGTAGAAAAATGCAAACTTCATCAAGATATATTATTTCTCTTTGGCCAGACTGTGTCAGATGTATGGTTTTTCAAAAGATGGCCACTTCAAAATAATAGTGACAGTTGCACAGTGCTACCCTACAGTGGGGCAAGCCTTGGTACTGTCTGTGGGACTCAACTGTGTCACTCTGCATAAATTTTTAAAATGTCTTTCCAACAATTAACATTTAAGAAATTATTTAAACAAATACTGGTAGATTCACATAATGCTTTATCACCATTCAAGTCATTATTTTACACAATTAATTATAGATGTATACATGGTTTTATGAATAGAATGTACGTGCATGTGTGTATGTGTGTGTGTAACCAATGATAAGATTTGGTTATAGTTTTCATAGGCTAGACTATAGGTTATAGGTTAACCTATAGATTTTATGAAGTATAATGTGCCTCTAAATTGTAATTGTAATAATAAGCAATCAGCAAAAAATATCAATTTTTAGAAAATTTTAATGGCATTGAAAATAGTTCATAATTGCTTAAGAAAAAAAGCATTTTACAATATATTATACATATTGTTATGCTAATTTGTAATGTGTATTTTGAAAATTTGTATATAACTGAACTATATTTTATTATATCCGTATCTATATTTGCATATATTTATAGTTGTAAAAAACTATAGAGATATGTATATATTTTTACATATATACATACATGTGCATAAATACATACATATCTTTCTAATATGGTTATTTCTGGGCAGTTATAAGTAGAAGTATTTTTAAATGTTTATTTTTATTTTTTTTAGTAAATATACATTCTTTTTGTAATCATGAAAATATAATAAATACTTCAGAAAAATTTTTTAAGAAGTTTAGAATTCTTTAACATTTCTTTTTTCTTGGCCACAGTAATTCTGACAGTATGACATAGAAATTTAACACTTACCTGGCAAAGTTAGTGTGTGTCACCTGTTGATACAGAATCTAAATTAAAGGTGAAAATTAAAGAAAGAAATTTCTTAACTCTAGGGAGTCCAATTATAACTTTGAAAAAGAAGTGTGTGTGTGACTAAGTAATAAACTGGCCTTAAGAAATGTCAGAAAAACATTCATTGGAATGATTGTTCTTTTGTATTTGAATAGGCTTGCACATAAATTCTGACCTTGGAAATTCTCGGATGAAGTAACTCTATATTTAACTTTCATAGTATCCTTGTCTTCTAGATAGGCTTATATTCAAATGATGAGTGCAGTCATCTCTTGAAGCTAAGAAAATAAAGTGCGGGTATTTATATAAATATTCTTCAACAAATATGTTGCAAATGGGTGAGTTGTATGCACTTATGAAGGTGTATAATGATCTACTGTTAGAGTAAATGAAATTACATTCTATTTCATTCTTGAATCTCATAAGATGTGAGAAACTCTGCTCACCATTCAGAATAATGAAAGGAAAAATATTACATTAAAATCATTTATATGTTTTCTCCTTTTCTACTTCCTTAGAAAGATATAGGTTTTATATTTTCTGGGTCAGTTTTTAAGCTGTTTCTGTTGAGTAAAATCTGGATTATTGAGGGAAAGGAAAATTAAAATAAATGAGATAATTGAAGTATCATATATATTTTAAAAATAAGAGAAAATATGGGGAGGGAAAAGATGAAACTGTGATCTAAGAAAGCATTTTAGTGAGTTTGGCATGGAGATGAATATCTTTGGTCAACTGTGATGTGTTGTTGACATTTTCAGTAAGAGAGATTGATAAAGAATTTTTTCTTAAAAGTAAGTGTTACAATGTATGTGAATAGGTCTCTTCTTTGGGATTTGGCATGAGCTCTAAGGAAGGTTAATGATTGGTTGGCTGTTTAAATCATGTTTTTTGAATACAATTATGTCTTTAGATAAGAATATAAGAAAAATGGATAATGGGCATTATGTAAATACAGGGCATACTATTGGGTGATGCCCAACATCAATTTCCCCTTCATCCTTACAAAACTCTGATATAGATTCAGTGTTCCACTCACCCTCTTGCACCGCCCCCTCAAATAATAATGTTATGCATCTGAGGAAATTAACTTTATTGCCGACTCTGCCAGCTCCACAGATAGGACTAACTGATATAAAGATAAGCTTCATTCCCATTGCAAGTGAATAGTTCAGAAATGGATATGTGATCCCTTTTCAGCCTAGTAGATACCAGCACCAATTTACTGGGGTTTTACTGAAAAGTTTGATAAATACTAACAGAAACCATGTAAAATTTGTGTTCTTCTTTCTCTTCTGTTGTCATGTCTTGTGAATTCTGAAATAAAGGTACCTATATTGCTATAAACCTGAGGGTAAAGAGAACACTGAAAATAACAGAGCCATGTAATTGAAAATAAACGGGATTTTAAGAAAACATACTGGATGCTAAATAACCAACTTTAAAATCAGCACTACCTCTGGGTTTCCTAAAATTTTCTTTATTACATGGAAGAAAAAAGTGCCTATTACTTGTAGTCAGAAACTTTCTAATTGAATATATGGTTTACATTTGGGGAGCTATAATGTGATATTCTGAAGCTAAATTGCTATTGTTAGAATTATAATCCAAAGGAATGCAATTTTACTTGACATTGTAAAATTCGGATTGTTGCTTAGCAATCATTCACTCTTTCTCCACTCTCACTGTAGGTGGGGTATATTTATATTTTTCTAGCCTATTGATTTGGGTTTGGCCAAGCAACTTGTTCTGGCCATGATATGTGTGTCTGTTATAGGCCAAGGCCTCAAGTGACAATGCACTTCAGTTTGCTTTCTTGAGCTTTTGCAATCACTGTGATAAGAACATTTCATGGTAGCCTATAATTTTAGAAGAATAAAAGACATGTGGAGCCGATATAGACCAAATTAACTAGACCCCAACTTAGATCAGCTGTTCCTCAGCAACAGGCATGCGAGTAAGAAATAAATGTTTATGTTGTGTGCTAGTGAGTTTGGGAGTAGCTTGTTATAAAGCATTAATTTTTTGCCAACTGAGATAACCTGAACTATGTTGGTTTTAGAGTACTACTACAAAACTAAAAGACAATGATAAAAATCACTATAATTTTGGGATTAGTGTAAAAAAAATGTGACTGGATGCATTTCTCTGAGAACGAAATATACCTCTATTGGTTTCAGTTATTGAAAAAAGTCTAAAAAATCACACAGTGACATTGAGGATTTAAAATAAATTTTAATATAGATACCCTAATTCTTAAGAAACCAGGCTTTCTGGACTTGGCTCCTGTTATGCCACTTGACATTTACATTTTTGGAACATATTGTTGTTGAAAACGGAGAAAAAAAATACTGGAAACATTTTGGGATTTATTGTTCTATTGCCTGAAGAAAAGGATAGAGAACCATGCCTAATACTTCGCATGGAAATAAAAACATAATACATTAATTAATTAATTAATTAAAAATAAAAAGAAGCACACTTCAAAGTGAGAAATAAAAATAAAATTTTAAGGCCCCCACCAACAGACTAAATGGATGCCCTCTTGGCCAAAGGGACATCAGAGAAACCTTAAAACTGAGTTCTTAGCCATGACTGGATGGGAGATCAGATACACCTTGTTATGCCCACTCCTGGCTAACTACCATCAGTCTTTCTTCCCTAAAGGGTTAAACAGAAACCAGCCCTTTGAAAAGACTTGCTCCATGGCTGATTTCAACCAATGCCTAATGCTGTTCCTACCTTTTGCGGTTTCTACCCAAATCTGACCAGCATTCCTTCCTGATAAGAGATCACTGATAGTAGAGTGGTCCTGGCCAGTCTTCAGAGGACGTGCAGTGAGAATTTTTGCTGTCCTCTGCTTTGCCTTTTGACTTCAGAGGGCCAAGAACTCCACCCTCAGATCAGCCATTTTTTGTACATGGAACTCATGTACAAAGAGTTGTTTCTTCTTCCATAAATATTCACAACTCTTCTTATAGCTTATTAAATGTGTATATTTGGCCACCCCAATCAGCATAAATTCCTGTTCCCTTTATCCCTCCTTGGAAGTGCTTGCTCTCAGTTTCTGCCCCAGGCTCTGCTTCCCAGCCTGCAAAATAGCCAGCATTCAGGCTGCAACCCATTATGAGAAACAAAGCTTTCCTTTCTAAATTTATTAACCTCATCATTCTTCAGTTGACAAAAGGTAGAGAAATGCCACCAGCTATGTGAAGTTCAGTAATCTGTGCCATTGACATTTTTTATGGACACAAAACCACCAGGAACCCTAGAATCTGGAGAGAATATGCAGAGAGGATATGCAGAAGAGCAAAATATTACTACGTGTTACTAAGAGTCATATGAAGGATAAAAATACTCAGATTCAGTAACTTCTACAACTGTTCCTCTTCCATGGGGTAGTTGTGTGCAGCTTGAAGTCTCAAGACAAGATGGAAGAGGAAGAATGAAATTGAAAGTAGGATTAAATAAGTTGATCAGTGTGACAAAAAGCTAAGCCACAAGTATTGGGGTAGAGAAGTAAGAGAATTTCCTTGGTCTAGCTTGGGAGTGATTTAATAGAGATTGGACTGGAGATGATGGACAAGTGATGGGGACCAAGTCATCTTTCATGAACTCTTGGGCCAGGTGTGGTGGCTCACATCTCTAATATTTTGGGAGGCCAAGGCAGGAGGATCACTTGAGGCCAGGAGTTTGAGACCAACCTGTGCAACATAGAGAGATCTCATCTCTATTAAGAAAGAAAAAAAAATAGGTGGGCATGGTGGCATGTACTTATAGTCCCAGCTTCTCAGAAGGCTGAGACAAGAGGATTGCTTGAGCCCAGGAGTTCAAGGCTGCAGTGAGCTGTGTTGATGCCACTACACTCCAGCCTGGGTGACAGAGCAAGACCCTATCTCAAAAACAAACAACAACAAAAAAAAACCAATTATTTTTAAGAACTCTTTTGTGTATTCAAAATTTACTCTCTCCTTGATGTTAATATATTATTTTTGATGCCGAACTAGTATTTATTTGTGTTATTTTTATGGGATATACACAGATTTGGAGCTTCATTAGAGTTACATATTTTTTATATATGACAGACACTACTTAACATTTTACATAATGATATATAATTCAGTAAGTGAACAAAATGGGTTAAAATACCATCAGAGTGTTGAAAGCATGATTTCCTGACATGTAAGTAAGGTTGTAATTAATTTGCAAAGGAGAAAACACAAAATTTCCTTATCGTCATTTCTATTCCTATCTAATTTCTATATTTAACAGGATGATCTATTAAGATCCATAATGTTTTTCCTTTTTCCATTCATTTACTCTTGACTTATCCTCAACTCTTTCATATTATTCAAATAGTATGAAAAGAAATGCAAAATAGTTACAACTACAATTTACCAAGATTTTTGTCACAGACATTCAAAAGAAAAGGCAGACCTAAACATTATCATGTTGAAAATCTTGCAAGAAAAAAATTAGAAATGAAGTAACACATTATACTTTATAGAAACCTTTCTCAGTCATGATCTAGAGATGCTGTTTATTATACCTGCTGTTCTTGAATGTTGAACTGGGAAGAAGTAAACAAATAATATTCTCCTATAAGCTATTAAATCATCTTTAAAATTTCTGAGAGTTCCTGCTGTATTTCCATATATATAGTACATACATAAATCACCATGTCAGAAATTAATGTTGCAAATAACAAGATACAAGAGAATGATATGGCACAGACAGAGCTCAGAAGAGATTCTACAGGGGAGGACAAAGATGATCAGTAGAGAAAACCAGCAAGGCACACAGCGTTGAATCATCCCCTTAGGATCCTCAGAATTCCTAAGTCAAAGTACTGACCAACAGTACTGATAAGAAAAATTTTATCTGCATATTAAGCAGAAAACACAGGAAAGTAGTAATTAGAGAAACTCCAGTTATTTGAGTAAGCAAAGCCTCAATTCTTTTGTTAATTAAACTAACATGATTGCAGAATGGAGCGAGAATTCAGGATCAACATACTCTGTTACTCTGCCTGTTATATGGAGAAAGATCTTTAGGTTTGGACAAGAGTTCAGAAATCTTTTTATTATAAATCAAAAAAAAAAATGGTCTCCTTTTAAAAGCCATCTTCACTTGTTATAAAATTCACAGAAATTCTTTTCATTTAGTTCTCACTCTACCTTGGCATCTTTGGTCCTTAATTCTAAGAGAATTTACCTCCTGAACAAGGGTCCATTATACTTTTAAACTTTTACAGTGTTTGCTTACACAAATCTTAATCAGATTATCCAGAAATCTAGCCTAATCTCTTGCCCTCATTGTTATCCATCTGCAGTTCTAATGGTAAAAATTCATCTAATCACATTAGCAAAAAATTCCCTATAGACGTTAGCTTATCTAAAGTTCCTTTGCTATTACAAATGCTTTTATTTCAGTAAAACAGTATTAAGCCAGACACAGTATTTTCTAGGTAGAGTTGGTACTTATAAAAGAAAACAATTGAAAAAACCAAAGAGTTGTCTTGACAGGTCATTGAAACTAAACTAGGTTGACACAGGAATAATCATATTGAAAACCAAATGATCATAAAAGCCATTTCTATTAAATTATATAATGATGAGGCATTTCATTCTATATAAAGCCTAAAAATAAGTGAATGTATGTTACTATTAAAGTACACAGAGCACACTAAAATTTAGATTAAGACAAACTTAAGTATAAAATACCATGTTTTAGACCTTGTTCAAAGTATATGTGTGTATATTTACTTGGTTTACATACATAACATCAATACAATTTACACAAAGATACAAAAATCAATAAATTATTCATTTGGTTCTGGTTAAATATGGATATGATAATCAAGCAATGACTATTTAAAAGCAATATTAATTATAACAATGTGTTGATATGGATATCAATCATACCATATAAATCTTGGTAATCACTTTTGGTTCAAATATTCAGTATCATATTAAATTTAAGAAATGTCTGATAAATGTATGCTTTTTAACAATTAGGGGCTTAGTTTGTTAAAGGAACTAATGAGTTAAAATTGTAGTTTCTATAACATACATGATTAGTTTATTCTGTGTCCATACACTGAATTCTTAAGATTAGTCAAAGATTCTCAAGAATGCATAATGCAGCCATGAAAAACAATCAGGCAAGACTGAAAATCCCTTAAAGGCAGGGACTATAATCTCATTTATGCATTTACTTCTCCATGTGCAGCACAGTGTCTATTACAGACAAGCACTTGTTAAAGAAAAGTGAAGGAATAAAATGTTCTTACCCATACATGCAATTAACACATGGCAAGAAAAAAAAAAAATCAAAGCTTGCTGATTTATGTCAAAAAATCTTTACTCACAAAAGAGTGCAAATATCTATCGCCATATTAAACCAATTTTCAACACCCAGCTTCGTATTTCCAATAGTTAACTGTAGAGTCAATCTTAACATTAGTGCAAAATATGCATTTTAAAAATTAGTAAATTTACTTCTAAATTCTACATTTTTAAACAATTTCAAATAAAATTTGTTGATCATAAACAGTAATATACATTCAATAATTTAAATTAAGAAGATTTAAATTTTCTTAATTTCTAAAATTTTACATGTTAATTATATTGTATTAGCAAACATTTAAAATATAAAACTGAATAAAACCACTGCACTATCAGGTATGTTGTAATATAAAGATAATAAATTCTTAGTCACACTCCTATATGAGATGCATTTAATTGCTTAATCTGATAAGCATCATGGTACCTAAGAATGTAATTCTAATTTTCATGAGACTACATTTTCCACAACATATTCTGAGTTTCTTACTAAAACAGAAGTGTAGGTCAAAGTTTTAAGATATTGGTACATATTATAATTTTGAAACAAAGTATTTGTGTATTATATGGTAGAGGTAATAGAAGAAATCTTAAAAACTATTGTACATGTAAAAATATTACATATAAAATTTACTTAATGTGGTAAAGTGTGTAAAAATGTGTTTCATATCAAGTCTTTCAGAAGCAACACAGAATTCTTCATGATCCAGGCTTGTTTGATACCAGTTTGATCATAGTTTTCCTGAGGCAATTTGTGAGAAATCTTCCACTTGCAAACTGTGAACAATTCTCTTTTTATAAATCTTTGGAATAAAATGTCTCTGTGTCTATTTTAGAGTTACTTTCTCTCCTTATTCAAGGGTAACGACAAAGAATTAGCTACACTCAGTAAAATTATACCAAAGAATTAATACACTTTATACTTCAGAGGAAATAAATCAAAAAGGATAAACTATGAAAAAAAATATAGTTATTCACTAAAATTACAATTTTAGGAACATAACTAAAGATTTGATGCAGAACTTGGTGATACAGTAAGATTTTTGCATATTATAAAGTCAGTTACTGCAGCTTGATGTTTTACAAGACAATGTGATAAATTAAATGCTGTCGTTAGTCTGATGAGCTAGAAAACTTTTTAAATCTTTGCATGCTACACACTTTGCTGTTATAAAGGGAAAATAATGACAGTGGCCGACTGATTGAACTTAAATGCAATGGATGCGTTTTTAAATGTGGTGCTAATTACTCAGAATATTTATATTTGCCAGTTCTCGGTAGATAATTTGGTCTTTAGAAGGAAAAAAATCAGAATATTCCCTGTCTTTAGGTTAATACAGTTCTGCTGCTACCTATGGGTATTAAAATACCATCCAAAAGGTAGGTATCAGTCAACATCCAAAAAGATATATGATACAACTAAAAATATGTAGAACATTAAAGGAGCTGGTATAGATTTCTTAGACAAATATTCTGTGCCTATCCAAATTCCAGACCATTAACAACTTGTTCTGACCTAGCTGCCTCTGTAGTTACTTCTCCCCAAATTAATGCTCTCAATTCTACCACCTTGGGTAAGCAGTCACTTGCTCAAGACTGGGAGCCCAGTCTGTTACTGCTCCAGCAGGCCAACCAGTCACATACCTTAACTTTGTGTCATCTCTGATCCCTTCCAGATATGGAAGAAGCCCAACACTTTGGGACGTGGGTGGGACTTCTGGACTAGCTGACAAAGGAGAAAAGTACCAAGAAAGTAACTCTGAAGCAAAAAGGAATTAATTCTTCAAAGAGGTACTCTGACCAGTAAGAAACAGTAGACAGAACAATAAAATTTCTTTACTTTCTCCTTTTGTGTACTGTTCCGGGACATTTTCTCTTAACCAGCTTATATAGCATCTTCAACCAAGGACAGTACATTTTTAGGGAAGTGACAAGAGAAAAGGACTTTTAGCCCCTAGGGGCTATGACTTGTGAGAAGGCAAATAAATGCCAGATACAGGCCAGTTAGTAAAGCTTGTTAATGTACATTCCTCGGTACTATCTCCAGAAGGTAATGGTCTAAAGTTGTCTTCAGTATTTAATCTTTGGTTTTCCTGGTAATAGCTCTGGGGAGGGACAGGCAGGATACCCTCTGTCTTTGTAAATCTATGTTCTGCTTTTAGGCAAGTAGAGGAAGGGCAGAGAGCTTTCCTATATCTGCTGCTTCTTAATTGCCTTCAGCTCAACAATTCTTCATTGTTTGAGGTGGCATATTCTGGTCTCCCATGCAGATAAATCTTTTGGCTTCAGATGTTTCGTATCTAAAATTAAGAAAGCTAAATTAGATGAAATACAATGTCCTTTTAACTTTAAAATTACATGAAACTATAAATACAATTCTATATTAGTGGGAATTAAAGAAAGACAAGAGGGAAATATCAAACAACTTTATTTGCTTTTATTTTCTTTTCTTTTTTTTTTTTTTTTTTTTTTTTTTTTTTGAGACAGAGTCTCACTCTGTTGCCCAGGCTAGAGTGAGTGCCGTGGCGTCAGCCTAGCTCACAGCAACCTCAAACTCCTGAGCTCAAGCGATCCTCCTGTCTCAGCCTCCCGAGTAGCTGGGACTACAGGCATGCGCCACCATACCCGGCTAATTTTTTCTATATATATATTTTAGCTGTCCCTATAATTTCTTTCTATTTTTAGTAGAGGTGGGGTCTCGCTCTTGCTCAGGCTGGTCTCGAACTCCTGAGCTCAAACGATCCGCCCACCTCGGCCTCCCAGAGTGCTAGGATTACAGGCGTGAGCCACCGCGCCCGGCCTGCTTTTATTTTCTAACATGCCAAATCCATTCCAATTTTGCATAAGGATAGTCCTCTAAATTGTCTTATGTAGTCACATTTTAAATGAACCAAATTTGTTTCAATAGATCAGGCAAAAGTAGACCTATTTTCCCTTCCATGTCATAAATACAAAATGTCCCTCAAAGTAAATTATCACTGATTTGGGAACTGATTAAAAAAAAATCTCTTCTATGAACCTCCTTTATCTTTAGTCTTAGTCTGTGTACAAGAAAGGACATATTTGCATAAAAATCTGAAGAGTAAATCTTCATATTAACAGTTAATTGAATACTCACGATTAAAATTTTAATCCTAGAAAGTAATTAAATTTTCTTCTGAAATGATTTTTGATTGATTCTTTCTGCAGCCACACTGAGAAAATGCTTAGAAAGTATTAAAGCTTTAAAAAAATAAGTGCATCTTCAAGAAGGCTTGTCATTATCTTATTTATTGGTTATGCATAGCCTAAGGGATATATTGCCTTAATAATTTGTTTTGCTTTCCACATAACTGGAAAACATTAAAAATATCTCCCAAACTACCTGGAAAAAAAGAGCTAGTATGATGTTTAATTTTATATGTCAAGTGTGCTGGGCCATCAGTGCCCAGGTATTTGGTGAAACATTATTCTGGTTATATCTGTGAGAGTGTTTTGGATGAGATTAACATTTCAGTGGATGGACAGAGTAAAGCAGATTGTTCTCCCTGAAGTGAGAGGCCCTCAGCCAGTCAGTTGAAGTCTGAATAAAACAAAAAGGCTGACTTTCCCTTGAAAAAGAGGGAACTCCTCCTGCCTAACTTTCTGGCCTTCGGACACTGATCTTTTTCTGCCTTTGGACTTGAGCTGAAATATTGGCTTTCTTGGATCTCGGGCCCACCAACTTTCAATTGAAACTTCACCGTTGGCTCTCCTGAGTTTCCAGCTTGCCACCTGCAGATCTTGAGATACCTCAGCCTCCATAACCATGTGAGCCAATACCTTAAAGTAAATCTAGATCAATAGAGACATATTCTGTCGCTTCTGATTCTCTGGAGAATCCTGACTAGTACAGATGGTTGGCTACCTCTTCTTGTGTTTATAATTCATGCTGCTTATATTTTCTATGATGAAGAAAACAAAAGAAGGCCTAGTAAAATAACTAAAATCTTTAAGTAAGAGAGCTGATCATCACATTAAAAAAATCTGAAGAGTAAATGGAAATTCAAAAATGTTATTGAAGGAGCAAAGGATTTGATCTTAGAAAATCAGGGTTGCAATCCCAGTTCTGAGATCTTGGCCAAAGCTATAACCTATCAGAATGTCTTTGTACTCAAAGAAAAATGATAATATCGTCTACCCTATATACATCATTAATACATTTAATTGTTTATCTCACAAAGAATGCAAATGTTCATTTTAAACCGAAATGACCATGGAAAAATAATGTCTGTATTGACAGAACTAGAAATGACAATGCAAAATAATAATAACAATAATTAAGGAAAAAGAAATGAAGGGAACATGAAAATCCATCTTTCTTTTCTATAAGTTTTATGGAATCAGTACTCATACAATGTAAAGGGAAGAGTGCTGATAATAAAAAGAGGTTATTTAAAAAGAGCTAACACTCTGTATCTTCAGAAACGGCATGTGTGAGATTTGCTTTCTCTGAAATTTAAATATCTACAGGGGCCATGGAATTTCATAAATATTTAAGTTGTGGCTAATTGTAAATCAGTTATGAATTGTTTTGTTTCAGCATTTTGATATTTAAAATAGCATGTTTAATATCTGCTTGTGGCTAATTAATTACGATAAATGGACTCTGCCAAGGTCTACATCTTCCTTCTTATTCTAAATATATGATGTCTCTTGTGTCCTTATCACAATGTACATCTGAAGAAACTGGAAATAAAATACTTTCCTTAATGAACTATTCCAGTAATTCTAAGAGACATTAAAATCATAAAGGAACTAACCTGTATCCAAAGCCAAATAGTAAATTTTTCACAAATAGAAATCATGCCATGTTATCAAATGGTGATCAAAGAAATGGCAACATCAATAGGAAAGAATATAAGAATTTTTTTTATAAAAAAAAACTTTCCAGCAATAAAATCAGATTGGGAAGAAAATATAATTCTAATATGTTAAACATAAGAGGAGAATATAGAAAATATTTATTATTTTATGTAGAAAAGATAATAGAATGGATTTAAAAATGCATTGTTCATTTGTTCTCAATTTTTTCAATGTCGCATCTATCATGTAAAGGAGTACAAAATAAAACTCTGTGATTAGGAGAAAATGAGAAAAATAATATTTATTGAGCATCTTTCCTATAACAAGTGTTGACATATTTTACTCTTTTTAATCCTCCTGGGCATCTTATAAGATATTCATATTTTATGGCCAAGCAAAGTTAGGCTACCTAATTTGTCTAATCACAGTGCTTTAAAAAACAAAGGTACCTGGATTAAAATCCAGGTATTCCTTTACTCTAAATGTTTCCCTTTACCATGATATCTGTAAAAGCAAAATTGAGTATTGTTTCTTTTACAAAAAATAACTACAAATTTTCAGTTTGCCAGGCCCAATAAATACAATATCCTTGAATTAATTATTGTCATTGATAATAAGGCCAAAAATATTATTTAATAAAAATGTTTAGAGAGTAAAAAAAAAAAAAAAAAAAGAAAAACTCCTGAAAAGATTGATAGATGTATTCTTCCAGGAAAGAAATGTAAACAGCGGTATGCACTCAGGAAGTAGTCAATATAATTAATGATTGGAGAAAGTCAGTGGGAAATCATCAGGTTTTCAAAATTTATGAAGTGAGGTTAGTGATGTAGTTGAGGAGATGCATTTAGCTATAAGTGGCATAGAGCAGTAAGATCCATGACTTGTAGCAATTTGAAATTTGCTAAAGCACCTATTTGAATTAGCCACACTGATGTGTTGAAAGAGTCACTTAGCCTTATAAACTATTTTAGTAAAGCATTTATAAAATCATTAAGAATCCAAAGAGGTCACTTAAGGGCTTCATGTTTTACTGGATTTTATGAGAGAAATTACATTCTATAATATTTATCAGGGGTTTTAAAGATTCATGAAATTACCAGCACAGGTCCCTGGAGGAGAATGTCAGTGATCTAGTGTAAATGAAATGCCACTTCTTAAGACTGAGGCTCTGAACCCTCACTCGACAGCAAGGAAATCAGGCTAGATTGGTTTCTCAAGACAGTGGCTCAATATCATGCTTTTGCAAAAAAAAGACCGTCTAACTAACTGACGAACAATACCTAGAAAAACTAGCAGGAAGAAATGGAACACATTCTGCTAGCCTTACAGATTATTGGTGTGTTTGCATTTAACACTGGTTGCTATTTTGAATATTACTTCTCACTAGAGAAACAGGGGAATTGTTGGTATGTATCAGGAACTTTACTTACATTATAATCATTTAGCACAATAATATAATATAGGCAATCTCATTATTTACATTAATGTAAATAATTACATTACATTAATCTTCATGGCAATCCTATGAGTGTATATTAATTTTATTGATTGATTGATTGACTTAACCATTTTAAAGGGAAAAAACCCAAGACTAGGAGAGATGAAGTAATTTACTAAAAATTCCCTTTGTTATGCAGTCAGCCTGTGTCATAACAGGCCATATTTTTAAAAAAGTGGAGGGAGAGTCTCAGAAAACAAGTCTTAAATAGCAACGTGATAAATCTTCAAAGTTGTGGATAAGATAAATATAAAATTACTAAAAGCTATTGACGACTGATAGAGTTATATTTATAACAAAAATAAGGGTTTTTTTTAATATTAAAACTCTGTCAAGATGAACCATAGCTCCCGATGTGCTATCTATACTATATCTCTTTAGACATATAACTGGACAAAATTGTGAATAATAGTTATTTATAAGTTATGTCTCCTGACTTTTTGAAAGTGACAGGAAGGAACATGTGTATTTTATTTGAGGACAATGTTTTGTTCTCATTCAGAGATAGAATGTCATATGCATGAGAAGGATTGCCAAACACTATCATGGTAATCAGGAAATTTGATGACTCTAGTAATTGTAGTATAAAAGACCCACTTTCCATTACAAAGTCTGTAAAAGTTCATTTCTTTTACTGAGCAACCATTTATTAGATTTCCTACTAAATGCTAGGGACTGTATTAGGTGTTGGGGCAGAAAACTTGAAGAAGACCTAGTACCTTCCTCCAGTTTCTTAGTGTCTATTGGGTAGTTAGGTAAGTCACAACATGTTTTAGTACACAGACCACACTCACAAAATGTAAGATGGACACAGAACCCAATCTTCGTTGGGTAATAACAAAAATAATATCTTCACAAAGAAGTTGATAGCTAAGTTTATACCTTCATTCATTAGTTAAACAAATATTGGTTGAGAACCCAGTATTTGCCATAGGCAATTCTAAGAACTAAAGATAAAACAGTAAACAAGTTACTTTTCTGTTCTTTATTATTGCAAAATTCATAAAGAGTAAAAATATTAATAACTCTAAAATAAAAATTAGTAGAATGGAGGAAAACCAGCAATGAAAGCAATAATAAACCAATAGCTGGTTCTATGAGAAGACTGATTAGTTCAAAAAAATGCTGGCAAGACTGACCAAGGAGGAAAAAGAGAGATGGTAGAAAAATGCAGAATGAATGAAAAAGGACAAATATCTATATGTACAATATTACAAAAAATATATAAAATATTAAGAAAATATATAAATGCCAAAAAATGTGAAAACCTAGATAAAGAAAAAAAATTCTACAGGGAATACTGTAGTGGATCCTTATTAATTTTGGCTATATAGCACCTGAACGTCCTTCCCTAAGTTCAAGGTAGTTTCCACTTTATTGCTCTAAAGGGAAAACTGCACGGAGAGACATTCTAGTTATAAGGAACAGCATGTGCAAAGGTCCAGAGGCAAGAATGAATGAGCAGAAATGTACAGAGTGCACAAATAGCATGCCAGGGAAATTGAATGAAGATGAAGAGTGTCAAATTATGAAGAGTATTGCAAGCTGGACTTAACACTTTGGTGTGTCTGGTCATTCTTTGGCCAAGAGCACACCAAGAACCAAGGGCAGACTGCCACTCTGACAACAAGACTAAAAATTAAATTGGATAAGTGTAAGGCAGAGGAAGAAATTAAGAACAATTTCCAGGTATTAGCTTGCCCACAATGATGTGATTCTGGGATGAAGAATGCTAGGGAGGAACAGACTTAAGTTATATATCAAATTTGAGATACCACTATAACATTTATTATATATATTCAGTAATGTCTGGACTATGCTCAGTTTAGGATATATTGCATTTTAATTAAAATGCTTGTTACAAAGTTAAAAGTAACATATCTGGGATTCAAGGGGAAGAATCAGAGCTAGATCTTGGGTGAGATATTTGCAAGCTATCACTATTTCTAAAAGTAATTGATATGAGAATAGCTGACAATAGTAAAACAGAATGCATAGACAGACAAAACAGAGTTTACACTTGCCTGTTTTTTGGAAGATACAATCAACAACACAAAGAAGGAAAGCCAGAAGGATGGGATGGTATCATGGAAACCAAGGAAAAATAATTTTGGAGAGAAGGGCATTATCAGTAGATGCTATTGAGATTTGTAGGATGAAGAATTAAAAAAAAAATGTATCCGTTGGATTTGACAAAAAGGTGATCTGTGGTATTTTTCTTTAGAGTAATGCTGTAGAAAATTGCTGTAATGATGGAAGCTAAATTGTTATAGTTGAAAACTGAACGAGTAATGTGAATTTGGAGAGATCATGTGGGGATAATTCTTTCAAGAGTATTAGATGTAAAAAAGAGAAATGAGATGAGACAATAGGAAAAGAAGTGTTTTCGTTTAAAGATGTATGATCTTACAGGAAAGACTTTGTGATGAAATGCTGTTTGAAATGAACCAGTAGAAAGGGAATATTTGAAGATAGGAGATCATGGGGCAATCTGGTGGTGGCTCCCCCAAAATCGTAAATCAATGAAGTCCCAAGAAAAATTTAAAGGTATTTATTTTTGACAGAATGAAAGATACCTCTTTTATTGTGAGGCAAGATTGTGCATGACTACATGTAGAGGCAGGATGACAGGTTAAGGGGGAGGGTACATTTGGCGGCTTATCTCTCTGAGCTGTAAAGGAGCCTAGATTATTGCATGGGAAAAGATAGGGTAGGTTTAAGAAATGTTAAAAATGTCTAAAATGGCTTCCTTAGGTAATGGTAATGCTGACTAGGCAGAGGGAGAATTATAATAGGATACCAGCTTACAGGTAATCAACTTCTGACATGCCAGAGAATGTCTAGGAAAACAGGCAGTAAAAATCTGCTAGAAGCCTATTTTTAATAGGGGTTGTAATCTTCTGAGACAAAAGTTATCCTATGGAGGGAAAAAGGTTAATCATGATTATCTCACCTGAGTAAAAGTAATTCAATACATTCCAGGAGAAAGAAAAAACATAAATCTGGGTAGAGTTTGGTTTATAATATTATTTTTTTGTTTTCTTGTTCAGCTTCTGTGGAACATATAGTTAGACCTTATGCGAAGAAAAAAAAATATAAGAAAAAACTGAAACACCAGTTTCTTTTAAAATACTTGAAAAATATTTGGGCACAAATATCACAGAATTGATATCTCCCAAAAAATATATAACAACTACAAAAAAAGGGGAAGTCCTTCATCCATTGCCTACTACTTCAAGAATGTTGTGTAACCCAAGGCTACTAATTCTCAGTCCTGGTGGTATCCGGCAGATACTCGCTGAGTAGTACACGGTGGGATTGGATTTATTAATGAGTATATGTAAGACAAGCTTGCAAGATCCATGAGATATGTGGGGAAGGATCACTTCAGGAGATCTTTTGTGTGAAGGTGAGGGCAAAACTGATGACATTGGAATTATTGCTTTTTTGGTAACATTGATTCATAGAAAAACTTGGCATATATAGATTTTATATAAAATATCAAACATCATAGAAGAATTAGCTGAGATTGTGGACCGTGAATTTTTAGTGACACCAGTCTGCACTCTTTCTGTTTTGTGATTCTCAACAGTAGCATAGATTAATTCCAATGTAGATTTTATATTTGGGTGAGTGTTCAAGAAAATGAGATAACCTATATAAAACTAATCAGCTTTCTTTATAGATTGTGTTCAAGATCGAATTATAAATAAGAAGTTTCCAGCAGATTATAGATAGTGCAAATCTTTATCCCTGACAGAAACAAAAAATGTAGTACCAACTCTACAGATGATGGATTAGTATGAATTTAATAAATAAGGTAGAGTGAATTCGAGTTATACATGAACATTTCTCATTTGCACTTCACATATCTTAAAATCTTTTGACATTATTTTTCTGAATCAGAATTTTTGGTAAGAGAAAAAGTATCTTATATCTGAGCATTTCTTTTATTTATCCCTTCATCATCTGCAAACCTACCATATTAATCAATGTATGGTTTAAATTGTATTAAAATTCTCCGAAGAAAGAAATTATGAATTTGGACTAAAAACGTATTTATTAATGACACTACAATCTGTAAAGCAAATGATCACTTTCAGGACACTATGGAATCTCTTTACTCTATACAGGACTTTGGGACTTTGAGGTAGATGAAAGGAACTATGTGACTCACAAAACGCCTCATGAAATGCCAAATACATTAATAGATGCCAATATTGCCTATGAAGTTAATAAACATAAGTTTATTAACAGTCTAGATGTAATACTTTGTTACAGTCTAGATGTAATACTTTGTTTTGTAAGTTGTTTTATGTGTTTCTTCTGAGTTTTCAGACTTCAAATGCACCTTTAAAATAAAAGTTATTTTATAACCAACTCATCCTTTGGTAGTCACTATCATAGTAACTGATTATTTTTCAAGTAAGATTTCTTTTCAGTTATGAAATTATTACATGGAAACCATATTTACATGTTAACAACATTTATATGCAAAAATGGTTTATGTCAAGTAAAAATATTTGTTTGAAAATTCATATATTCAGTTTGCTGCATTACCCAAGAAGAACATATTGAATGTTTACTCTATTAGGGGATAAAGTACAAGATACAATCATAAGACTAAATGATCAAATTTTGTTTTTAAAAATGAACTAAGTCATATAAAACTGCTTTTATCTGTCTTCTTCAAATTCTGTATAAAGCACAGAGGGATCATTTAGGTAAACAATACTAAATTACATAAACATTCAAATCATTTAAAATAGCTGTTAGAATCTTTAAAATTCTAGAAAAGCTGTTATCTGAGGTTCCAAGATATGTGGTTCAGTGCTTCTTATCAACCTGTGTAAATATTTAAAAAAAAAAAATCCTGTATGTATTACAAATATTGAAATGAGAATTAATGAAACCAACCTCCCTTACTCTTTGTCTACATACAAGTATTTACAAAGAGGATATACATTTTTTTCTCATATGTGTTAATTTTTATTAATATATTCAAACTATAATGTACTTCAATACTCTGGGCATTTTAAAAATGCATATATATTTCCACATTATCTCTCAGAAGAAGCAGGATCATTACTGATTTTTTTCAGGCACCATATGTATGACATATATTTGTAGGCTAGACATTGTATTTTGTTTCATAGGCTGAAAGCTTTATTACTAAAAAAATCTATATTAAAAAAATCGAAAATTGAGAGATAAAGTGGACAGGGCAATCGGGCTATATCCATTTACTGATGTACCTGAGCTATGCTTGGTTTACATTATCTTTTTTAACTGGGAACATTAACTGGGAACATTTATCCTGTAATTGCTAACTCTTCTTGGAGCTTCCTTCAGTCCTTACTCCCTCTAATATTTTTTCAAAATTTAAATCATTTATTGAATAACAGAGTCATAGAATCTGAGACATAGAGCCTTTGAAGCCATCTGTACTGGCCTCAACAGTAGCTCCCCAAATTCTATGTTTATAGTCTAAACCCTGGAGCCTGTAAATATTATCCTACATAGCAAAAGATGTGCTTAAGTTAGGGCTCTCGGGAGGAGGACCTTATTTTAGCTTGTCTGGATGGACCCTAAATGCAATTATATGTATCTTTACAAGAACTTCTGAGGCAGACACACAGAGATGTTGATGTGAAAATGGAAGCCAGGATTGGAATGATGCGACTACAAGGCAAGGAAGGCCAGGAATTGCCAATAGCCATCAAAAGCTAAGAGAAAAGCGTGGAATGGAGCCTCCCCAGAGCCACTAGTGGGAGTGCAGCATAGCTGACACCTTGATTTCAGACTTCTGGCCTCCAGAATGCTGAGAGAATAAATTTATGTTGCTTTAAGCTACCCCTTTTGTGGCAATTTGTATGGCATCCACATTAAATTAATACATCATCTATTACAATCTCATATCTTCAGAAAAAGAGGTTTATTTGACAAATGGATGTCCAGCTTCCCCTTGACCTGCTCAAGTGTAAGCTGCCTTCCAGGTAACTAAAGAGCATTTTCCAGTATTATCTGACTTTAATCAATAGCATATTCCTTATATCAAGCTGAAATCTGTTTCTTGATGATCTCTTAACCTAGATCTATAACATGTAAAAGCTGATACCTTAGTTTCCTGGTATAACATAGACCAAGTCTCTTCTTTTATGAAATTCCTTTGAATATTCAGAGACAAGGTTACCCCCTCCCTCAGTCCTCCTTGTATAACCTGAAATGTAACATGTCACTCATGACCTAGCTAAAAGCTACCCTATGAAGTCCTTCTAATTGTCTTTTCTGCAACCTGCCTGAGACCTATACTTGATTGTCAACCTATATATTCACAGCTTGCATAGCTTGGAACATGAAGACAAATGCACACATGAAAGACAACATGCTGAAGAATCTGTAGACTTCAACGGGTGAAACAAGAGGAAAAGTAATTTTAGGAATAATGAGCAACAGAGACACAGAAATAGAGATAGGTAGAGAGAGAGAGAGGGAGATGTGAGAGAAAGAAAGAGAGAGAACACAGTAGGCACATGGATATCTCAGCGCAGAATTATTGGACCATAATGAGTAGAAATAAGGAAAAATGAAAAGTGGACATGGAAAAGATTTGCTAAGAAAAGACTGTTAAAGAATTTTATTATTTATTTGTTTAGAGACAGGGTCTTGTTCCATTGCCTGGATTAGAGTGCAGTGCCATGGTCATGGGTCACTGAAACTTCAAACTCTTGGGCTCAGTTGATCCTCCTGCCTCAGCCTCCTGAAGAGCTGGGACTACAGGCATGCACCATCACACCTGGCTAATTTTTCTAGTTTTTGTAGAGATGAGGTCTGGCTATGTTGTCCAGACTGGGCTCATACTCCTGGCCTCAAGAGATCCTCCTGCCTTGGTCTCCCAAAGTGCTGAGATTATAGGCATGAGCTACCCTGCCCAGCTGTTAAAGAATTTTAAATAATAATTGTCCTCATCGTCATTAAGAGTTTGTCAAGTATATACTGAGCACTGTGCATAGTACTATAAATATCATAGCTCTGTTTTATTATAGTAAATTAAAGATAAAATTTGGTTTTATTATACAAAATATAAAGATTTAAAAAATCATTTGGTATTATTATTCCAAATTAAACATGAAAAAGGACGTAAGTCATATTTCCAGTAAATTGTGAATTTGGGATCTGAACCCAAAACTCTGTTTACTAAGATGGCATTCTGATATGTGGCCTCCTTTGATCCAAATAACCACACTATTATCTTGCACTGTCTTTATTACTATTTTTTCCCCTTATCTTCTCTTTCTGTCATTCCTTCTCCTTCCTGTCTGAACACGTAAGACTGCAAAACTTAACTTAAAAGCTAAAGAGAAGTCCTTGAAATGTGATGATCAGAGGACTAGAGCTGTCAGACCAAAGCCAGTATTTAGCATAATCTATGAAAAGCTATATATAACTCATTTATGTGTAACTATATCATATTTCACACATATCTCTAGACAACACTACAGCACAATCTTTGAGGCATAATTGTGTGAGTGATATGTATCTCGAAATAGATGCTTTATTAATGCTGTGGTTTTCCTTATCCTACCTAAAAGTCACATTCACTGCTATTTTCTTTTTAACCTTTTTCATTTAAATAAGATACAGAATCTATTTTCTATATCTTTGTTCAGAGGCTATGGTTATTACTACCCTTAATTACTTCCCTGTGTGGCTTTAAATTGAAATTGCCTCTATAATTACTTTCCCCTGAAATTTCTATGGTAAAGTTCAGTAACTAAATGGGAATGGCTTCTAAAGGAAGACATTTGGTCAGTGCTGTTAAGTTGGTTTATTTATATCTAATCACCGGAAAGGTAAAAAAGATTTTAGTTTTGAAAAGTTTAAACACTTCAAATAGCCTTGTCATCTGTTTTTATTCATTTATTTATGATTCAAAAAATTGATGATAACAAAGTCATTTGGGAATGTTTGATTCTGTGGGGTTTGTTGTTACCATAGCAATGCTGTTGGTTTTTTAATAATTGATATAAAGTTTTAAATGAAGTGTTTAATTGTGTTTGCAGGCAGTTTTCTGAGCCATAAATAGCTAACACTCAAAATCCTCTTTCATTATAATGGACCCTAGGTAATCAACGTGTACATTTTCACTGAAATGAGGCACAGGAAGTATAGTGCCAGCAAGGTCATAACAACTCAGAAAAACACATGAGACCATTTCAGGTCAACACAATTCACAGAAGGCGACAATTCACGGAGAGCAAGTAGAAATTTTGCATACTGTCTTACCATGACCATTGTATCCAATAATTATTTCCTTAGGATCAGTCTCAATTCAAAAGACTAAGCTGATCTCTGCATACAAGTGTAATTATTCTTGCCATTCATAAATGTAGGCTACTCTTGCTGTTTCTATTGTTACTTTCAGATCTTGGACGTGAAAATAAGTAATTAAATAACTCCAATGCTATTTGTCAAATAGTATCTAGAATAACTGATATTTCTTAGAGCAAATGAATACTTTACTTACAAAGTTCACTGTACTCATTGTATTTACCCAAGAAAGTTATTTGCCATGTATGAATAATCTGAGGTTTATAAAATATGTAATTCTTTAATTTAATCTTTATTGCATGAGTCACAGCTTTTATAGAAATCTGCCTATGGTTTTGGCAGAATGGCAAAGCTATGTACTTAAAAATAACCGAGTTTTCATATTTAGGCTTCTAATATTTTTAGTAAAAGATGAGTGTGCTACTCATCAAAATAGATAGTGGGAATTTTCTTAGGAAGGCATGAGGAAGTAGTGCATTACCAGTCAATTTTAGAAACAATGTCTGATTATTCAACTTCATAATTCAAAAGGAGGGAGAGTTGAAACAATATGTTTCAGTAGGGAGAATGGGGTGATCAAATGGGGCCAATGGTGAAATCAGGACTGTTTCCTCTTGAATTGTCAATATTAAAAAATGTAAATCTTTAAAACTCTCATGTGTTTATATTGAAGGCAAAGCCTGTGTTTCTAAAATATAACGAATGCAAAACATTTACAGAAAATGATTATCTCTCATTTTATGCATACCATCTTTTAGAAAATGGAGTAAACTTACAATAAGATGTTTTACCACCTGGGGACAAACTCTGGACTATGAATGCTCTAGAATGTCTGACTCTTGGGCCATTGAACCAATATGAATTCTCATTTGCCCTGAATATGTATTTGGATTACTCACCAAGTACTATAGGTGTTAATGCTTCAAAGTGTGTAAATATAATAAAGCAACTTAATTCCATAGAGATTATTTCCTAGAAATATAGCTAGTGCTACCATAAATTCTGATCCTTTAAAAATTATGTGTGTATAATAAATAGTAACTTCTTTTTATCAGGTATTAGAGATGATGGTGAATGTTTATATAATATACCATAAGGGCTTTTCAACAGACCCACCCTTAATAATACCAATGATGGTCATAGAAGGTGGATTTCAGTATGCAATGATAAAAGACAAATCCTAGATTTCTCAAGTTACCAAATCTGCTATCTGATCTGTATTGAAATGGTATTTCTATGGAGATCAACATGAATTCCTAACCTAATGAAACAAATTTTAGAAAGCATAATAGAAAATAAAAATAAGTTAATCCCATATTTATTAAAATGTACTACTTAATTCTTTAGAATGCTGTAATAAGTAAAACTAAACTATGAATGTGGCAGGAGATTAGATGATTTATCGACTTAGGAAATGATCTTAATTTCAATGTTTAATTTTAAAAGATATGAGTTGTACAAATTTGCCCAATTTATTTAAAAGGATTAGAAATATTGAACATGTGTGGCTACATTACTAAATTAAGATGAATAATAGACATTATTTTGAGTAAAACAATCCTTACACAGACAAACATCTCTATGAAGTTTGTAAGTCATCTGACTTTGGGAGTCACAATGAAACTCAATTATTTGTAATTCATTAATGAATTATAATTATAAATGATTATAATCCATAAATGGAAGTGCACTATAGGAATATGTTTTTGTCATGGACTGTGGGAAAGGTCATAATTTTCTGCTTTAATCCACCTGTATTGTAAGTTATTAGTGAATTGCTTGAAAATTATCTTATTAGCATCTGATATATAATATTTTGTAACAATTCTTATTCTTCCTTTCCATATGAATTATAGGCTACCATAATATACTATGAAAATCACTGTTCTCCTTGGGAAATGCTTTAACATTTGCATGGTTATCGAGGGCTTGACTACTTCTAGGAGAAACAGGAAATAGGCGATTCATCAATCAGAACATAAGTTGCAGCTATTGAAGTATCCCATCATAACTTTTCTTCTTTGAAATTTATGTGTAGTAATTCAAATAATATTTACTGAGCAAAAGTGATTTTCAGGGAATTGAGAGTCTAATGAATCACAGCAAATGACCATTGACCATTTTTTCATATGGTCCTTAATAATGGGAGTGGAGACTTTTGCCTCTGAGAAGACTGGGGCACAGTTAATTCAGCCATAAAAGTACCTTAACACTAGAGTCAGGCTCAGTTAAACCAGATAACCCCACCTTTCATCCAGAAAGAAGAATGTCAAACCTATTGACTTCCTGACTTAGACCATATCAGCATTGTGGAGGTGAACATCATCTTGCATGTGTTTTCATTGCAATGTACCAATATTAAATGAAATAACCACAGAAATGAAATTGAATACTGAATCTTAATTTTTTGGCAACAAAAATTTTTCCTCACTAGCTAAACACTATTAGAATACTGAAGAGAAAATAACAAGCAATATTGCCATCCAATGGTGAAATTGTTAACATTTAAAGCATATTAAATATAAAGATGGAGATATATGACAATATTTCAAAATCAATAGAAATATCTTTCTTTTGGCTTCTTGCATTTTCTGGAAATATAAATGAAATATTTGGATGTATGAATATAGTGAATACTAATCCAAGAAAGAAAAAATTCACAAAGGGTGAGTTTTCACCTCTTTGAAGCACAAAACAAGAAAAGCTTTAATTTATATAATTTAATTATTAAAGCATACAATAAAGAAGTTTTCAAACTTATTAATATTGTTATTTTAATTCTTCATTTTACATTATGCTTGGCAGATATTTTTCTTTCATCATCAATTAAGAATCTCCCTGTATATTATCTCCTTCTAAAAGACTACAGAACTAATTTTTCTCTCTCCCAAGCCCCCAGACGTTTTATACTTATATTGTTCTTTATCATTGTTTGATTTACCTTAGAGTCATTGACATATTCAACGGTACACTTTTCTAATTGGGGAAAGAGGTACTATGTTTTATTTATTTGTACATCCATGACTATTAGCACTTATCAGACAAACAGTAAATAATTGTTGAATATAGTTGAATTGCCTTAAACTCAGAATGTCTATGGATGTAGTAATCTGTGTATTCATATTTAAATGGTTGTACCTCACTGGTGAGGTAAACCTATCTCATTTGGAAATTCAAATAATCACCGTAAAACTCTTAGTATGTGGGCATCATTTTATATTTAAGACCAAGACGACTTGAAATAGCTAAGAATCAGAATGCTACACTTGTCAATTAATAAAATGTTCATAAAACAGCTATTGAAATACCTATTATGTACAATGTAACCAATAAATAGTAGTTGACAAACTTCTGCTGCTGTCCATGTGATGATTATTCATGCTGCTATTGTGGAACTTCTTTAACCTGACAGCAGACTCATACATTTAGGACAAGAAATATTATATTTTTGATATCCCAGAATTTAATTAATGCAGTAATCAATTTCTATATCTATTATTTATTGATGTGTTATTCATTCAACTATTCAAAAAATATATAAAAGCATCTATTTTGTATCTTCTCACTCTGTTAGGTACTGGGAATGCAGGAGTAAACAATATAGATGTGTTCTCTGCCTCAATGAAATTAGCCTAGTGAATAAATGGATATTGAACATATGTAATTACAATTATGAGAAGTGCTATAAACATGGTAGTTGGATGGCAGTAAGGAGAAAGCTTATCCTAGAGTAAGAAACTCAAGGACTACCATCCTGAAGAAGCTAATGCCCAAGGATGAGTAGTAGTTAACTAGGTGACAAAGTTAGGAGGGTGAGGGAAAATTTCAGAGAGAAGAAACAACTAAGAGAGGTAAAGGTTTAGTTTCATTCTTTTGAATATGGATATCTGGTTTTCCCAGCACCATTTATTGAAGAGACTGTCCTTTACCCCCCTGTATGTTCTTGGCACCTTTGTCAAGGATAATTTCACTATAAATGTGGGGTAAAAGTGATATAGTTTCTAAAAAACCATTTATTCCTGAAATAGTAGACGCATCAGAAATACTCTGTAATATCAACTCAGATCATTCTTCTAGCTACTGTTATATCTATCCTGTGAAGCTCCATATGAAGAAAATCTGTGATCTGCTTCCTCATTTTCTACTCATACTTTCTTCTAATATGAACAGACAAGATTGGATCTATAAATGAAGTATAGGGACTGTGTGGGAAACCATGATAAAGGAAAGACAACCACAGATATTCAAAATAGATCTGTGTTCAAAGAGAATCATCTCTTCCTCTATCTCTCTACCTCTGGAAAATGAAAAATTCTTACCTATTTTTTTGGTCCAAAAGCACACACTCAGGTGTAAGCGCATGTATGACAATTATACTGTAAAATACACATATAAAATATAAAGCTTCTCTTTAGCAGTGAAACAGCTGTGAGTCTCTAATATTGCTTGTAGGCTTTTTTGAACTTGTTTGCCACTGAGTGTTTGTACGTAGAACAGTCAAATACTAAAGTCTTAAGCAGGTGCCTGTATAATAGGCATCTTAAATCAACTTGACATCAATTAAAGTGAACTTTCATCAAGAAGCTTGGGCTTTCCATCTCGGCCCCTTCTGCAACTTATGTTTCCAGCTTAGGGGATAACTGAGCCTCAGAAATACATAATTTCCTTGACTTCTCAAAGAGAAAATGGAGGAGAGATCCAGGAGGGCATGAACATGCACCCTGAAATCCAATTTTCTTTGTGTATCCATTTGTTTGTTTGTTTTTCATTTTATCAAATACAGAGAAAAGAATGTGAAAGGGGTTATACTTTGTCCAGGAGAGAGAGAGAGAAGGCCACAATTCTGTGAAAAAACAAAAACATTGAAAAGCCCAGCTTGGGCTGAAGTGTTGAACCAAGGAGACAGGAACTGACATGAAATGAGGGCCAGAAAGACAAGAACAAAGATATGTCAATGGAGTTGATTAAGGCTCACCTTTCAGTGAGTGCTCTTGGAGGACTGAGTAACTAAGAGAAGCAGGAGTGTAGGTCATCCTGAGAGTCTGTAGAAAGATCACAGTACTCAGTGCCGCCTTCTGGATGGTGTGTGAGAGCGAGGAGGAGGCCAGAATACTTAGTTATCCAAAATAGCCCCATTTGAATCATAAGATTTCTAAACCTTCACTTGAACTCTTTGTGGGGCTTTCCTTTATAAGCATAATCTGTGTTATAATTTATTCAGTCAGTGAATATCTAATAAGTGCCTACTATGTGCCAGGCACTGTTTTAAGTGTTTGGGATATACCAGTTAAAAAAAAAAGTTAAAAAACACAAAGCTCTACATTCATACAGAAGACACTCTAGTCAGAGATTCAGACAGGATACAATGTTTATAACAAGGATAGTAAAAAACAAAAACCTAATTAATAAGAAATACACATTGCATGTTATAAGACAGCACATGTGGAGAAATACAGACTCAGGTCAAGGTAAGGAGATAGATTGTGTCAGAGCAAACCTCAGTGATTGGAGCAAAGACTTGCAGGATATAGAGTATGAACTGACAAAATCATTCTAGAAAAAGCATTCTAGGAAGTGAGAATGAACAGAATGAAAGGCCTACACAGTACTATGTTGGGTGTATTCAATAAACAAGAAGTCCATGTGTAATTGAAGTCAAATGACTCGAAGGGACAAATACTAGGAGATGTAGTCTTGGAGGTGATAGGGACCAAATTATTTATGGCTCTGTTGGCCTTTGGATGTTCTTTGGTTTTTGCTCTGAGTAAAATGGGGATTGTTGAAAGGTTTTGAACATGTCTTTTAAATAAGTAAAATTTCTTGCTATCAAATTACTAGGACATCCCCATCCCATTAATGTTTCAATAAGATATGTAAAATTCAACTTGCATTTTCAAGGATAAAATATGCTCTGAGGAGACTTAAACTATTTTCTATTTTATGTCAGTTTCTTCATCAGAATTCTCACGTTTCTCAGAATCCATATCTTCTGAGTGGTTGATTCTACTTTCACTCTTTTTTTATACTCATTCTGACTTCTGGATAACAAAAATTTACATTTAATGAGGAATTCGGTGTTCTTGAATCCAGGATCTATTAGAGGATTCTCAATGGCACCAAACTTGCCTTTTTGGTGACTGAAATGGGTTTCTTTTTTAAAACAGAATATAATGTTTAATTTATGTTTTAAATGGATGAAAATTTCATTTTCTATCAGTATGCCATTTAGAATCTTATTGACATTAAGGTACTAGGAAATATCACTGATACTCTTGTCTATGACATGGCAAAATCACTGAGATGTTTCTTCTGTGCCCCTAACTTCCCACTCTGTTCTCAATTACTTTCTTTAGGACACTGTATGACCACAAACAAACAATTAAGAACAATGTGAATTCAAAAACCATTGACTATTTTCTGTCACCTATTTTTTGCATTTATTCTCTCTGCATAATTTTCAGCAAAGAGCATCAGTCCAATGATGGTAGGCATACTCCCGTTTCTGAATTCAGTTAAACACACTAATGTAACTATCATCAAAATACTACCTGCGCATACCCGAGATATTGGAAATGCTAATTATTTCCAAATTTTATGCAGTTTTTTTCCATCAACCTAAAAATTTTGCCTATCATACTCTTTATTTCAAACTGGCATAAGATACTCTTAACTAGGAGCTGATTTGAATTAAGAACATGTAAGGGAATACATTCTCCCATCAGAAACCAAAGCCAACACATTCTGGACTCTTGGGAACTGTTCATGTCGATGATTTGTTTCTGATCTAATGTTGCTGAGAAGACTGACATATGAATCGATCAAAGATGATATAAACTGTATAAATATGACTCATGCTTACTAACTTAGAAGTATTTATAATTAAGTATGGGACAATACATCTTGAAATAAGTCATATGGATTATATTTACATATATTAGTTAAGACATACAAATTTGAACTAAAATGTATTGATGGATCAATTATAAATGTACTAACTGCTCCCTAAGTAATATGACAGTTGGGTTTAATCTAATAATTAATAAAATAATATTTAAAATAATTTTATCCCAGGTAATAATGACATAATGCTATATTATTCCTAGCTATAAGTAGAAGGCATGGGTAATGAGCTAGCCATATTACATAACATTAGGTAGGTGCAAAAGTAATTGTGGTTTTAGCATTGTTGAAATTCGTTGCTCAATATTGAAATACATTCTTAAATAAATGTGGCTATGTTATACATCATTTTAATGCACATTTCTTGCTTTATGTTTTTTGCTACTGACTCATTACTTGCTATTTATTTTATATTTATTTTAGACTATGGAAATGATGTTAGACAAAAAGCAAATTTGAGCCATTTTCTTATTCAAGTTGACAATGGGTCATAAAGCAGCAGAGACAACTGGCAACATCGACAAAGCATTTGGCCCAGGAACTGCTAACAAACATACAGTGTAGTGGTGGTTCCAGAAGTTTTGCAAAGGAGACCAGAGCCTTGAAGATGAGGAGTGCAGTGGCCAGCCATCGGAAATTGACCACGACCAATTGAGAGCAATCATTGAATCTGATCCTCTTACAACTACATGAGAAGTTACTGAAGAACTTAATGTAGACCATTCTACAGTCATTTGGCGTTTGAAGCAAATTGGAAAGATGAAAAAGCTCAATGAGTGGGTGCCTCATGAGCTGACTGAAAATCAAAAAAATCATCGTTTTGAAGTGTCATCTTCTCTTATTGTACACAACAACAACCCATTTCTCAATCGGATTGTGATGTGCAACAAAAAGTGGATTTTATACGAGAACCAATGAGACTGGCTCAGTGGTTGGACCGAAAAGAAGCTTCAAAGCGTTTCCCAAAGCCAAACTTGTGCCAAAAAAAGGTCATGGTCATTGTTTGGTGGTCTGCTGCCTGTCTGATCCACTACAGCTTTCTGAATCCCAGGGAAACCATTACATCTGAGAAGTATACTCAGCAAATAGATGAAATGCACCAAAAACTGCAATACCTGCAGCTGGATTGGTCAACAGAAAGGGCCCAATTCTTCTCCACGACAATGCCCAACCACATGTCACACAACCTACACTTCAAAAGTTGAACAAATTGGGCTATGAAGTTTTGCCTCATCCGCCATATTCACCTGACCTCTCACCAACCAACTACCACTTCTTCAAGCATCTCAACAGCTTTTGGCAGGGAAAACGCTTCCACAATCAGCAGGACGCAGAAAATGCTTTCCAAAAATTTGTTGAATCCTGAAGCACAGATTTTTACTCTATAGGAATAAACAAATTTATTTCTCATTGGAAAAAATGCGTTGATTGTAATGGTTCCTATTTTGATTAATAAAGATGTGTTTGAACCTTGTCATAATAATTTAAAATTCACAGTCCAAAACTGCAATTACTTTTGTACCAACCTAACACAAAGCAGACTAGGTTATTCTAGAAAAGCCGAATGTCCTGGATGCACTTTAATGAAAGTTTGAAGGATTCAATTTTCTCTAAGGTTCATCTAATAAACACTTTTTACACATGCCCCTTGTTTTTCCCTTTGTTAAGCAATCTATATCTTTTTTGCATTTTCATAGAAAAATAATATAAGATGTTCTACTTTTAAAGGGTATTTTTTTGGCTTTGAAAATATGGAAATGTCAGAAAAGTAATTATAAAATACAAAGGAAGGGTTGAGTTTCTGATAATATCAGAAAATATTTCTTTGCAACTTGTTACCCACAATTTTAGTGACAATAAGGTAAAATGCCAATCCAATACTTGAAAAAAAGGTATGAATAATAAATACAATCTTCAAGACTATCTACTCCTGAAAAAACAATGGTCATCACCTGTCAGTTTGTTAGAGAAGAAAAGACTGCTAGTAGAAAGGGAACTCATTTTTCTTGCTTCTAAAAAAATTATTTCTTAATGTGAAGGGAAAAAGATACTTCAAGCCTAAAGACATGCTGTTTGAAATTACCCCATGGGAAGAAGGGAACTGTAAAAATGTTCTCTGGTTAGATTTTGATCTCTGCAAGGATATGAACTATAATGATCAGAGGGCATTCTAAAATACTTCAAAAATTGTTAAACCAAGGAATAACTCAACCTGGACACGCTTTATCTTGTAAAGATTGAATGCTAGTGAGCAAGAGCTGCAGGCTGTCAGAACAATGATAGTTTTCAAGGTATAAAGATGAGATATTAAATAATTGGAGTCTGTTGTCAGCATGTTGTTAAGCTAATTGTAAGTCCTTAAGGGTTTAACAAATAATCCATGCCTGTATACAGCTACATATGTCATATTATGTTATAATTAGGTAAGACCAAATTTTATCAATTAAATAAGGTCTGTAAGTCTATATTAAAGAAAAACTATAGTTCTGAAAAAAAACTAACGTGGTTTATTTCCTAAATAAAATAATTCTAAATCTTAATGTAAATATATATAATTTGTTGAAGTTTTATAGTGATTTTTGTATAAGTAACAGAAATAATACATATTGTACCTTTTATTTAAATTTTTAAAAATAAATTTTTATTTTATTGCACACTATACTGGATGGTTAAGAAAATTAGATTTAATCATTTATTCTTTTTGTTCTTCACTGTATAAAATATATTGCCCATGTATTTTGCAAGTCAGTGTCTTATATTACTTCTCTTCATTAACCAAGATGCTGGATAAATCCATATAAGGAAATAGATTTTAATAACTAGGATAATTTCTATTTTTCTGTTCAAGGCTTTGATATTTACTCATCAACAGAATCTTTGTGATGTTATATTTTTATGAGGAACTATTGTTTTCAATAACAATTATCTAATTTGGCCCCCTACATTTTTAGTACAGCTGATTAGATTTAGGATTTCAGTTTCTTTCTTTCCCCACAACTGATTGTAGTTTTGTCATATAAAAATAGATGTTAAAATTACACAAACGTAATAGCAGTGTTCTAACTAATGTAGACAGCAAGTATTGGGGATATTCAATTAATGTTTTAACTAGGTATGTTCTTTACAAATGTTTATCAATTTACTTTTCTTAAAGCAGAAATTCATGCACTGTCTAGGGAATGGATACACTTGAAGCTCAGACTCGGGGGGATGGGGAGGCATGGGCAATATATATAACCTGAACTTTTGTACCCCCATAATGAGCAGAAATAAAATAATAATAATAATAATAATTTTATGTTGATTCCAAAAAAAAAAACACTTGTCTTGAAAACAAGACATTGACTTCTAGTCATAATTCGCCCTACTATAAGACCTTAACAACAACAAAAATCCCTTAATCATTCCTATCTCATTTCCTTCATCAGAAAAAGTGAAGATTGGATTAAGTGGTTTTTGAAGTCTATTCAATCTCTAAAATATGAATGAAGTAATAAAGAAGTCAAATATGTTTATTATTTTCTACAGTTCATGTTTATCCCCTTGCTTGGAAAGTGACTATAGTCCAGGTTTGAACGAAAGTACACATTTTTACATATACATAAAAAAATCTGTGTAAGTACAGAAAATCCTAGACATAAAAAAAAAATCAGAAATACCAGATGATAGGTAAACCTAAACAAAAACTTGTGAGGTTTTCAGCATCTTAGAATCTATGTAATGCACTGAGGTCATTATACTATTATTAACCGCAGAATGAATTGAGTATGTCACATGAGACAAATGTCCTGCTAAGTTTTTTGAAGCTCTGTTTTATCTATTGCCTAAAAAACAATTTACTACAGTTTGGAGTTTATTTATATTTTTATATTCTTATAATGTATTCAAACTATTGTTATACTATAATGAATTATATTTTAAGATTTGCATTTTAATTTTTATTACTTAGATACAGCCATCCATCACTTAACAACAAAGATATGTTTTGAGCAAAGTGTCCTTAGGAGATTATTTTGTTGTACAAATGTCATAGAATGTACTTATACAAACCCATATGTATAGCCTACTAAACACCTAGACTGTATTGTAGAGCCTGTTACTCCAAGGCAACAAACCTGTATAGTATGTTACTGTACTGAATACTGTAGGTAATTGTAACAAAATGGTAAGTATCTGTGTATCTAAACATATCTAAAGATAGAAAAGGTACGATAAAAATACAATATTATAATCTTATGGGACCACTGTCATATATGGAGTCCATCGCTGATGTGGTGCATGAATGTATTCATGAAACCTCTAGCCTAATCATTGCATTTTACTTTTATAATGGTGAAATTCTGCATAATAAACATAATATAAAATAATTTTATTTGTGGGTTGATAGTCATACTCATTTAGGCCTCATGACTTTTAGGCATGCCTGTAAAGTTCTATAATACAAATGAATGTATCTATGAAGAGGCAATCAGTAAAGATTAATAATGTATACATATTGGTGGAATATTATATAGTCATACTTTGTAGTATTAATAATGTTTGGATTTACCCTGTACTTTCCTTTGCTACTGCTAACATAGTATAAATCTGTGGTTTTCTTTCTAGTTCATTTCTTTCTGTAAATTTTCAGACCAACTTTCTTGAGGCATTTTCTTGATAACTCTTCACAAATCAAACTTATACCATAACTCCCCAATGCTGATCAAGCCAGATTTCTATTTCTCTCCCTAAATTAAAGATTTTTTTCCCATGGTCTATGTTAGCTTACTCTTTTGTTAGAGGCAAGCTGACTATTCATTAATGTCTCAGCAAAAATAATCTTCTAGATTCCCTTAGAGTGGGAGGCCCTGCTTACACTTCTCTATCCAACAATTAATTATTCACAAAGGAATCTACCTCAAGACCCACTTTTTGCATAAAACTTTCCACAATTTTCAGATGAAATTGTTGGTGCCAACTGCTAATTTCTACTGTTGCCTAAAAGCCCAAATATTTCCAATCATATGTTATCAGTTAGCTTCCCCTAGTTGTTTTCTATTTACAGCTCTAATATTCCAATTGACACATTTAATTTGAAGATCCCTATTGTAATCATCACTAGGATAAAGGTTTATACCTTCAAGACCTTATTGGATAAAGGACTGAAAGATACTGGACAAACTCCTACAATGTCTCAGGCTCCTGCATACTTCCCAGCCTCACCTCTCACCATGTCGCTCTTCCATTTCTGGACACGAATTTCCCATCCTCATCCAGGTTTACATATATGCTGTTACCTATCCCTGCTTTGTTCTTGCTCTTCATTTGGCTTCCTGACTTCTACTCAATGCTTAGATGTCAACCTAGGACCCTTTTAAAGGGAAGCCTTCTTTGAACAATTTGACTATGTTGAATATCCTTCTTTACACTCTCATAAAACCAGGCATATGATCTTTGTAGCTCTTAACACACTTGGAATTTTATGTGTGTGTGTGTGAGAGAGAGAGAGACAGAGAAAGAGATTATATGTCTGTCTTCCTTTCTCCCTCAATTAGAAAACCTCAATATCTGATATCTCAAAGTATTAAATAGTGCCTGGCACATAGTAGGCACTCAATAAATATTTTTAAAGTGAGCTATAACTCTGGTAATCTAATAGTATTGAGAAATATGATATCCTAAATGAAAAATCTCAAAATAAGGGACATATATTCCTATTTGGTAGGTCACCAGTCCCCTACCTTTTCACAATTCTCTTAATTATATGAAAAGATCATTAATAAAGGAGTAATTAAAAAAAAGAAATAAAAGGCACTAGGTCTAAAGTCTTACTATATAATCAAAATGATTTTCACCTCATACTAACAGTTCTACCATGAGCTTGGATTTCCTCAATTTTAAGACTAGTATAGCATCAATCATTCTTGCTGTGAGAATTAAAAATATATACTTTAAATATATAAAGTATATACAAGTAAATATACATTTGAAGTGTGTATACATTTCAAATATATAAATTTTTATATAAAGTACATGTAAATGAATATATATTTTAAAATATTATTTAGAAACTTTAAAATTATTATTATATAACATGGTTCTCATTATCCGTTAAAACTTAAAAATGTCTTTTGGATTCATCAATAACCAAGAATGATGTCAAAATTGATCTTCCTTAAAGCAAATTCTGCTCTGTAGCAAAAGGTATTACAGTAATTTTCTGATGTGTTTGATACTAAAACAGAAACTGATACGACACCAGGCTAAACACTAAGAGAGCAGAGATTTTTAAACTCCATTAGATTGCAATGCCATTGACAGCAGGGAGCAAGTATTTTATTTCCCTGATATAATCCTCTACCATTCACTGCATAGGACAGGATTTTGCACAAAGCAAATGTTCAATAACTCTTATTGTTGTGGTGACTGCTAGATAATGAGTCATGAAGAATAGCTAAATTAGAGTCAGAAAAAATCTGGAGAGCCGTAGCAATCATGTGTGTTGCAATGAACACCAAGAGACTAGCCAAAGAATGACAATGAGAGAGTAAATTTTGTACACCTGGTAAAAATGTTGCTATGAGGCTATTCAGGAAGTAACTGACTGACTTAATGTGATATGAGTGTGAATTCAGGAATATAAAGTAGAAAACTCATGATCTGTTATCACAATTTGCAAAGCAATAATCACAGCTAGAAGAAATAAAATCTCACTAGGTACCTTTGAAATTATATCTTCAAAAGACTTTGCCATTTTCTCCTTTGTACTCGCATGTTTCAAATAACATTTTAAGTGAGTTAAATTGAAATATTTCTTGTAGGGATGACAATGTAGAAAGTATTTATATATCCAAGTGAAAGTAGAATCCAGATATATATTTTTTCAAGACCAACCAGAGTACTAGCTGTCTTTGTATTTTTCAAACTCAAACAGCATTATTCATTTTGGTCTCATAGGCATTGCATGTTATATTTATGCTTAATAGTAATATCAACACTACCTGTGAAATGTGGGCAATGTATTGGAAAATACTAATGTGCTCTTAATAACATATCAATTAAGGTGATTTTTAAATGTGTTCACATCTGCTTAAACATTCCAGTGGCAGAAGGTCCTAAAAGATGTAATTTTGAGTCCATCTTTCTATCATTCTGGGACTCAGACAAGTAACCATGTCAAATTGAGCCTGGTGGAGCAGCAAGATTATGAAAAAAGAAGCCCTAAGTTTCAGATTCTCCTGCTAAGCAGCCAGGAATGTCTAAGAGGGAAGCCAAGACAAGATCATAAATTCTACCGTCAGAGAACTTGTCCTTAAATGCCAGAAAGTGACCAGAGGAAAGAAATATGGCTGAAAGGAGCAGAGGAGACCAGGAGGCCACGTGATCTCTCAGGGCCCCCTTACCCGTGAAGTTTGGTTGGATGAAATGTGGGGAGTGGATGTGAAAGAAGACTTGGGGGCACCAGTTCACTTATCTGATTCATCCTGGCAACAACAGAGTGCCCTTAAGAGAAGACAATGATTAAATTATACGGAAGTTACCAGAAGAGAATAAAATTATTTTTTCCCATTATCCAACCCTTATGGGCTGATGAGCAAGACCTGAAAACTTTTTCACAACGTAAAGCTCTATTATAGGACATGTTCACATCTGAATATTACTTACATTTGAATTCTTGCTCACCCTTTAAACCTAAAATTCAATTGTGATACACCATCCTTCCACAATAAGTACAGAAAGATTTGTAAATGTATGTGTTTCCAAGTTGATTGAGCCATGAAGAAATAAAGAAAATTCCAGAAATATCTTCATAATTCTTGATATTCCAGAAAAACAAACAAACAAAAAAATAAAACAGAATAAACAAAACCAATTTCTCACAACATTGATATCAAACACAATGGGTAAACAAAACCGTTGGGATTACTGATAATTTTTGCAGATTCCTTGTTTATGTTTTCTTTCTTCATATTCTAAAATGAATGCATACTTATTGTTTAAAAACTTGGAAAATGAAAAAATAGTCCTAATGAAATAAAAATTACTCATAACCACCTTAAATATATCTGTGCATTACGTTATAGTATTTTTCAATAAATATTTAGGATCATATTGAATATATAATCTATTAATTTTATTCTCAAAAATAATTTTAACTATCATTAAAAAGCAGAATTTATTTATCAACTTTTATTACCTACTTTCATTTTGGCATGATACTTCTATTGTTATATTCAGTGGGGGCATTATCTGCCTACTAAAATAATTGCCCTTATTTATAAGATTTTATTTTCTTTCATTCTTCTCTGAACAGGAAAATTGAGAAAGTTTAAAGTGCAAAATTTTGTGAGGTTTAATTTTTTTCATTTTGTTTTTCATCTCACTTACCACCTATCCTACTCTTGCAATCCATTACTCACTTCCTATTAGACTCTAAACTTGATAACTTGTTTTTGAATCAGAGTGGTAGTGAGCAGTATTCTCTATGTGTTATTTATTACACTTGACTCAAAATGTGCTTTTCCTAAAATGGCACTAAAATATTCTTTGCCCTACTGATCCTCCCAATGAAATAGACAAACAGATGCCCCAAACTTATGAAAATCTAAGAAGTCACTTCAATCCATGGTATTTTAGCATAGGTAGTGTAATCGATAATCATGATATTTGTTTAAGTATCCTGAGTTCTTCCCATGCTCACTGATGCATCATCATATGGTCATGAACAATCTACCTTTGCATCAATTAATAATGTTTACCCTTTTCTACTTTGCCATATTTCTCACATTATACTGTGTTAGAATTTCATGATAACTTAATGAGCATTGCTTTTCATTTTTAATTAGCTTAAGCACTTAGAATATCAAAATTCTCCACTATACTTGAAAAACTTTCTTGTAGTTATTTCTCCCATCATGGTTGGTAATGTAACTATGTGAGGGTATTTAACAGGGAGAGAAAACTTCTAATTTACCATTATTTCTGGTACAGGATACCAAAATATAGTTGCTCTATTTTAGCATGCCTATTTCTGTGTGAGAATTGTATGACAGAACAAGCAGCTAATCTCTTGGAATTAAAATGAATTGTTAAAAGCTAGTTTTATGGTATTTTATGTTAAATATGTGGTCTGGTGTGATAATATATACCAAACTATTATTCATGCTTAATATGCTTAGCACTATTGTTTTTGTATGCTTCTTCGTGGGAATATGTTACCATGATTGAAGTGTAACATCATTTTATGGGGTTTGGTTTCTAGTACACCACAGTCAGAAATCCCACTTCATAAAGAAACTTCATGAAAATTATACTGTGCTGAAAATCAATAAAAATTCCAGTTATAATTCACTCGTATTTTCCATTATGATTAATTTTAAAATGAATAAAGAATATATTTGGCAATAGGGAATGGAGGGAAAGAGAGACCAGGCTAAATGAAACTCTATTGTAGTAAACACTGTTTAGAATCATTCTTTTCAAGTTGATTTTTCTGTTTATCAAAATTTATATTGTAGTCAGTAAGCATAAAACTTAAAAAAAAATTTATTATGGACAGTTAAAGGAGAAGCCAAGATCATCAGGTAGTTTTCTGACACATTGGGGTACAGAAAATACATTATAACCCACAACAACCTAAGACTAAAAAGCCCGTTGCCATGTTTCTTATTTCCAAAGACATTGTCCATTTAGGAAGCTAGAAATTTTCAGGGAAATCAGGGTATTAAACTTTTTTTAATGTCATTGATTGAATACCTACTATGTGCTATTCACAGACCCGCAAAAACTATTAATAACATGGAACTCTTATGATCCACTATATGAAGTGAAAATCTCTACATATTTTCATTCTTGTACTTTGGCAAGTCTTTGATACTTCTAAGATTATTTTTTCTTAATTCAAATAAATCGGGCATCTCTACTCAATTCAATTTCAATGAATTTAATTTTTTGAGAAAAAAAAACTGTAAGAAAATAATTATGCTGTCCCTGTAGGGAATACAGAAATTTATCTTTTCCCTCTAAAAGTATGTTTTGAAGAATGTTATTAATTATGTAATTAAGATTAATAGGGGCTCTTAATTTGGAGCTGTTTCATAAAGAAATGGCTTTGAACTAACCCTGCAAAATGGAGAACCTTTTGACAGAGGGAAATGTGGGAAAGAGTATTCTGAGTCAAGATTGAGCATGAGGCAGCATATGGTTTGATTAAACAGATGAGAGAGAGAGAGAGAGAGAGAGGAGGAAAATACATCTGAAGTCAGAGGCAAATAGGGAGTCTACTACAAACCAGTGACAAGGATTGATATTTAATTAGGTAGAAAATAGGTTGTCAGACAATATGCTTTCGAGTACATTGATATATTGTTAATATGGTGGGCATTATAATTTAGAAGTTTAGTATGGTTTTCAAATATTGTGACCATGATCTTCTAAAAGGTATACATTTTATTACTACATTAAACTCAATCCATTTACATACACCTGTGAAAAAATATTTTGTAAAATATTCTCATTAGCTACAGAGAATTCTGGTATTTTCTTTTCTGTTCTCTTCCTTGTCTCTTCTGTTTTGGGACAAAAATGTTGGTCTTCCCCCTCTACATTTATTTCCTGATGTATTTCTGCAGTTAATACTGCTGCAGCAATATCAACTACCAGCGGTATGTGGGAAAGATTAACATACAAGAGAGACTATAGATGGGAAGATTGGTTATGGAATAATAAAGGCAAGAATTAGATTGTGGTGAATTTTAAGGCAAGGAAGGACATCATGAAATATAAGAGAAAACATAGACATTTATCAGGATATGTTTGACTAAGATGCTAGTGATTGTTGCTGATGGAAATAAATGAAATTTGCTTACCTTTGTACCTCTGTCTGTCTCTTGACCTGTCCCCTTCATCAGAACTAAAGTTTCACTATGGCAGACCCTTTACCATTCTTGCTCACAGCTATAGCCCCCCCATCACTAAAAAACTATTAGGCATCTAGTATGTGCTGAATTAGTATTTGCTGAATGAATAAGACAACCAAGTAAGATAACCACAATCTTAAAATAGCAAACATTAACAGCCTAAAAACTCCAAAGGCATTGCGTTCAACAAGTCAAAGTATGTTATGTGTTTTGTATTTTATGTTCCTAAATACAGTTAAAATGCCTTTAATATTTCAACTAATTAAAGAGATCAAAGTTGAAATTGAAATTGTGTATCTCAGTAAGGATTTTTAAGTTAACCCTGCAAGTTTGTTTATGTGTCATTTTATGAAAAATTTTGTATCTTATTGATTTCTTCATACTAAATAAGTTTACTAGCTTCCAACTGTGATGAAAATATACTATGATATTTGAAAATTAGAAACTGTCATATATAGCCTCAGAACTCCACATATGATAGTGTAGGTAATTAAGATGCTACTTTGAAAAAATAAAATGCATTTATAAAGAGGCAAAAACAGTATCTTAATCATTTTAGTATCCTTTAAACTCAGCATAGTTCCTGACACACAATAAGGGCTTAAAAATGTTTCATATTTGAATAACTAATCTTTTACTTTATATTTTTCTTGTTAAACATATCATATATTTTGTAGTTCAAAAAATACAAATGAGCAAAAATAATAAAATAAATATCACTCTACAATCAGAGGCAACCAATTACACCAGTGTCTGTGTGTATAAACACATGCTTGTATATTTTAATTTTATATTTATTTACTTATGTATTTTAGAGACAGGGTATGGCTCTTTCATCCAGGCTGGAGTGCAGTGGCATAATCACAGCTCACTGCAGTACTGGAATCCTGGGGTCAAATGATCCTCCCACCTCAACCTCCTAAGTAGCTTGGATGACCGGCATGCACTACCACACTCGGCAAATTTTTTTTTTTTTTTAATTTTTTGTGCAGATGGGGTCTCACTATGTTGCACAAGTTGGTCTCAAACTCCTGGCCTCAAGCAATCTTCCTGCCTCAGTCTTCCAAAGTGCTGGGATTACAGCCATGAGCCACCACGCCCGGCCAAATTTTATTTATTTTTAAAAGCACAGAAACATTATGGCACATACTTTATAGCCTTGTTTAAAGCCACTTAACCTCATTAACATTACCCATTTCATGGGGCTATTATGGAGAGCAAATAAGAAAAATGCATGTATAGCACTTAATACAGTGCCTTACACATAAAAAGAAATCAGCAAATGTTAACTCCTGCTATTGAATCATGCTGTTGTATAGTCTGTTTTCTATTCACTTAACAATATCTAATAAACGTTTTTCATGCCATTAAATATCATTCTACAATGTTATTCTAATAATTTCATCATATCCCAGATATATAATTATATTTTTTACTGATCGTATCTTGGGCATTTACTTTGTTTCCTTTTCACTATTAAATCCATGCTTCAGTTAAATACATTTATTTCCTTATAAATACACCTTTATAAATTCATTTACTTATTTCCTTATAAATACATCTTTGCACACATATATGCTTATTTTCTTAAGACAGATTTTTTCTTATTTAAAAAATAATATATACCATTTTACAAAGCAAATAGTATTACAGAGTTTATATTATTACTATTACTAATTATATATGGAATTATATATGGTAATAATTACTACTACTACTATTTCCATATGTAATTATATACCATATACAATTAAAACTATTGCTATAAATAATACAGTATATAATAATTAGTAGTAGTGATAGTAATCATTCTTCTTATTATAAATAAGCTTATGACATTTTCTCTCATTCTTAGCTCTTAATTACATAGGCAATTATGTTTATATCCATTAGTATTATATTCTAAAATAAAATTTCTTTTTTATTTTTTAAAAATTTTACCAGAAATCAATTGATTTCCTAGTAGACAACTTAAAAAAAATCTTCCCTTTTAATCCACCTTCCATAACACCATTTTTGATCAATCAATATTTAACGTATACAATGAAACTTTTGTTCACAGTAAATCCTTGTAGTATATGAAGATATATTCTTATTTTAAATATCTTATAGTAGTCTTTGGAGTTTTTTTGTACCTAATTGCATTATTTTAGCTTTCTATGGGTCCATTACCATGGTTCCATTCCCGAACTCTTCAACAAAACTGAAAAGTTTCCTGGAAGCCTTCTGAATACTTCAGATATTTTCCATTTTATTTCCTAGTCAGAAACACAGTTTTCTGGAGCTTTTTCTCCTTGGTAGTTCCCTAGTACGTACTTACATTTTGGAATTTATTTACATTTTTTGGCATGTGTTATAGCTACTAATTCCTAGATGTTATGTCTTACTCTTTTTCTGTTTCCTTCTTATGTGTGTCTGTAGCTCATATTACTTAGTTGATTCCTATAGATAGTAAGCTTTTTTAAGATACCACCTGTCTGAAATTTCTTGAATTGTAAGAATGTTCTTCATATATTCTAGATACAACTCTCTTATCAGATGTATGATTTGCAAATATATTCTCCCATTGTGTGGGTTATCTTCACTTTCTTAATAGTATCCAGTGAAGCACAATTTAAATTTTGAATAAATACAATTTGTTTCTTTTTTTGGGGGGAGGGGGTATCATGTATAAGAAACCATGGCCATATACGAAGTCATGGCATTTTGCCCTTATGATATCTTCTGAGAAATTTTGTAGTTTTCACTCTCACATCTAAGTCTCTGATTCGTTTTGTCTTAATTTTTGTATACAGTAGAAGATTGTGTACAACTTCTTTCTTTTCTTGTCAGATAACTGTTAATAGTTGTACCAGCAACTTTTGTTGAAAAGACTATTCTTTCTCTATTAAAATATATTGTCATTCTTTTTTGAAAACCAATTGTCCATAAATGTGAGTGATATTTTTGGATTCATAATTCTGTTCCATTGATCTATGTCTGTCTTTATGCCAGTACCATGCTGTATTGATTATAGTTGCTTTTACTTCATGTGACATTGTGGTTATATATTTTACTCCTTAGGAAGAGTTTCTTTTATTGCTTTGAACATATTTAGTTGCTACGATAAATTCTACATTTAGTCCCTCTCACAAGCAATTTCCCTTGCCTATTTTTTCCCTTAGGTATAGGTCGTATTATTCTGTTTCTTTGTATTTCTCATATCTTTTTCTTGAAAATTGGAAATTTCAGATAATATATTTTAGTGACTCTGGGTTCCTCCACCCCTGAGCTTGTTACTGTTATTTGGGTGTTTATGTGTTTGACTGGCTAGATCATTTAATAAAGTCTATTTCTCTTCAGTATGAAGACTCTGATGAACAGCACTTACTTTCACTATCACTTTCCCTGATAAGGCACAACAAATAAGTTCCACTGATTGCTAGCTCATTGATATTTTTTTCAATAGTACCCTCAGGCACAATTTAGTCCACAGACTGTTCCAATTATTAATAAATATGGGCTTCTTTGCAGAGACAGCTTTTGAGATTGGTGTTTCAGGTTTGTTTCTGATGTCAGGAGGGCTCTCCTGAGCTGTCTCTTTTTCTGATTCTCTTAGGTAACCGGCTGTCCTATGGCTTAGTATATATCTCCAGTAAAACTACCAGTCTCCTCTAATTTCTTTCCACCAAAATCCCCATTGTTATTGAAAGTACTTTTAATCTTGAACTTACTGCATGGTTTGTAACAAAGTGGTTTATTTTGGAAAGAGCTTCAGAGAGCACTGTTTTACGGTATGTATCCCCACACACACACAGAAATTTCTGAGCCAAGGCTCTGGAGGTGGGGCGGAGATAATGGCCCACTTGCTTCTGAGAGAAACCATTGCAATAGGAGCTGGGTGCCAAGATGGCATCTATAGCCTCTGGTCTTCTCAGCTTGCCTCTCCCAGCATAGAAACTTCATACTTCAAATGTGTCAGGATGATGGCAATGGGGTTCCCAGCATTCTCAGTGCATCACAACAGAGGTAGAGCCTCCACTCCACCCGTGGGAGTTGAGCAGAAGAGAACTCCTGTACTCTTGGGTATGCTGGCCTAGAGCATACTCTGTAACTGGAAGGTGTGCGGTGTGCTGACAAATGCCGATGTCTCTCTTGTGCAGATGCTGTAGTTATTTACAATGGCAATTATTACCTTTATTAATATATACCATTTTAAAAGTTTCATTTTATTATTAGAAAAATTATATATGTTCGAGATAGAAAATTTGGTGATTAAAGAAATTTTTGAATAAATTTTTGAATACTGTTTTTCACGATAGACAATAGCCATTGAGAGCTAGGGGGAGAGGAAGCCCTGTGTTCTTGACTGTACCTACCAGTAAGCTGCAGTGAAATCTTTGTCACACTGTGTGGAGAGGGGGTCTGGAGGACCCAGTCATGCTTCAAATGTCACAGATTTTCTCTGTTTTTACCACATTGCAATAGATTTTCTTGAATAGAACTTTTTTTTTCCCTTTCACTGTGTGTCATTCCTTTCACTGTATATCATTTCCAGAGACTTCTTTATTCTTGTATTTTTCACCATTTTCATTAGGAAGCATGTTCATGGATGTATTGACTTTGCCATTTTTAAAGTAGAAATTCTAAACATATGTTTTAAATATAAGTATGCTTTTAATATGTATTTTGGTGTCTCTTTTATTTAATATATTTTGAACATGTTAATGCACTAATCCATATTGATATGCCTTCTTCTTTTTAATGCTTGAATGGTATTCTATTGTATGGACATAGCACAATTTAATTAATCATTCATCTAGCTAAAGAAAATTTAGAAATCAGACCACAGAGCAACTGTGATCCTTACTTAAGAAGAGAGGTAGGAAAGATTAGGTGTAGGAGTCCTAAATTGTGGTGTAGTCTAAAGTAGTTCAATGAAGACAGTCAGAGAGTCTTGGAACCAAAGCTGGATGTCAGAGGTGTTCCAAGCCCCCTGATAAAGAGCCTGCTGTAACAATCCTGCCTAAGTCACTGAAATTATGGCATAGAAAGCATAACATCAGGGACAATTCAAAGGTGGTTTTCAGAGCAAAACAACTGAATTCCTTAACCATGTGGTTAGCTGAAGCTCTATGAAGTGCATTTTAATTATTCAAACACATACACACTCAAAGCCACACACACAAGAAATTACAAATTAAAGAAAAAAGTTATGCATTCACACTTAAGTGTGTGTGCACCCAAATGATGGAATAAAAAATTTCTTATGGAGAGATTTTGGCTATTTCTCTATTTTTGAATTTTTATTTTGTGCATATATTTGTATTATATTTATATATTTAAAAAACCCAAGTACCTGTCAATCCATGAGTGGATTACTAAAATATGGTATATGTGTATGATGGAATACTACTCAATTATAAAAAACAATGGTGATCTAGCACCTCTTGTATTTTCCTGAATAGAGCTTGAGCCCAACCTCCAAAGCAATGTATTACAAGAATGGAAGAATAGGCAACACATATACTCGCCATCAAACTGGCACTGACTGATCAACACTAAGGTGCTCACACAGTAGTAATATTCTTTGGGGGTAGGGGTTGTAGGTGGGTAAACTCACAACTAATGAACGCGGTGAGCATTGTAGGAGGGGAAGGGCACGTCTCAAATCATGGTCTCTATGTGGCAAATTCATAACATGAAACGAAAATGTTTGTACCCCATAATTTCATGAAATAAAAAAAAATTTTAAAAAACCCATACATACATACATAACATGCGCTTATTAGATATACTTTGTTCATAAGAAAATATACACAAAATATTCACAATTGCTATTTTCTATTATTGTCAAAAACAATATTCAAAAATTTCTTTAATCACAAAATTTTCTATCATGAACATATATAATTTTTCTAATGATAAAATGAAACTTTTTAAATGGTATATATTGATAAAGGTAATAATTGCCATTATAAATAACTTTTTTCATTATGACTTTCTGGTGATGGATTCTCTTTGCCAGGTTTTCTTTTCCATTGGAATGTAGATGTCAAGCCAATCCATTTTTAAGTATAATCACTGCAAGAAAGGTCATGTAAAGTAACCAATACTCACAGCAAATTCTCTCTCTTGGAAGATATGCCATAAGAATGTGGGAGGAGGCATTGAGTACTGCCCCTAGACATGACCATGGGAATGTGAACTCAATGAAAGATGAGGCTTGATGCCAATCATTTCCATAATGGCTTCAGTATCTCATGCAGTGCCTTGGGTATATATACATACTATATGCCTATAGCATAAATAGACTACTTAGAGGAATGCATGGCTAGCATTAATTTCAGAGCAGAAGAGTAAATAAAACCATTATGTAATGCATTGCTTCTTCCTTATGCTTCTCTGCATCCACGTTTGCAACCACATTCAAAAGGGTGTCCAAAGAAAGACATGCTTTGCCTGCAATTCTAAAACCTATAATGGCTCTGGGGCTATTAAGAATTGAATTCCAGTGAAATGAACTGAAGGGAAACTTACAAAGTTTCCACCTCATATCCTGCTTAACTTCAGTTATTTTTCCCAAATGGTATAGTAACTGCTTTGAAGAACTTCCAAATATTTTCTCCAGTCAGAAGTTCTTACACTTATGACAAAAAGAAAACTGATTCAAATACCATCTTGAAAGGATACAGATACAAATAAGTACCCACAAAGAAATGGACCAAAATCCTGAAGTAGCCTAAAGAGAATTTATTAGTTTACATACTCATTTATCCATTTCATTCATTAGAAAAGAGTGTTACTTAACTTGTGTCACCCATGAGCTCAATATTTGAACCATAACAGCCCATATGTTTATCCCAAAATATTTATTAATGTACTACTATGCATCATAAACTATTCTTTTTGGAGTTAAAACAATCTCGTTGATCTTACATTCTCATAACTAAACAGATACAAACAAAAGAATTTCAGATTCTAATAAATTCAGTAAAGAAGATAAGATATGATAATGTAGTGGAGACCTAGAGAGATAATGTAGATTGGATGGTCAAAGAAAGTCTTTTTGAGGAGATGATATTTCAGCTGAGATTCAAATGACAAGGAGAGGCCTCCTTGTCATTTGAGGGGATATATAAAATAATAAGACAATAGTCAAAGAGAATCAGTGAAAATCTGTGATCAAAGAAAATCTATGGAGGAAAAAGAGGGTGAATTTAAAAGCTAAGTGCCAATAAATTGTAGTCAACATCAACATCAGTATCAATCAACATGGATAATCAAGAACTTGAATATTACAGATCTATGAGCTGTGTGACCATGGGCAAGTGACTTATCTAAGACTGAGTTTGTTCATATATGAAATGGGAATACCAATATCTATGTCACGAAAAAACAATGCAAATAAAGTGTGTAACATTTTGCCTGGCTGATAGTAAAGGTATAATAAATGCTATCGATCACTATTATTTAAATGAAATAGGTAAAATGTAAGTAATAAAAAGAACATATATTTCTGCCCATTTTCTATCTAAAACAATCATAGGAAACAGAGTCCCATGTAACTTAATCCTGCTTTGAAGTGGATTTATATTTATTTATTTTTGTATTCATTTTTTGTGTTTTTCACAATGTTAAATCCGATTACTCTTGTAATTCCCTGCTCTGTAACCACTTTGCAGCAATTTTATGTGTAAGGCCCTATGTGGATTTATCCTAATTTGACTAGATTGTACTTGGAAGGTTGCAGAAAGCTGCAAACTCCCAGTTTTATCTTTCCTGTGGGCATTGGCCAACACAATACTTCTTTTAGTTTTACAGCCACAGCTATGTTTTCTCTTCCTGCCTCTCAAGTCATTCGACTGTAGGAATTGCATTCCCTGTCTATTTTGACTGTCAAATCCTTCCTAATTTCTTGCTGTCTTTGTGCTCAGGAGAGGATGTAACACTGGTCCAACCTCTTATTAGCAGTGAGGCCTGGAGAGAATGATTTGTTCCAGAGGATTACAGAAGCCAAGAAAACATTGATTTCTAGTACGTGGACCCTGGGCATAATCAAATTTTAGGAATATAAGTCCGTGCTCTTTTCTCTGAATAGTGAATTTTGCACAGCTTAAACCCCCTGCTCCCCAATCACTTTATGTCTATCTTTGCTTCCTACAGCATAAGTATTGGAAAATTTCAAACCCTTAATTGGGTATATTGGAATTTGATCATGCTTTTGCTATATGGAAAAAAAAGTATATTTGTCTATTCTACATGTTTTAAAAGAACTGTTTGTTACTATGTTTCCTGTTTCCTTCTTACTGACATGGCCGGTACATTCAGGAAGATTCCAGTGAGTCATCATACTCATCCCTTGAAATTCCCAACATGTCATTTAATAATGCTTCCTTCCCTTCCTGAGTGAATGCACTGATGGCAATTTCATTTACAAGTTATTATTTTTCTGTTATTAAACAGAATAGAATAAAATCCATCTGTTTGGATTTAACCTCAGTACTTTATGGTCTTTTAAAACTCGTCTTAATTAAATCTAAGAGACCTCTGTAAGCAAAGTGAACACACTGGTTCCTGGTACCATACGAATACCTACTCATTAAATCTGAAAACTTAAGGTGATAACATTTTATCACCGATATTTATGGTTTTTTACAATAACAAATTAGAATTCTGCAGAAATAAGGTCTCATTTAACATTTTGCCTGTCCGTTTAGAAAAAATACAAAGTTACCACTAATTATATTTGACATTTTGAAAAATAGCAAGTTTTCCAAGACAGTTTATATTGAAATCTTGCTGAGTTTAATATAACCTGTATTTTTATGAATTTTTATAAGCTTTTCTTACAGTTGCATTTTAAATAATCATCTCAGTTGCAAGGATAATCATGGGAAAGCAATAAAATTTGGAGAACACAAAACTATAACTAAAACTTCATAAGTAAAACTGCGTATTTTTCATTTATGTTGAATAGCTATATGCTAAAAGTATTTAATTTTTCTCAATAATATGCAATAAAATATTAAACTATATTCAAAATGATAAAATTATAATTGTCTATTACAAAATATTGCCTTTTACAATTAGGTGTCTAATACCTTATACAGGTACAGAAAATCCAACATAACTCATAACTTCTCATCTTTTACTAGGTATACCCCACACTTTATATAATATAAAAATAGTTTTGAAAAGACTATACACAGAATTTTTTAACTAAAAGATACTTTATTGTTAAAAAGATACTAGCAATCATCTGAGCCTTCAGTAATCATAATCTTTTTGCTGGTGGAGGATCTTGCCTTCATTTTGAGGGCTGCTAACTGATTAGGGTGGTGGTTCCTGAAGGTTGGTGTGGCTGTCACAATTTCTTAAAATAAGACAATAATAAAGCTTTCTGCATTGACTTACTCTTCCTTTCATGAAAGATTTCTCTGTAGTATGATACGTTGCTTAATAGCATTTTACCAAGAGTAGAACTTCTTTCAAAACTGGAGTTAATTCTCTCAAACTTTGCCACTGCTTTATCAATTGTTTATGTAATATTCTGCATCCTTTGTTGTCATTTCAGTAATACTCACAGCACCTTCACCAGGACTAGATTCCATCTCAGGAACCATTTTCTTAGGTCATCCATAGGAAGCAACCCCTTGTCTGTTCTAGTTTTATCATGAGATGCAACAATGAAGTGGCATCTTCAGGCTACACTTCTAATTCTAGTTCTCTTGCTATTTCCACCACATTTGAATCTACTTCTTCCACTGAAGCCTTGAATCCCTCAAAATCATCTATGAGGGTTGGAATCAACTTCTAAACTCCTGTTAGTGTTAACATTTTTACCTTCCATGAATCATGATGTTTTTAATGGTACCTAGAATAGTGAATTATTTTCAGAAGTTTCTCAATTTACTTTGCCAAGATTCATCAGAGGATATACTTAGAATTTTTGTGTTATGATTTGATATCAAGCTTAGTCAGTTCCCAAAGTTAAAATTATATCATCAACTCCTAGTTTATAGGTTTTAGCACCACCTCCAAAAAAAAAAAGATATAATATAAAATAAAAAAGGGTAAAAAAAACTAAGCTTTATTCTAGTGAAAGAAGTCTGTTGGATTTAGGCACTAGTATGTAAATAAAGAGAAGATCTGATAAAATTATAATTTAAATATTCTACCTTTCTATGCCAGTGACTGACATGACAGTGTTTTTAATCAAAAAATATAACCAATAAGTCTCATTTATTTCTTCTCTATACTTTTATCCTCCTTAGTAAATATACAGTCTCTGTACATTCCACACAACCAAACCATGATATTAATAGTACATTGCAAAGCATCCTGTGAATTTATAATGGTGTAATTTAAGTTTTCTACAAGACAAAGAGATATTTATTATTACATCTTCCAAGATATTATTATTACAATTCCTTAAACATAATCATGAAGAATAAAACAGAACATTAAAATATGACCCAATGAAAGGTTTGATTTTTTAATGATAAAATTCAGTTGCTTTACAAATATCCAAGATTCACCAGTTTTCTATGAATACAGGTAAATTTTCTTGAATGGTACATCAAAACCTTGTTGGGGTGAAGGGGAGAGTTCCCTTTGGCCTTCTGAAGGCTCCCTGAAAAATCAAATCACAAAAGAAAGATTGATTAGAGAACAGGCACACAAATTTATTTAATGTGTGTACCCAGAAGCCTTCAAAATGAAAACCCAAAGATACAGTTTTATGCTCATGTTCAACAAAGTATGGACATCCATGTAGAAATATTGGACAAAAAGGGTATGACCTAATGCTAATAGACTGAGTGGGGAAACCCAGCAAGGCCTTTCTGTCTAGATTCTTCTTGGCCTCTCTGAGCAGCGTTCCTTCCTTGAGGGTATGAGACAGGACCCTCTCTGGAATGGGAGTCTTACGACCTGCAGTCAAACAGGGTAGATCAGATAATTTCTTTATTGCCAGTTTTTACACAGAAAGGTGGAGGAAAAGTTAGAGTAATATTTTTAAGTTTTATTGCTGGCTTTGGGGAAAAGTGATTCTGTTTTTCTATGACTTGCATTGGGGAAGTTTCTAGTTTCTATGGTTAGCCTCAGGGTAGAATGGGATGAGAGACAGGTGAGCAGAAGATCAGAGAAAAACCTTTGCTTCTGAGGCTTTCATTTTGGGGCACTGTTTTCTGAGCTGCAACAACCCACTGACACTTCTAGGCTATCGTTTTTTTCTTTCTTATGGAGAGCAGATAGGGTTAATAGGCTGAGATTATTCTTAGTCTAGTTATGCAAAGACCTATGTGCCCTTTGTTAAGAAATCCTTTTTCTATCATCAGTGTAGAACATGTATCATACAACTGCTAAGATAACTTTTTTTAAGTTCTCTGTTTGGTATGACTATGTTGTCCCTAAAGATTCTATGCCATAATTCACTCTTTGAGAATGATTATTGCTCTATTATTAATTAATCAATGAGTCATGAATGTATTACATTAATTTTCTAAATTAAGAAAAATCTTGTTTTCTAATGTTCCAAATGAAAGAAGGAGAGTTGTGATGGGATCTGAGAGGGGCCCCAGGATAGTAAAGTGAATCTGAGAATGTATGTACAGAAGTTGTGTTGCATGGTGTGGGCAACACCCTCTGCCACTTTAATTCTCTTTCATTCTCTTCTACTTGTAATCATTTCACAACACTTCAGGGGTCAGATTGTCAAAATGTTCGAAAACTTCCAACATTAGGCAGAAGAATGAGTTTGGGTAAAGCCAACATTTGAAAATGAAATAAATTTAAATAAAATTCATATTGTGATCTGTTTCATTGTTAGCAGAAGATATAAAATGATTTTGCCCAGGGATGGTGGAGGGATTCCCCACTTTTTAATTAATTAATTTATTTATTTATTGTCAACTAACCATGCGACTAGAGACAAGAAACACAGAAGCATGTTCCATTTCTTCCACTGCTAGAGACTAGTACAGTCAAGGTTTTCTCAAGTCAGTAGTGAAACATTTGTCCCAATCAACTGTGATCATTGCATATGACAGAACAACAGAAAGAGTTGGGGAAAAAGTAAAACAAAAGTAAAGACAAAACAAAACAGTTCTCAGACACATAACAACCTGACAATTGAACTTTGTAGAATCTACTTCCAATTCTGGCTCATTTCTCTCGCCAAGGCTCTCCAGCTGAGTAAATTGTAATTTCTATAGTGCTTTGGGGAGGGGGAGGGTTATAAATTGCTGTGATAAACATTATCTCAGATACAGCCCCTCACAAAATCAATTTTACGATATGCCATTATTAATTAGATTCCCCATTTATTCAAAACTTTAAATCTCTCCACCTACTCAGGTGATCTCAAAAGAATATAGATATGTCCTAAATCAACAAGGAATATCTGCAGTGAGTGCTAAACAGAGAACTCAACCTTAAGGTATCTGCAAACCAAATCTTGTAATACATGATTGAAGAAGTAGTTTGTTGTAGAAAAGTAGTAAAAATAGAGATTCAATAAACAGATCTTGTTTTCTCATCACATTCTTTTTTTAATTTCAAAATATTAAGGAAGTACAAATGTTTTTGTTACATGGATACCTTGTATAATGTTATAACTTTCTTCATATGTAAAATATGCAACTGGTTAGAGCTTCCATTATCCTATAATATACGGTATTTTGTAAAGAGAGAGGTTTTTTGTTTAGTTTTGTTTTGCTAAATAATGGCTTTATTATGAAGAAGTTTAAAAACTGTTATAAAGACTGCTAAAAAAATTTAGCTGAGCATATAAAAATGTACAGGCTCTTGAATGGCACATAATTGGATATTATAAAGATATATTTGTTATACAAGCAAACCTATAATTTAATTCAAGTTAAATTTCAGTTGGATTTTGTTTTAGGAACCTGATGCACTCAATATAAAACATAGATGGAAGAATATAATCTAAGAGTAGACAATTTAACTTTTAAAATAAGAGATAATACAAAAGGGAGTCAGCTTTCCCTACTTAAGAGGTTTAAATCCATAATAATAGAAAGAGTGGTTTGTTACTAGAAAAACAATTGGAGGTAATGGCAAATTAAAAAAAAATAAAATGAAGGAGAATAAAGAGCTCAAAGACTAGCCTGTATATAAAAGGCAGCTTAACCTATACTGATTGGCATATTGTTTCTCTTCCTCCCTGCCCTTGGTGTCAGCAGACCCCAACAGGGAGCTCAGCTTCCTCCCCACTGTGCTGCAACAAGTAAGACAAATGATGAGCTTTGCCTTTGCTTACCTTTGCTTATTGCCAATGGGGACCTGATCTTATACCCACCCTCACAAGTAATGAGGTGGTGCAAATTTTTTCCTCCTTTCTCTGGGAAAGAGAGAAGAGCTGAATTTCCAGGCTACCTTTCTGCAATAAAGCACCAGGAGTCAGTGATCTGAACATACGCACCCACCCAACTCTCATGCTATACTCCAAAGAAGGAACCACAAGCTAAAAAAGAAAATTGAATAGAATCCAGTCTCATAATATAATATCCAAAATGTCCAGAATACAGTGGAAAAATCACTTTTCATACCAAAAATCAGGAACATCACAAGTGAGAAAAGATAATTAACAAAGGCCAACACCCATATGAATAAGACTTTAGAATTATTTAAAAAGGATTTTAAAGTAGTGAATATAAAAATGCTTCAACAATCAATTAAGAATTCTCTGGAAACAAAGAAATTAAAGAAAAATCTAATCTGGTTGTCAGCTGATAAATCATTAAAAGTAATTTTTGATGATAGATCATTTTGATTTTTGGCACATAACTTGGATGGAGTTCAAATAATTAAGTTACACTTCTATAATAAAATTGCTTCCAATCCCATCTATTTGTTAATGTGAACAAATTCTCTCAGAGCTTATACATTTAAAAGGAAAAAGGCAGAAACAGAATTGATGCTAAACCATTTCTCATCCATGCATTTAAAAATGTTCATCTTCAAACAATTCAACTAATTAGGAGAAAATTATGCTTATTACATCTTATTAGGAAGTTCAATTTTATAAATTTTTTATGTTCAGTAATCACTTATCAAGCCTTGTAATATATTCCATTGTTTGATCAATTATACACTCATAAATGTTGTAATGAAAACTCAATATAGAATAGCTTTTGTACCTAGACCATGAAATATATAAACATAATATTATAAAGAAAACTGGTAAAGTAAAAAATAAAATAATTTCAAGCATAAAATATATTATACTAAAATAAAATTGTATGGAAAATTTAAATGAAAATATGACTTTAAAGAAAAAATAATGTAAAAATTCTAATTTGTTTTTCCTAAATGGATAATATTGGGTATCAAGAAAAACTAGTATCAATCCTTTTCAAACTCTTCCAAAAATTGAAATGCAAGGAATAATTCCAAACTCATTTTCTGAAGCCAGCCTTTGCCCTGATACCAAATCCAGACAAAAACACTACAAGAAAAGAAAATTACAGGCCAATATTCTTGATGACTATATATGACAAAACGCTATAATTTTTAGATGCCAGTGGACATATTTAAGAGTGTGCTAAAAAAATCCATGTTAAAATTTCAAGATTTTATAATATTTTATAAATAACATTACTTGCAACTCTTTAAATAACTTATAGAAAAATTTAAAAATCAAATTTAAAAAGTCTGAGAGAGTGGACTTTTCGAAAATTTTAGGGGTATGTGGGATAAATTTAATTATCACTGACTTTTACTTCATAAGGAAAGGTAATAAAGGCTTAGAAACCTTTGGCCATAGGAAACATGGGCCTAATGGGAAAACAAAAGCAGAATATTTTGTATAAACCGACTTTATGAAAGGAAGGAAGGGAGAAGAAATAGAGGAAGAGAAAAGTGGAGGAAGTGAGGAGAAAGGAAGTTAGAAGGGAGAGAAAGAAGGATGGAAGAAAATAATTGAAAACCATTTATATAGTGCTAATTAGCACTATATACCCTATAATCATCAACACAAGCCTATGAGATAGAGAGCATTAATTATAACCTTTATTTTAAAAATTAGGAAACTAGGACACTGAGTGTATTTGCATGGCTCTTAAGTAGTGGAGCTGGTTTCAAACCTAGGCTATTTGACTCTAAACTCTGCTCTTGATCTCTATTTCATGCACAGAGGATTCAGAATGAACGAGAAAAACAATAGCAATTACATACTAGTGGATGAAGTACATAGTAAACAAATGAATGAGGTATATGGTTTTAGGTAATAGTAAGTGCATACAAGAAAAATAAAGTAGGATAATGTGTAGAGAATGAGCTACTGATGGGAGGTGTTATTTTTGATGGTGGGATAGGAAAAGCCTTTTTCTGATTTTGAACCTGAAGGAAGTAAGAGAGCAAACCTTATCAATATCTGCAGGAAAAAAATAGTAACTTTAAATATTTACAACCGTTTGAAAACTTTAAGGCATAGTGCAGGAAAAAGAAATTGTATCACAGTTGTTTCATTATTGGCTTCTGCTCTGAGATCTCAATTTCCACCTCAAGCCCTTTATCAGGCTATGGTTTTTGAAACAATCTAGTTATATCTTTAATATTCAGTGAACTCAATAGTCTCTATCTTATTATATCTATATTTATATATCAGTAATATAGAAACATATTTTCATATATTTTATTTAATAGAAAAAGAAAGCAGAAAGAAGAGAAACAACTTCTTTTTGATAATCATTAAAAAAGTTACATGAGATTCAAACCTAAATTCAGAATTTTTGTTTGTGTATTAATTATTCTAAACATTTGCAAATAAATTCTGTGAAAATGAACTGTATAAAATAACTGAAAAATAAAATAAGCATATTAAGAGTCAGATATTGTGTGGGGTAAATGCTATTTATTTTGTTTGGATGTTTTGTTTTTCTTAGATTTCTATAATATTAAACTATTTTTAAAAAACTAATTCATAAGTTTTATATATAAAATAAACCTTTGAACTCCTGGCCTCTTGGAAACATAATTCATTAATTGTGTTTGTAACAAAGATAGGAAAAATAAGTCAAAAGGCATTGATAGATATAATATTGATTTCTGTAAGCATACTGTATATTTAATAAAATAATTTCATACAATTCATTCTTGGTTGTTACTGAGATACAAATGAAAACACAGCTTAATCTATAATAGATATTATTATGCTTTACTACAAAGGCTTGAAGGAGTAGAATATGAAATGCAAATACCAAGGGCTTTCAAAAAGTTTAAGCAGTTCACATTTGTAAAGTTTATTTTTGTTTTATTACACTTTTTTTCTTTCCATATTCACCTAAAAACATTAAAAACTACACTAGGATATAAACAGCTATTATTGACTGTCAAGTACAAATCTACACACTCATTGCTTGTTAATTCATTTAATCTTCACATATGCTTTGTTATACAAAGGTTCATCAGAAGTGAGTAAAGAGTTATTTTTCTCTACTCATGTTTGGAGTGTTGAGATATTCTATGTCTCTCAGCCTTGATGCCTTCAAAGGGACAAGTAAGCAAGCCATAAAAAAGGGAGTCTGCCCTTTGAGAGGGAACTTTTCAGAGATTGAAGGACGGGGGCATAGGTTTCCCAGCTGAAAAAACCTGCGAAGAGTTGGGTGCTTTGCAATGCAGGAGGTCAACCCCATAAGCAGAGTCTGCCCGTACAACAAGGTTGACAGGCCATTGACTACATCAATTGTAGCGTCCCCTCCCCATACCCCTCACCATGACCACTCCTCAAAATCCCACATTGCTGAGCATAGTTGTCTTTGTAAGTAAGTAATTTTAGAATTATTTTTGTAAGAGTAGTCAATCTACATTTCTTTTCAGCAAGTGTCAGGATTTTTAAAATCACCATTCTTTAGATGTTGCTTCTTTTCCTTTAATCTTACTTTTTTCTTTCATCGATTTACTTTTTACATGCCTTTTAAACATATATCCTAGGGCAATTCCATATGTCTTGACCTCATGATGTGAGTTAATTATTAAATTTGATTTTTGGTTTTTGTCCTATTGATTCACATTAGATGTTGTCTTTCATTTAGAGAACTGTGGTGAAGAATTTTGATTTTTTTCTTTTTTTTTTTATGAATTCTAAAGTCATCAAAGTAACAATTTCTTTGCAGTTTTATATTTCTGTTTGAAAGAATGCCCTCAGAGTTACAAAGTCAATACTGACTCAACTCTTTAGTTCTTAAAGGCATGTTATCAGAAATGCTGGAATATCTCCAGTCCTGGATTTGCTTTTTTAAACAATCTTGTCTAAAAAGATACTAGTTTTTGCTTTCTTGAAGATACTTTTGGGTTTCGTCCAAGTTCATGCTGATGAACAGATTATCAAAAGGACAATTGCTGTTTAGAATACATAACAGAGATCTGCACTAGCAGCTAAGCAATGGATATATGACAGTAACATAGCCTAGGAAATTGAGCAACTGAGACTTATTTCCAAGTGCGACAGTTTTAAAATTTATCCAAAGTTTATGTGACAAAGGCAGATACCATGGTCCTGGAAGGGAAACTCAATATTGTAGATAACAGTTTTTTCTAAGAAATCTGAAGAAATCATGTACATTAAATGCAATTTTGGAAAATTGTCAGGAAAAAAATGAAATTAAAATCAAGAAAAAGAGGAATGGGATGCCAAGTTAGCAGTAATATATTTTACTATATCAATATTAATGCCATATTAATGTTGATAAATGTGGTACTGAGACTAATTGGAGAAATGTGGCACTGAGAGCAGACAAATGATGAGGTGATAATAGGAAGCCCAACTATACTTGCACTGTGTGTGTGTGTGTGTGTGTGTGTGTGTATGTGTAAGAGTATTATGTAATATAACTGGGCAAAGTATAGGCTACATAATAAAATTATGTTGAGAAAATTCAATGCCTAGGGGATATTTTTGTACTATTATTAAATACCTACAGCTCATCAAAAACATAAATTCTAGAAATACTCTAAAGATACAAACAAAATTAAAAGACAGAGAATAGAATGATAGTTACCAGGGGCTGGGAAGGGTAGTGGGGAATGGGGTAAAGTGGGGATGGTTAATAGGTGAAAACATAAGATAGTTAGATAGAATGAACAACATTTGATAGCACAAAAAAGTCATCATAATCATTAATAAGTTAGGATATACTTTAAAATAAAATAAAATATTCCTAACACAAACAAATGTTAAATGCCTAAGGTGATGGATAACCCAATTACCTTGATTTGATTAATTCACACAATATGCCTATATCAAAACATCACATATGCCCTATAAAGATATACAATTACTATGTACTTATAATAATTAAAAATTAAAAATCCCCAAAGTTTAATATTCATCTAACCTAAAGGGGGAGCAGAAAAAGGTTAGGAAAAAGTATTTCTAACAATATTATTAAAGATTAGAATTTTAAAAGAAAAGATGAATAGTTCTGAATACATAAAATTTGTAATATTGCAAAACATCATCACATATAGGTTTAAAGCACATATATTAAACAGGAAATATTTTCTTATGCTTACAAATATATCTATGTATCAGAATATACTTATATTCATCATTTAATTAATTCTTATGACTCAATAACAAACCATCCAAAATTAAAATAGGCAAGGGATGAAGAAGCAATTCACCAAGAAATAATCTAAACAATACCTACTGCAAAGATTTACAAGGTTATGATAATCAAAAAAATAAGCATTATAACAAAAATACAACTTGGATCCATCAGATTGACCAATTGTATGTGCTTTTAGATTTCTCCTTCTCTGGTATAGTCTTAGGAGAATCCCCTGAATATCTGGGCTTTTAAAATACAGATGAAGGGGTTTCATGCAAGACTATTTAATGAGAAATTCTTAGAAAGGGCCTGGAAATGTGAACTTTAAATAAATTAATTAATTATTTCTTATGATCAGGGAAACTTGGAATTAGCTTATATGGAAAGCAGGAAAAATAACTATACATACTAAACTGTTAGTAGTCTTATTCTCTTTGTATTAAGATTGAATAAACTTATTTTTATTTATTATACTCTTGTGGTTTTTTTCCTCAAGTCTTTCCAGAGAGCTTCTATTATTTTTATAGTAGGAAAGTGTAATAAAGCTACAATAAACATAGCAGATAAAAATATAAAGGAAAATAAAATTGAGCACATAAAAAATGAGAAAGCCCTTATGTAAATAATAACAAATAAAATTCAAATAAGAAAAGCTGGAAACAATTCTATCAAATATTACATTCATAAAGCACTATCTTTATTATTTAAAAATCTGTTATAAACCAAGAAAGAAAACAAACCATTAAGAAAGATGTGCGAAGTAAACAAATAGCCAATTTATACACATGCATTAAACAAAACAAAAAATATATATAATATACAAGCTCCCTAATAATATAAGAAACAATGATTCAAAGATGAGGTATTATTTTAAAAATCAGAAATTAGCAAAGATCTTGAAAAATGCCGATGCCCAATATTGGCAGGTATACTAAGACACTGGCACTAAAAGTCATGTAATTTAATCTAGACTTTATTTAAGGACTCTGGTAATACATACTAAAGGTTTAACAGTACGTTCCACCTGTAGGAATCTATTCCAAAGAAATAACCAGCCATGTAAACAAAAATGTACATATTTACTTTAAAGCATATTACTTAAAATTAGGACATCATCTAGGTTTCCCAAATAAGGCTACTAAATACTCATAAATTATAGTATTTATGATGCAATCTTTAAGAAAAAAAAACTTTAACATCATGAAGGGAGCACCCTGGTATTAGACTGGTCAGAAGAGATGGGTGGAGTGGGGAGTTTCCAAGGAAGGGAGGACAGGTGGGTCTCTAATGCAATCATTTAGAACACTTTTTCAAGAACATTTAATGACCTAGAGAAATGTTCAGAATACAATGTTAAAGAATAAAAACAGTATACAAAATTGTGCATAGCAAGTTCTTATTTTTGATATAAATTTGTAAAAGGATATACCATAATAAAAGTTGAAATTTTTCTGTTAGAAGGTCAACTTAAAGTTATTTTAACCCCCTCTTATATTAATAATTTCAAAATGCCTAAATTTTTAAATAATTGGGCATATGTTGCTTATAAAACTACACAATAATAAAACAGGAAAAAATAAAAATAGTAGAATAATAGCATTAAAATTTTACCCAGACATAAACTATAGTAATAAATTTAAGTATGTCCCCCATTGATGGACCAATTTGCCAATGAATATTCAACCTCAGAGTGTTAATGGTAATGTTATCAAACTTACTTAGGAAGATCTGAATTTCATAGTAAATCCCAATCCATCATAATAGCTGCTCCAGCAAATTTCTATGTTGAGAGGTGGATTTCCTGTTGTGAAACAGGTATACTCCATGTGTCTGCTTAAACGTAATTTTCAAGGGGAGTCAAAGAAATAAAGTCAAGAAAATATCTCTACATTCATTGGCTCCTAAAATAGGAAAGTCACTATGGAAACAGATCACTGATAGCAGCAACTTGAGTTTTCAATAATCCTAGATGTTGAGAAATTCTCTGTTAAATGCTACCTTCATCGTGATCACTTTTTTCTGTAAGAATGAGTATTATCAGGTTAAAATAAAGAATTTTTAATCACTCATTCTTTCTCCTTAATTTACTAAGCATCATATATATTTAAAACAATGAATATTAGGAAATCTTAAATGGATAAGATACAGTTCTTGTCCTATAGAAGATGCTGCATTCAGGTCATGACACATATTAATAAATATTACAGAAGGAGTTCTAAAAAGTACGTTATAGTAGAAACATTTTCAGTGGTATTTGGCCTGAGGTCTTAATGTTGAAAAATGGTTTTCCTGGAAAAGAAAGGAACATTTAAGAAGGAGAGAGAAGAAGGGCATTCTAGAAGAGTAGCAAGTTTTAAGGAAGCTTCAAAATTTCTCAAACCATCTAGAATCAGAGTGAGAAACCTCTAGATGTCTGCTTAAAAAGCTCTGTTAAGTATTCATAGTGTAAGTAAAAACTTCACCATTTGGCTATGGGGAACCAGCCTGGCTATGCTTGTTTTACTACTCTATTTTCCTCATTTATGTTATCCATTTCACCAACTATGTTATTTGTAGGTAATATGGATGGTTTCATATGTAAATAGGACTTTTATTAGCCTTAAATATAATTTACATTAGCAATTATCCTTTTTCTGACTTAAAAAAATACCAACATTTTCATTATTTGAATGATTTAAAAGTTAAATAAATATGGCTTATCTTCCTCCTTGTTTTGTGTAATAAGGATAAATAATTTCATTTCATTTGGATGAACGGATGATTAAGATCCTTTTCTTTTTCCTTAAATTAAATTAAATCTGGGTTAGACCTTAATTGCCTACATAACTGAATATCTAATTTTAGTCATTTCAGAAGGTATCTCTTTATTATAGGGAAGAGGTGAAAAGATTGGCAGTGGAGGTGGTGCTCAGGAAGGATTTGTGTGCCTGTCAGGTGTGATTAGGATGCTCTTTTGGGTCCATTATTAGAAATATGGTGGCAGCATGTTTACTCCCCTCCCTGAATAAGCCATTAGACCTCGACTACCATTTCCAAGGGAGTGCTGTTTAACAGTGTAATCATGGGCATCAGTGCAACCATCATAAACAGTGTCCTGTTTGTCTCTAGGGAGCTACAAATAAATGAGACACCAATGTCTGTTTTCATCCTTTCTTCCAATCACAGAGAAGCCTTGGAAAATAGCCATTCTTCTATTGCTGTTACCTTTGCCAGATTAATAGCTGTATACCGGGTACCAGAGGATGTGTTAGTTTGCTGAAGCAATAAAAACACATCTGGTATAGCAGCTGCAATTGCAGTCCCACCTAGTTAAACTTACAATAATCCACAGACATGCTCCAAAATTCATCTGTCTTCTGTATAAGTGAAATAGGAGAATTGAATGGGGATGTAGAAGGAATCACCACCCCTACATCTTTTAAGTCCTTGATGGTGGCACTAATCTCTGCAGTTCTTCTGGGACATGGCACTGCTTTTGGTTTTCTATTTCTCTAGCTAGAGGCAGGTCTAGTGACTTTTACTTGGCCTATCTCACAATAATAGCCTTACTCCGCAGACCACAGAATTCACGTGAGGATTCTGCCAGGTGCTGAGTATGTCTATTGCAATTGTGCATTTTGGAACTGGGGAAATAAACACAGGATGGGTTCTGGAACCACCATGAGATGGACTTGAACTAAAACCCCACTGATCATCTGACCTCCATAAGTCCCTACTCTGACTGATCACAGTGATATTTTGAGTCTCCTGGAATTGGCATCAGTACAGAGGCAACGTCCAGCAGTTCCCAAAAGGTCCAGTCATTTCTTTTTCCCCAGTACAGCATTACCCCAGTAAGAGGCCTTTGGTCCCTTTGAGGAAGGTTGGCAAAAAGATTAACAATGTAAATTTTGGGGAGTATAACAGAGACCTTCCTCAATGAGACCAAGCTTTCCTTTCATTCAAGACATCCCAAGTCTGTAAATTAACGTAAGTCTGGGAATTGATTGAGGAGCTGTGACCCTCTTTTATGATTCAGATTAATATTTTGTTCATTTGACCTAAAACTTTTCTGCTTATACAGATCAAGTAAAAATTTATTAAGCTTCCATCTGCTAGGGTGTGAAGTCCACAGGCAGTGGGTGGAGGGGAAAAAAGAATTCTCAGATAGTGATTAGGGTATATAGAAGTAAAAGTTTATTTATTTTCCTGAGAAAGAAAGAAAGAAAGACAGAGAAAGAGAGACAGAAAGAGAATGACCACAACATACAGAGGGAGGAAAGAGATAGAAATGTCAGGCACAGAGCAAAGTTGCTTGGTGCTTTTAAAGGGAAGAAATGGCTCTTTTTTTTTTTTTTTTTTTTTTTTTGCTTCAGGGGACTGATAACAAAAGCAGCTGTGAAGCTGCTGTGCTGGCTTTTTCTGTTTCTCACGCAGCAGATTGATTTCAGAAATTAGTTTCTTCTTTCTTCTTGATGGCAGGAGGCATCTGACACTGTCTCTTCTGTGAGGAAGCAGGAACTTCACACTCCTACTGTTCGCTCAGGAACTTTTTAAAGGCTGAGAAAGAACTCAGGGATAACAAGGCAGGCCATATGTGTTTTAATTAAACAAACGGTAGTTGTGTTGTGAGTTTATTCCTCTTACTTTGTGTTTGACAGTTTATTTTCCTCTGTTAGTTTATTAGTAAGACCACCTTTCACTATCTATTTCAGTTCTAGAAACACCGGGATCGACTAGCAAACATCATAGGTCTGTGTAACTCAGACTATTCTGATTGCTGTTTTCACTCTGCTGTCCATGGTGGTGTCCATGCCTGCCTTGCCTTTGGTTGTTGGGTGCTGCCACTGGCCCCTCTCACCCTGGGATCCAATTACTCCCGTTGCATGTTTAGGTTTTCCAATCCAGTGGCCACAGTACCTCTGTAAGGTCTGCCCTCTGTAGAAGAGTGATAACATAGCTCATCAAGGATGCTGAGGCTCCTCTCACAAATTTACTTCCTACAGTTGTGGTGGAATGTGTGTCTTCTAGACTTTCCTTGAGTGGATGAGCAGACCTTAAATGACAAAGCCTAAGTCCCCCCAAGGGGACTTTGAATCCCTTCCTCTACAATAAGCTAAGGCGGGTATGACATTACTAACTCACTCACTGTGGGTCATCTTTTGGTCCATGTTTCAGCCAACCAACCAAACAAACTGGTAGGGCTCTTCCTAACTCCCTAGGCTGCAACATTAAATGCAGGATCCCTGCTGAGTGAGCCCATGTCAGTTAATTCACCCCGATCCAACTTTACATTCCTTCCACCATAACCCCACATCCTTAATGTCCTTTCACATACAGATTGTCTGGCTTTCTGTGTGCATAAAATGGCAAACTCAAGTAGATCTTTGGGGGTGTAGTGTACCTTCTTGTGGTTTACACTTTGTATCTCATCTGTCAGGACCTGCTGGGAATTGAGTCTAGCTATAGGTTTAGAAACAAAGAAGGGTGATGTGGGTCAGTCCTGAGGAAATTCAGCATTGTCTTGGAATGGAACTGCAGAAATGGAGGTCATTACCATTTCCTCAGGCAATGTAGGGTTACTCCTCTCAGACAAGGGTGAAGAAGCCAATTTGCTAGGGCTAGGCAGGCGTCTTCTACTGGGTAGAAAGCCTTCTTCTACTGGCAAAGGAGACTTATTAGAATTTAGGGGCTCAATGCCCCCAGCTCCAATGGGATATTTCCACATGTCCCCATTTTGACTCAATTCCTTTCCAGTCGATGCCCTCACTTTAATGGTAGACATCTGACAAGGCAGGGGATTCAATTTTCATTGCAATTCAGTCAATTTCTGGACAAGATTCTAAATTTTATTTTCAGTGATAGCCCTGTGGCTACAGGGGATAAGGGTTCTTTTTTAAGGAACACATTAAAGATTTCAAGTCATTTATGTGGTGTTTGACTTGGAAATTTGAATCCCTGAGTTTATCCTTTTTCCCCTACTTTGCCCAGGCAAATTAGAAGCAACAAGCCAATCTCATTATACTTATTAGTTTGACAAAAATGCTAGAAAATATCATATACATGGTAACCCAGATCTTTGCTCTTGTGTTTCATTAGTAGTATCCCATGGTGATATTTTACATATCTCTATTGTCAGATCATATCGCAGACTATAAATCTCTTTACTACTGAAAATAAGAGTCACTACTGGTTTTAAATATAATCCATAAAACCTAGAACCAATTAATGAAATTCATCTTTATGATTCTGTTCCTCTAAAGCCACTCTTGATACCAAAGTCTGTATTAGTCAGTGTTCTCTAGAGAAACAGAATTATTACTACTTTACACATATTAATACATGCATACATATATATTCATGTGTGATAGAGAGGAGAGAGATTTGGTATAAGGAATTGGCTCATGTGATTATGGAGGCTGGTAAATCCAAGGTCTGTAGGATACAGCAGTGGTGTGGGAGACCCAGGGAGAGCCAATGTCCCAGTGTGAAGGCCATCAGGCATAAAAGGCCAGTGTTGCAAGTGAAGACTGAAGGAAGTTAGCAGGAGAATTCTCACTTACCAGAGGAGGCTTGGTCTTTTTGTATATTAGGGCCTTAAATTGATTGGATGAGTCTTGACCATATTGTAAAAGACAATCTGCTTTATGCTACTGATTAAAATTTTAATATAATCTGATGTTAAAATCCACCAATTTAAATGTTAATCTCATCTGAAAACACTGTAGCAGAAACACACAGAATAATGTTTGACCAAATATCTAGATATCCTGTGATCCAGTCATGTTGACACATGAAATCAATCATCATATCTTAAAGTATAAAAATTATTTCCTCCCCCAATAACTATTCTTTACTTATCCTGATAAACCAATTTTTGAGCAATGTAGCACAAAAAAAGTGGTGTACACTCACTTGTGGCAAGGAATTACATAATTAAAGAAAACTTGAAGTCCTGGTTATTTTTTACAGAGGGTACAAAAGGAGAGAAGGGACTGGCTGTGAATATAGAATGCACAAGAAGGAATGATTATCCTGATATTCATAATAGCAATTTCTTTGTTTTTCTTTATTCTTTTCTTCACTCAATATTGTGTTTGTAAAATCACTTATGCTTTTTTGTTTAGCTATAATGCATTTATTTTTTATAATATTCCTAATTTTCTATTCTGTGAATATACTACAATCTATCCCTTCTATAGTTGATGGACACTTGGATGGTTTATAGTTAGGGACACTGAGAACAATGCTGCTAATGAACATTTTTTTATATCAATCCTGGTGTTCTTATGCACATATTCCTCAACTACTTTACTGGTATTTACTATGCTATACTGTTTATTGTTATTTTAGAGTGTATTCCTTCTACTTATAAAACAAAAAAATTACTGTAAAACAGCCTCAGGCAGGTTCTTTAGGAAGTATTAAAAGGCTTTGTTATCATAGGAAATGACAGCTCCAAGAGCGTTATTGCCCCTAAAGACCTTCAGCAGGACAAGATGTGGAGGTGGAAGACAGTGATATTGATGATCCTGACCCTGTGTAGGCCTAGGATAATGTATGTGTTTTTGTCTTGGTTTGTAACAAAAAGCTTAAAAAGGTAAAAAAAAAAAAAAATAGGAAAAAAGCTTATAGAATAATGACATAAAGAAACTGTTTTTTGCACAGCTCTACAATGTGTTTGTCTTTTAAGCTAAGAGTTATTTAAAGAGTCAAAAAGTTTAAAAAAATTAAAAACTTTATAATGTGAAAAAATGACAGTAAGCTAAGGATAATTTATTATTAAAGAAAAAAATTATAAATTTAGTGTAGGCTAAGTGTGCATTGCCTGTAAAGTCTACAGTAAGGTACAGTAATGTCCTAGGCCTTCACATGCACTCACCACTCACTCACTGACTCACCCAGAGCCATTTCTAGTCCTGTAAGTTCCATTCATGGTAAGTGTCCTATATAGGTGTACCTTTTTAAAAATCTTTTATAGCATATTTTTACTGTACCCTTTTTATGTTTAGATATACAGTCACCATTGTGTTAGAGTTGCCTACAGTATTCAATATAGCAACATGCTATACAGATTTGCAGCCTAGAAGCAGTAGGCTATACCATCTAGGTTTGTCTAAGGACACTCTGTGATGTTCCCACAATAATGAATCACCTAATGACACATTTCTCAGAATATATCCCCATCATTAAGGGATGTGTGACTGTATATTAGGATTGAAATAGATGAGCCTAAGGTACCTGAATAGCCAATTTTAATCAGTAATGCCAAACTATTTTATAAAGATTTTGTGTCCACTTACATCTGAGAGTTCCCTTTTGTACTGTTCTTTGCCAATAATAGTTAATGTAAAATGTTAAATTTTGTGGTTTTGGTAGTATCTCATGAATGTTTTATTTGTTTTTCCTTATTTCTAATATGGTTGGCTATTTTGATTCTCTTTTTAGGGATGTGTCTGGGCAAGCCTTTTGACTATTTCCATTAATCTATTTTGTCATCCAGTTTTTAGGAATTCTTCACTTGTTCTAGATTTAGCCCTTTAACTTTCTCTGTTTCTCTCTTTCTCTCTCTATCTCTCTCTCTCTTTCTCTCTCTCTCTCTTTTGTTATTACTATTTTTGTCTTTGGCTTTTTTTAACCTCACTACCCTCTATCGAAGATTTATTTTTATTTATTCTAGTAAGCCATTCTTACTTAAGCCATTCTTTACATAGCATCTTTCATCTGTTTTGGAGTTAGTCTTTATCTTTCAAATGTTTTCTTTGTGCCATTCCTTCTCTCCTCTCCTGATGAAACTCTGTTTTAAAATTGCATTCATGAATTTCTCCTTCCTGAAATGATGGTGGACTAGGTTGAACCTATTATGCTTCTGCTCTATCTCACTAGGGGGATTTTTGACAAAGTGCTGGTATTGATCACTGCCCATAAAGCTTATTTGTGGGAATTCTACTGGCCTACGACAAAGAACCTTCATCCAGAGAGGATTTATGCTTAATTCTTCCATGCAACTGTGCATAAAATCAATTGAAAGCAACCTCAAATCAAATCTGGCTTATCCAGGCTATGGATATTTGCTGGAGGGCTGGCAGCTGAGCTGTGGCTACAATGTCCCAGTGACTGTTACTTTACCTTTACTGTTATACCTCTGGTCTATTTAATGCCAAAAAACAAAAACAAACAAAAATGGCACAAAATATCACAAGGAAATAAGGAATATAAATGATTGGAAGCCCTTCCCATAGACTGTTGAAGTCAAAGCCCATGGTACAAGATATGTATCATCAGGTTCATACTTATCCTTAGTCTGTAGCCCTTTGGGATCCTACATTAATATGGCAAAGATTTCTGTTAAACTCCCTCCTTGTGTTAGCATTTGGTCTTCATTTCTTTTCTTCTTACTCTGTGAAATACTGAAATACAGACATACACACACAAACATTTCCCTTTTCCACTCAACGTGCTCAGGGCAAAAGTGGTGTAGGTGTCTGGCATTGCATTTACTTCACTAAATTTAGACTTTTGCCAACACTGGGCCAGAAAGTTCCCTTTAGTCTTGTCAGCTCTTCAGATGTGATTAGTTTGATATTTAAAAAAAAAATATTTTTTCTCAGCATTTTTAATTGTTTTCAGGGAATGGGTTAGTCTAAATAACTCAACCTACAATTATTCAAAACATAATTCTGTCACTTATTTTTATATTTCATTTGGCTACACAGAGAAAATTTAACAGATATTTATAAAATAAATTTTATAATTGAAATGAATAAATAAGCAAGAAAATGCATAAATGTAAGTCATTTTAGCTAACTTTTTCTGAGCTCTTGCCAATTCCAATTATGTTTATAAAATAGTATTTTTACTTCATGTCAGTAAATACTACCTGATCAAAGAAATGCTAGAGCTATGACTCATCTGTCTGATTTTTACTGGAACTCTTACTTAAGCAGAGCCCTTTTCTTGAAGTCCCATGTTTCTCTTGTGCCTATCCCCAATATCCACCTCCTCTAGCAAGCCAGTGTTAATGCTGGGTACTAAAAAGGCTCTTTTCCTTCTAAAGAGTGTTCTGAATATAATCTTTGACCAAGGAATAAAATAGTTCTTGACCATTAAGAAAATAGAGGCACTAGGCTGACTTGGCTTTTAGTGAGAAATAAAGAGTATTTCCAGTTTAAATTAAAAATGATATTTTCTTATTGCCCAGAGACATTTATTTTGTGGTCATTACCTGTGCAATAACTTTACCTGTTCTCCTATACGCTAACACAAGGCTCCCCTTCCTATTACTATTTCATCAATTGGACTCCATATACCAATATTAGCATATAACATCACTGCCATTACCATTAGACGCATATTTAAGAGCATTTAAAGACTTCTTGGGTGGTTTCATGATTATCTGAATTTTTTAACTGCAAGTTTAAAAAAAGTTAGAGAAGCATTTTCCTACTGCAGTTTAATGTGACATATCTTCAAATATAATTAATCTATACATTCATTTGGAATAAAAAAGCTTTATTTCTCAACTCATATATATCCTAACATTCACAGATGCCTTTTGAGCATCATTAGGCAAACTTCTAGTCTATTTATGTGAACTGAATGCAGTAGATATGCATCTGAGTCTTTTGCCAGTTGTTTTGATCTACTAGTATAGCACCTATCATAATAAATAATCTCCTTATTGATCTTCTTGGTGGTGCTGTTTTATTGCACAGGAGAAGGATCACTCTATCACTGAACCAGGGCTGTATAAATGATCTTTATTGTTTTCTACTTCTGATGTGGTAATACTTTCTTCACTACTTTTCTTTTTAACAATATTTATTAAAAACAGACATGCACATACACACACAAACACATTTTTTTCTTTAAATTTTTATGTCCCTGTGACAGCAAAATGACTTAGGGAGAGAAGTAAATCACTTAGCAATGTTCCCAATTGACACACTGCTCTCAAGTAAACTCCCCTTGATTAAGGCATAACAGTTTTCTGCCCCTTAATAGCTGGTGGCTACAGAGGAGATGCTGTATCTGGAGAAGGGCAATATAAAATAATTGGCTCTGGGCCAACCTAAGCTGCTTCATGCCATCAACCCCTTCACATTCAGATCCAAATTAAAGCCTAATTTAGAGGGAGCTTAAATTTAAAAAGCACACTTAATTCCTTCAATTTGCAGAACTATTCCATTCCATTAGGCAACTAATTTCTACCTGTCAGATTGGGAATGAAAGTGGCCTCTCTCAGGAGGAAACTTTTCACTTGTAGTAATTAGGTATGGGGAGTGTGTGATGATGCCTGTGCTTTGATAGCTGCTTGTGTTTAACTCTCCAAGCTTATGAACCCTTGGGTAAACTCAATTGAAGTGTCAGCTTCAATACTTGCCTGATGCAGAAAGCTAAAATGAGGTTACATATTTCATAATTAAATAACACAACTACTTTAATTTTTATTAGAGAATCATGAAAGGTTACCTTATATAAAGTCCAAGATCATAAATTCCTTTGTTGATCTATTATTCTAATAAGCTCCTGAAGAAAATCTGAAGAGGACTTGATTACAATTAGATAAAAGCCAGGAAAGTGCATATATTCAACCGTATCAAAATAATGACTAAAATTAGCAAGTGAGATGAACTGTAAGTGCTATATCAAGCTCCTCTCTTTGATACTGTTCTTGACTTATGCAAGGTGGTATGTTTAGTGCAGAAGCCCTAGGCTGGTAGACAGAAGACTTCAGTCCCAAGCTTTGCAACTTTCTAGCTGTAAAACCTTGGTCAATGTTCTTGACCTCACTTAGCTTCATTATTCTATCAACAAAGTTATTTTTTCTCTCCAATTCAGCAGAGATTTAACATTTAATAAATGAATATGGTTGAATGTTTCTTTCAGAAAAGCATTTATCATATTCAGTGATGAGTATAAAAGTTCTTGCTACTTTAAAGCTACATTTTACCATAAGCTATTTTATCCAAACTGAATCAACAACAAGAACAAAAAACTGTTCTTACCACGACTCAATCTTCATTATAAAATGTTTTCTTTTCTTTCTTTCTTTAGTTAGTCTGCTATAGGTACATGCATAATGTGGGAACTACTAGAAATAGCAAAAGGATCCTCTGTGGACTATTGTAATGAGTTTAAATATTCACATTTTCATTTACATAAAATATAATTAAGGAATGAAAGTATGTTGAGCAATGTTTAATTTCAAGTTGGTAATCTAAAACATTGTTTTAGATTAAATATTTCTTAAAATACAATTGGATATGGGTTACATTAACTTAAAGAATTTAAACATTTTTATGACAAACACACATAAATGATTTGGGAGCAGAGAGGAAAATCATGAATTTAATGGGCAAGAACACTTTGGTGTGAGGCCTAAACGTTTTCATATTTTTTAAAATCTAAATTAAAAAGGTTTTAATATCCACATCAGAGTAGGAATGGGCTTTTCAAAATTTAAAGTATAAAGGATTTATCACATGCAAAATGTGGTAGATTTTGTATTCAGCAGTTTCACATCCTAACCGATTCTCCCAAGGAAGATGAATAGTGAGTGATTCATGCAGAGTTCTTTCATTTTCAAATTATTTTTGCATAATTAATTCAGAAATAAATGACTATATTACAAATACAGACAACCTGAAAAATCAATGGCATCATTTAAATAATAACTTATGAAGACAGTAAAGGAAGTAAAAGATGTCTTTGGGTTTTTTGTAGCATTAATGCATTTCTGCTCTGAATATTTTTGATTTTATATATAACTAATATTAATGAGATAAATATCACAGGGCCACTTTAAAAGGTGAACCACTTTAAATCTTTAACAATTAATTGCAATTATTAATAAAGAAGACATTCTAAATTAAAATAATGGTTTAAGTTCAAGTTTTCATATCTCAATTCAATCAGCATTTAATTAAAATGTCCATACTAAAATATATGTAATGTAATATATATATATACACACACATACCTTGCTGAAGAAACTAAGGATAAGAATTGCTCACGTATCCAAAAACAGAATTTCTGCTAAATAAAACTGACAGGATTCAATGTATTCTTTATTCACATTTGTGCTCAAATATCTATTTCTTAGAGATGCTTTTCTTGGTGCCTGTGTTGAAAATAGCGCATATCCTCTTATTATCTTTTCACTTATCCTGCTTTATTACTCTTCCAGCCCTTATTTCTACCTGACAGTATATTATATTTATTTGTAGAGTGCCTTGTTCTTTAAGGAGAATACAAGCTTTATCTTACTGTTTTGGCCGCTGCTGGATGCTGGACTTGGTACCATATAGAATGGACTCTGTATATTTATTGAATGAAATAAGAATGCTTCGTGAACCAAGAAATGATTCACCCAGGAAGTAAGTAGCAAACTCGTGGTCAACCCTGGATTTAGAAATATATATGTTATGCTGATGAGGGAGAAGAGCAGCTAGGATGGATTGCCTAGTCCAACACAGAAGCTATCATTTTGTTCCCTATGTGTAGGATCCAACAATTTTTTCTCATAGATATAGCTCTGGCATGAAGGAAAATGAGACAAGCCAATGGGAGCTTTTTGTTGTCCAGGAGAAAGACTTTTGTGCACAGAAACAACTATTTTAGTTGATGTGATTTTTATTTACTAATTAATATATTAAAGTCAAAATTTCATTAAAAACCTTATTTTACTTTAAAATTTTAAATTCAAGTCAGAAATATTAATTTTTCATTTATATATCTCATAAAGCTTTCAAGGCTGTATTTGAAGAAGTGGGTTATATTGTGTCCATACGCTACAAGTGGATCAAAATTTGAACAATTGGTTACATTGTCATCTTAGTTAAATTATCTCTGAAAATTTAAACTACGTATATTAATGTTTAATTCATTTGTAAGATTTTAGCTGCTTATCATGACAAATATTTAGTATTTTTAGATGTGCATATTGTCAACATACAATATTTAGATCTTTGTAGATACTATGCTAAATTTATCTAATGTTATGCCTAATTTCTCTGGAATATTTTGGTACTTTAAAATACTTATTTAAATTATATTTTTCAACTTAAAACAATAAGTCTAAAATAAATTACAGACACACAGAAGAAGGTATATCTCAATAGAATATTTTTTCACCAGTAAATATTTACACAGGAAATTTTTATGTTTATTGAGAAAATTTTATACATGTATTTAAAAACACTCAATATATTTTTAACAATATGATGTGTGGGGAAAGTTTTGATTAGATTCTAAGTATAATTCATAGACTCCCAGAATTCTGTGTAGTTATTTTGAACTGTGCTTAATGTCAACAAAGAAGCATCTATCTTGCTGAGACATCTAGAAACCATAATGCTGCTTATAAAATATTAATAACTGCTAGCATCTGCTTAATTGACTATGGATTGAAAAGACATGTTTTAAGTATGTGATATCTTGATACAACTGTTGTTATATTTGCATAAGTATTTTACTGTGTTTAAGTTGCATTCCAAAAGTTGAGTGGAGGATTTGGTTTGAGATATTATAGTTAAAATTTATAGAACAATACATCAAGGATTTCTCCACAATACAAAGTATTTAAAACATCCATCTCATAATAATTCAATATATAATAATCTCTTAAAGTGTAGGGTGCATTACCCAATAATTTTGTACAATATAGATAAGAATTTTCATTTGTCTTCTACACTAAAGGAATACATAAATAACTAATGAGATGGTATCTATCTCTATGAAATGCAATTACCTAAGCAAAGGTAATTTAAAACTGGTCTGTGGTAGTCTAGAACTGGCAATACTGACCATTGGCCAAATTAAGGATAAAACATATGCTATCGACCATAAGCTTTTATTTAAAGTCAGAAATTCCACAACAGGCACCCTCTATCTGCTGGTCTTTATGTTTTATTGAGAATGTATAGATTGACGGTTGTACCCGATTTACCTCTTTATGCACTATGGTTTTAGCTAAGGAATAAATACAGTAAAAAGAACCCTCAGTAAATTCATACCCTGAGACCAAGTTATTTTGCATGTATCTTAGTGGTTAATGATCTGAAGGTGAAAGAAACCTTGCGAAACTGAGAATGCAACTTGGTGGCCGTGCTTGCAAACTTCAGAGCACTCTGAAGTTTGCCTGCTGTTTCATTCTCCTGCTCTCTGTATCATCTAACTTTCTTCCAGCATTACATGAGTGTACCCCATGGCGTCTCATGAGTTTTTTTTCAGTTTTTGCCCAGTTTAGTAATGTAATAACAAAAGCAAATAATATTTCCAAAATAAAATAAACATCCAAAATAAATTAAAATTGGTAATAATGTTTAGGAAGATAGAGAAAATGATAATGATAAACACAACATGTCCAAACAATGTGATTATGGGACTTCCTGGACAGGCTCACAGGCAATTTCAAGAACCCAGTGATATGTTTATAGAAATTTATTAAAGTAGTTTTTCAGTTTGGAAAATTGATTTTTAATCAAAACATTTTCAAATTATCATGAGATATGTTTAGGCCATGTGAGTTAAGATAGCAGTAAAACAGAGAAATCCAAGGTCTGACAACCAGAATCAACCTGTCACTATCAAGTAGGGCTTGGTGCGGCCAGAAGGGGCTCTGGCAATCAGTTAGGCCTTGGTATCCTTCTGTTGAACATAAACAATCCCACATAACTTCGCCATCTGAAAAGGTTACTCTCTGATCATGATGATGTTAGGTGAAAATAAGACCCCTTCACAATCTTACCAAAACACAAACAAAAATGAAGTCACTGTGCCAAGTACACAATTCCCTTATTCTGGCTAACATGAGTGGCTCTCCTTCTTTGCCAATTAAATACTCAAATAAATAAAAAAGAATTATGAGCAAAACAAGAATAGTGTATTTTTGCAATAAAATAGAGTTCATTTATGCACTGAATTCTGTGAATATCAAGAGTCCAAACTAATGGACAAAATGAGATGAATGACATGAGAAGATGAGGCCAAGCAAAATCTACTTCCATAAAAGGCTAAGCCCACAGGTCAGGTTAATGTGTTAAGTGCTTCTGAAACATAATGTGATTCAAATGTTGAAATGACCCATCCCTTGGCTGGGCGCAGTTGGTCATGCCTGTAATCCTAGCACTCTGGGAGGCCGAGGCTGGTGAATTGTTTGAGCTCAGGAGTTCGAGACCAGCCTGAGCAAGAGCGAGACCCCAGTCTCTACTAAAAATAGAAAGAAATTATATGAACAAAAATATATAGAGAAAAAATTAGCCAGGCATGGTGTTGCATGCCTGTAGTCCCAGCTACTCGGGAGGCTGAGGTAGGAGGATCGCTTGAGCCCAGGAGTGTGAAGTTGCTGTGAGTGAGGCTGACTACACGGCATTCTAGCCTGGGCAACAGAGTGAGACTTTGTCTCAAAAATAAATAAATAAATAAAATGACCCATCACCAACACCATGGTTCACCCCATGTTTAACTCTGTGCTATTAGAGCTATAGTAACAAGAAAATTTTTTTAAAAAGGTCAATTTTTCCTTTTTGATAGTGTTGACTTTTAATAACTTTGTTGAATTTGGGGGACCATGTAGCTTTTACAATGGCAAATTGGCAAATCTGTGTTGCTACAGCTAACATAAATCTGTTTGATTTAAAATTATGTGCTGAAGAAAAAATGTCTATGACATTTTATTAAAGTAAGTTATCAATTTGATTATTGTGATATTTTCATGACACTTTCCTAGGTGTGGTATCAATTTGATTGTCATAACTCAAACTGATTTAGAATTTGGTTGATTTCACTTAATAGATTATTTTAATTAAAATGAAAAGCTCAGTCAAATAAAAAACCATACAAATAAATTTTCAGAATTTTTAAATAATCTGACAGCTCAAGTCATGTTATTAAATTTGAGTGATTTTTGTAAGAAGTTAACCCTGCCTTCTTCACCCATCCAAAGTGGAAAGTGATGGAACTGCTAAGGGAAATGGTTGCAGAATTACTCCTGATCTGAAGATACATTATGATGAATCACTGACATACACTTACAATAATCTATAAATTTCTTTCTCAATTTCATCTCCTCTCATCCCCCTCCTTCATTCCCTCATCTGTCCTTGTTTTAGAAGTGTTGATGGTCTGGTAGGAGGTTATTCCATTGAACTCTGATCAGAGACCCTTCATATAACAAGGGTCTCTTATGTACTAGTGTTGAAACTATAAAGAACTTTAAAAATTCTCAACACCCATGTTGCACCCCAGGCCAGGTGAAAATCTCTTGGCATGGACATAGATATCAGTATGATTTTTAAAGCTCTCCAGGTAATTCCCATTTACAGCCAAGACTAAAATCTGCCATCATAAAGCAATTGTTCATAAAAATAATATGAGGGACTTGTTAAACTGCCTATTTTCAACTCTACCTCCAGAAAGTCTTTATCTGACAGGCAATGTAAGGCAATTGAAATTGAATTTTAAAAAATAATCCCCAGGTGATTTCAATACATGTGTTACTTGGACCACATTTTGAGAAGCATGACCATGTGGGAATTGGACTTCCTCTGCATTTCATTTTATCAATTACCCTTCTCACCCGTCCATTTGTATTCTGTCCAATTACTTTTCTTACACATAAGAAATTTTTTTGTTTCTACGAAGTCAACAATATCCCTTCCTCACAGCCTTATCTCTTCTATATACAGCTTTATCTTTCTCTTAAGAAAAGTTGTAAAGCACAAGTCTTAATCATGCATCTGTTTTTCAAACCCTGTTTATTCTTCCAGCCTGGACCAACTTCATGGCATGCCACCTGTGCAATCACACTATGCTGAGAGCACAGAAGGGCCTTACTTGTACTTGGGTTATTGCTCTGTTGTCCTGAAATTCTTAATTCTTTTTAAACAAGAGAACTCGCATTTTCAATTGCATTGGGATCTGAAGATTATGTAGTCAGTTCCGCTTCCTTACTATCTCACCACTATAAAACTCTCTTTGATTTTCAAATTAATGTACATTTTAAAGTCTGTATTTCTTTTTGATTTATTTGTGGCCTTTACTGCTGTTGATCATTATATCTTTGAAATGCTTTTTTATCTACTTTACTTCACTCTTCTCTTCCCATTCTCTTACATCTCAGGCTATCTCAGTATCCCTCATAGGTATTTCTTCCTCCAAATGCCTTCCACGTACTGTTTTTCCTCAGCATTCCATTCCTGGTTCTCTGTTTTAATAAATTTTCACTCTTCACACACTAACTGCTTTCAATCACACTTGCCAGTATATACTCAATGTTGCCTAAACAAGGTCTTTAATCTCTACCTGAATGTTTCCAAGCATGAAAAACCAACTATTAAAAAAAAAAACCCTAAGCTTAATTTCTCTAAATCTATTCTGATTCTCTATTATTTATCTGAATTTTATCTTCATTTGTCCTCCTTGTTCCCTCTGTAAAAACTTGAGAATCAACCTCAAGTCTCTAAACCAATTCTATGTTATATTCTTAATATCTCTTGAAACTCTTCTATCTTATCCTCTCCCACCATCATTATTCATTTTAGAACTTTGTCGCCTCTCCTCCACAATTGCTATATGGTTTTAAATGTTGTCCTTATACTCTTTAACTGTCTATTTTCAATGCTAGCAGAGAAAAATTTCAAATATGCAAATCTGAACATGGAATTTTTATAATTTAAATACTAAAATAGCCTGTGATGGTGGCTCTCAACCCTATCCAATCAAGTACTTCCTTCATATAACAAGTATCATGTAAAAAGCCATTTATTAACACACAAGAAAATTCATTGAAAACACATATACATATTCCAACAATTTTTAAAAACATATAATGTCCCTAAGATATAAATGAGAAATAAAATAAAATCATTTAAATAAAATTGCACATATTTTAGTATTTAAAAAGATTGTTCTGGAAAACACATTAAAATGATCAAACATATTTATCCATAGAACCATGATGGATACTGGTAATTAATGTGTCATGAGCAATTTTCCTGGCACTGATGGAATGTTGCAACACAGTGGGCGATTCTTGGTAAAAATTTGAACAGAAGACAGTACAATCTTCCTTCATTTGGTATGGGAGTTGCAAAACTGCAAAATTCTATATACAGTAAAACTGTTCAATTTTTTGTTTGTTTTATGACAAGTGGAGTTGGTACTAGGCACATGTAATTATAAATATGAATATAGAAGAAAGGGGGCATGGAAAGTTGTGAAGTATATGGGACAAGAATTTATTGTGTAAGTATCTGTTGCACATTGTAAGGAGACAAGCATCATTGGCTCCAGTCCCCTAAATATCACTTCATCAATTTCCACTGAGAATATAAAGAGTCAGCCTCCAGGATATGCCTACTGCCCACCTCCCTGGCTAGATCCCTCACCTTCCCCTAAATGCTAGCCATAAATGGAAGCATGTGGAACTACTTTGTGCCAAATGTTTTTTTTGAATAACCCACACATGACGCCATACCAGAAAATACATTTTTCTGAATTCCAAACCACAAACTGTGAAAAAACCTTATAGGACACCCATTCAAATTGTGTAGTACCATTTACTTTCTGATTTTCAGTGGAATCTATATTCTTTCCAGGATTGCCTTCTAGAATAAGGACTAAACACTCATACCTCAGAGAATATATTCTTATGCCAATATCTCATAAGAAAAATCAATTCAAGGATAAGACAGACTTTCCAACACTTGTAAATTTTCATCCTGTTCTTATTCTATAGTGTCCCTTGAGAAATTTTTCTTTTCCTTAGAAGTTAAAATTATTAAAGATAGCAGAAAATATTCTGTCCTTATAAACCTGTAACATGTAGGTTTCTTTCAGTAACACTCTATATCTGTGATTTGAAGCAAAGCAAAGAAAGGGATACAGATACAATTGAGCAATCAAGAATCACTGTGAGAACAAAGAAATTGTCAAACCATACAGCCATTTCCTTTCCCTTTCCATATTTCTTGGTTTAATATTGAAACACTTTGTAAACATATATCAAAATTATTTAGAGTATTTAAGTTACCACACTCAAATCCATGCTTCTGAAAATGGCTACTTCAAGAAACTTGCAATTCCTTTAATATGTAACAATCTAAATTCTACATCCACCCTTTTCTGTGTTCCCTCCTGTATCACAGTGTCCACAAGCTTAGGCACTGCATTTCCCAGATTTCCTTGTATCCATAATTCTGAATGCAAAGTAGCCTGTGCTGGAGAATGTCCCTCATATATGATTAGGAAGGAGGAAGGAAGGAGGAAGTGATCCTCCTTTGCCCCTGGCACAGTGAGACAAGTGCTAACAGATGGGAGCATTTTCAGTGACCACTTCCCCTGTTCTAGTGATGAGTCACCAGTCTTCTGGGGGTGAGGAAGTTGTCATGGTGGTACCAGTGGCAGCCACAGAAGTGGCAGCTTTTTGAACTCAGGATCACAGAGGTGGTGATTTAACATTAAATTCAATAGCGGTTTGGGACCCTGCTTTTCACCCCTCCAGTCTGTCCAACTTTTTGTAATCCCTTATTTCTCACGTGAAAATGTATATTGAAATAAATTGATTGAAATAAACATAGTTAAAGTCACTGGGTCAGAACACATCAGAACTTAACATCAAAAGAGTCAGTAGGAGAATGCATCACCTATTGTGGCGTCCTGCAGACAGGTATGCTTGGACCAAGGTACAGATGAACATTTCCATAAACCAGAATTCACGAGAGAAACTCTGCCTATCTATCTGTTGTTATTGCTTCTTATGGAAAAAAAGAAAGAGCAACCTCATAAATTAACTTTTTGAGTTTAGGAAATCAGACATTCAGATCCTAGGTGCCTCCTTTACTTAGACGGTTTGGAGACACTGACTACCTAGAAATGGAGATTTTCTTCATCCTCAGACCCAAGGACAAGCTCTGCAATGGGAACAAGTGCTCTCAGAACAGGAAGTTGCAACCCCTTCAGTTGGGAGTGAGGGTGCTATGCCCAGCTATCTCAATGCCAGGTAACCCAAACCAATTACCAAGTTACGATTGTCTTTATAAACACCATCAATGGATTCTCTTTCCTACAAATTTAATAAGTATATTAATAAATAGTTTATATTATAGAAAAATAGTGAAAGAGAAACTTCAAGCTAAATTATTAGGAAAATCATATGATATGAAAGTTGCAGTACATAACCATCATAATTAAAACTGTTTAGAGTAGGATATGAGAGGCTTAAATTAGAACAAAAGTGGCATCTCTATTACTGATTTTCGTTCCTCAAATAAAGTTTTTTTATCATTTAGATATTATTTGTCACTGCTAAATTACAAATACACACATAGCCCTGTAATAATCATTTCCCTCAGAAAAGTTATTTGGATTTTTCAATGATGTACGTTTATGGCCATTTTGATCTGATAAGCTAGTTTTTCAAAAGAGAAAAAAAAAAGATTTTGTTTTCTGCATGAAAAACAAATCTTAAAAATGAGGTTTTTCACCAAGATTTCTTCTTACATATATAGATATGAATGATATAAACATTTATTACATAAGAAAATTAAAAGTGAAATTTCAATAGTAATAAGCTTAAGACCTGGATCTGTAAAAATGGCTACAAAATTGGAGGGGGGAAGATTGACAAATCTAATAAGCAATAATAAAGCAAAAAAAAAAAAAAAAAAAAAACAAGAACAGGAGCAGCAGAGACCAGTATATGTCTATCTTGTTTAGGTGAGAAATCCCCCAAACTGGTAGCAATTGAGTATTTTATGATTCTGCTGTTTTCCCATCATGATTCTTCCACTATCCTCATAAGTTGTGTTAGCTACTTCCAAATAATTGAGATTCCCAGCATCTCCATGCTGTTCATTCTACTTTTGACATGAAATCTGTAGAACTCCCAAAGTATACAGGCATACCTCATTGCATTGTGCTTTGCTTTACTGTGATTTGTAGATATGATGATTTTTACAAATTGAAGGTTTGTGACAACCTTGCATCTAGAAAGTCTATAGGTGCCATTTTTCCAACAGCATGTGTTCACGTTGTGACATTTTGTTAATTCATGCAATATTTCTAACTTTTCCATTATTATATCTGTTATGATGATCAGTGATCTTTGATGTTATTAATGCCATTGTGATTGCTTTTGAAAAAGCATAGAATTTTTTGAAAGGAATTAACTTGGTTAATATAATTTTTCTTACTCTTTGGTTGAGACATTTTTGGAAAAGGATTTATATATTTCATAGGAAAACTGAGAAATACTCATTCGACATAAAACTTCCTGCAAATGTAGAAATTCTATTTGTGTTGCGTAACCATCTCTTCTCTCTCAAGGACTTCTCAATACTTGGAATTATATTCTGTGGGTATTTAAACTTTAATTGATGATGATATTCATTTCATTTGTATTTTCATTTTCTTTCCTCGGCCCACACTAAAAGACATTAAAGTTATCCATTTCGAAGTCCCTGGTTTCAATTGTTTTATCATACCTTTTAATTTTTCAGAAGATTAAAATAACAAGAGCCCCTTGGAGAGTTCTGTATCTAGGTTGGCAGGTGTGTAAATGCTTCTCTAGAGTAACATTCTCTTTTACTGATTATCTGTGCACCTGTTAGATATCTGGAGCATGATTCCAAATTATGGTTTCTGTGATATCTATAGAAGGTACAGGAGATATTCCCTGGAGTTCTCCCAACCTACAAAGAAAAAATAAATAAAACAGTGGGTGGAGAATCATAAAGTTATTTCTCTTTTAAATTGCCATTTACCTCCCAGTATAATTATGTCAGGATTTTATAATATGTTTTACTTCCCCTCCCTCTAAAGCGGAGAAACAACCTTAAATTGGCTGAATATAGAATTATATCAGATTAAAAAATAATCTCATTACATATTTCCTATTTGTACTTGCTATAATTTGCTTTTAGTTAGAATTGGTGTTACTTTAAAAATAATCAAAAACATCATAAAAAGAATATGTTGCAACAAGCACATCTTTCAAATCTGTTATTAAAAAGAAATGTTACTTAAACTTTAAATCTTATTTTCTCATATTCTATAAATGTGACTAAGCCATATTTCTTGAATCAAAGCAATTAGTATATAGTGAAATATTTAACACTTTAGCTTTTAGACAAATGGTCTAATAACAAAAATTGGTTAATTTATTTCCTTTTCTCTCTAGTGTTAACCTTCAGTGGGAGCTTTACATGCATTTTAATTTTTCTTAAATTTATGCAAAAATAGATTAGCATTTCCTAGCAATCATTTGTTTTGCATTTTTGCTTTCAGCCATTTTTTAAACCACCTGCCGTATTTGCCTTATGCTCAAAGTATGCTGTTGACAGTTACTAATAATGCACATTAAATTTGCTTATGATGACAGGCAAAACACTAAGTAAAAACAAAACAATATAATCCTTCATTTGTTTCCTCTGTTTAAGTTGTGTCTTAAAAAAAACAGATCTGATTTGCAAGAGCATTAATATATTACCATTTGGCAGGTCTTATTGAACTGAAAAATGAACAACTTGTGAAAGTGAAGGTAATTATACAATTTTTCAAGTATTGGTCTATTTTTTCAAAGTTCAAAAATGTATATGCAGTCTAAAATAAACATCTTTAGGTTCACTGCATATTTTCAGAAGTCATTTGAATTTGCCACTGAGATATGATATTATCAGTAAATAAAAACATCTAGGCTAAATATTTCAGAAGGCAAAATTTATCAAGGCAATTATAGATTTTCTATTTTGCATGTATTTCTGCTTTATTCTTCTTAGTGTACATCAAATAAAATAATCACAAAACAAATACTTTTAAAATTTAAAAGGTGGTGATTAAGACCTGACACTAGGGACATTAGTTGTACTTTACAAGCCTATATTCGGAGAATAGCAAAAATGATGGACGTGGTAGATAATTGTCCTTGGGACCCATATATTTTGACCTACAGAATTAGCCCCACTTTCATAAACCTTCACTGTGAATTTTTGGGAAAATTTGTGAACTGTGGCTATGTCTGATGTTTCCATTTATTTAACAAGGAAAGTATATGGGCATTCATGATCCCATAGTCCTTGCTACATAATTGTTTCTTGGATATGTTTAACTCAGGGATTAATTCTTTGAAATTTATTGAGTCAAATGTAATACAAGAAAATTAGACTCAATTTATCTCTGTTAGTAATACAGAAATTATGAATTATGCAGCACATTCATCTAGAAATATCAAAATGTTTCTTATTTTATATTTAACACATTGAATTAATTTTTGTCCATTTATATACATATTTTTTTTTACAGAGTTTTGTTTTAAGACCATACATAAATAGACTTCTAAGAGTTTATCAAAATGTGGGGAATATTTGGTTTAGTTAATTCAATATTCAGCCAGTTCTAGTAGGAATAGGAAAATTAGAAGTTATATTCAAAATAATAATTTGTAATATTTAAATACTTTCTGTGCCAGACTCTGTACTAATAATTTTTATTCACAATTTATTTACTCTTCATATGTCTGTAAGGTAGATAACATCATTTACCCCCATTTGGTAGATAAAGAAAGTGAATCACAAAGAGATATTTTGCAAGGGGTAAAATGTGTTGAGTCTCAACTGAAAGACAAGCACAATTGAATGACTTCAGAGCCTGTGCTTCAACCACTTGGACGTACTACTGTGTGTTACTACCAATGGGAGTAGGGAGAACTGGAAACACTCATTAGGTCTTTGGGAGAGCCACTGTATGCATTCACTGACCTAAACTTTATATTTCTCTTACATGTCACATAAGGAGGAGAAGAGGCAAAATATGCAAGAAGAGAGGCTATGTAAAAATACTGAAGCCAATCCTACCTTTACAAGGGGCATTTGGTCATTACCTCTGTGATACATAACCTTCCTGAGCTTCAGTTGTCTCATCTGTTTATCGGGGAAGATAATATCTATCAGCAGATTTCTCACCCATGACAATAAGAGCTGAGTGGCAATGGAATAATATTTTTAAGATGCTGAGAGAAAATAGTTTTAAATTTAAAAAAACATGAAAATAGAATATGACAAAAAGTAAAAAATGGCAATCAAATAAACTTCTCACAAAGAATGGAGCTAAAATAAATTTACTGTTGTGGACCCACAGTAACTCATAGAGTTTATCACTAACAAATCCTTGAACAACTATTGAAGAATGCACCTAAGAAAAGAAGGGTGTTGAGGGCATAAGGAAGAAATGACATGCAAGTAGGAACAATGCATAAGAATTTTAAACCTGGGACCAAATCTACACAGCATTGACTATGTGAGTTCTGGCCCCTTCTTCACTGAGCTTACAATCAATCTAGCAGGATAGTAGACCTTAAATGATTCATAACAATTCTCTGGGGTGGAAAAATTGCCATACAGTATATAGACGGAGATTCAAGTAGCATTCTTCTTTTTGAATCTTAATGAAAAAATTCAGTCTAATATATCCTCCCTGTGCATAAAGGCCATCAAAACATTTGACCATTGAAATGGATGCTCTTTCATCATCACCCTAAACTCCTATCACTAGCCCTCAACTCCTCGCCTTCTTTAGTTTGTACTTTTGCTTGTAGTGTTCAACCATAGCATACTGGTACTTTTAGTATTAACTTATACACGTGGAGGGACCCACACTTTCGCCTACTTAATTTGTGTACCTCCTTCATACTCAGCTCCAGGGCCATCTCCTCCTGGAAACCTTTGCTGTCCTAGCCTGCCTCTTTCAAACTTTATTCAATTAAGTTAGACATTTCTCTTTGGTGTCATCAGAATATACACTATATAAATTCTTCTTAAGTTTTCATATTTGTATTAAATATATCCATTGTTTTGTTAGCATTCTCCCACTAGATGTTAAATTACTCAAGGGAAGATAATACAGTATTAAAATATATTTTTTGATTATCACCCTTGAGTCCATCTGGGGAAAATTTTCCTACACAATTACCCAAATTATAACACAAAACATTATTAATACTGAAGATGGCAACATAAATGTTGAAGTGACCCAGATGGGATGTCATACATCAATAACCCAATATATGGTAATATTTAACCAATAATTTAGTAAGTTGAAGCACAAACAGCCAAAGTAGCAACGTGTAAACATTGCTGAAGGATCTGATATAATTGCAAGAAGTTTTTAAAGATCTGTCAGCTAGCTTACAAGGTCCTTAGGTCTTACGGTGGAGCACTATTTTAATTTTGTTTATTTTGAAGTAATTTCAAACTTTCAGAACGGTTGCAAGCATCATGCAAAGAACTGCCTATAGCTTTCATTTATTTATATTCACCAATGCTTAGCATTTTGCCACATTTGCTTTTTCTTTATCTACAAATTATTATTAATGCTATTGTTTTGGCTGAACTATTTGAAAGTAACGGGAGCGTGAGTCTCTTAAAAATAAGGACAATCACTTATGTCCGTGTGATTATCAAATTCATGAAATTTAAAATGTGTACCTATTGTTACCTAATAGAAAGCCCATATTAAAATTTTGCTTATTGTCCAATACTTTCCTTTATGTAATTTCTTTGTCCAAGCCAGAATCCAAACCCAAATCACACATTGCATTTAACCGTCATATCTCTTTGGTCTCCTTTAATCTGGAAACACTCTTTGTATTTCATGACATTTCTGTATTTTGAAGATACAGCCTTGTTAATTCATAGACTGGGGTGTCTGATGTTTGTTCCTGATTACAGTCAGGTTATGCATTTTTTCAGGAATATTACATTAATGGTGCTGTTACATTATAAGGCACATCATGTCAATTTGTGCCCAATATTAGTGATGTTAACTTTGCTTAATTGTAAGGATGGTGTCTTCCAGGTTTCTCAATTATAATGTTACCACTTTGTATTTGTAATATGAAAAAAATAACTTCAGACTTAGTAAATGTCCAGTCTTGCCAATACACTGTATTCTCTATATGGCAAGTGAGAAATGGCATATCAGTATAGTTTTAATTTGCATGTATCTTATTATAAGTGATTTTGTTTCTGAATCATCATTTACCTTTTTTTTTTTTTCCTTACAGTTTACATTGAATGCATCAGCAAATCCTACTAGGTCTATCTTCACATTTATTCCTAATCTTATTTCTCACACCCTTTGCTGCTAACATCTTTACTCCAAAGTGCCATAATTACTTAGCTAATTTATTGTAATTGCCTCCTAACTGGATTCCTGCTTCTACTTTTTCACCACTATTGTATATTCTCAATAAAGCAAAGTGATCCTTTTAAATGTTGGCAGATTATGTAACCCCCCTTAAAAGTCTCCAATGGTTCTCATTTCACACTGCTAAGAGGGAATGTTCTTGCAGTGGCCAAGAAGGCTTTAAAATGATCTCTCACGTAATTCTTTCTGCTCCTTCCTGCCTTCCTCTGTGCCAGACATGCAAACCAGAACTGCTCTCTTTCCCAGCTAGAACACTCTTATCCTGGACATTAATGTGGCTAACTACTCACCGGTCATCTTTGTCCAATTGTCTCTTTCTTAGTGAAGCTTTCCCTGACTACCCTATTTCAACGACCTTCCATATACCTAGTTCTCTTCCTTTGTCATCTATCTCTCCTGAGAACTGAAAAGCCTATGAGGGCAGGGGGTTTCTGGTGCTTACCAAGCATTTGGTGAATGAACAAATAAGATAAAGTGAATGTTATATTACTAAGAGTGTGAGCTTTATTTTATTTTACTAATTTATTTTTTATTTCAGTGACCAGAGAAGTATGAGGATCATAGTTGACATTCCCTAATTATGCAGAAACAGAAAAAAAAGATGATTTACAGGCACAATGTTTCTTTCCCATGTTGTTACCCTTTACACACATACTTAAATATTGACTGAATATTCCCCCAGTTAAGGGCAAGATTCTTACAGATAATAGTATGAAAAGTACGAGTCCTTTCGTCATAAGTAAAAATGTGTGTGTGTATATATATAATATTTATTTTACATATAATTTTATTGATATGGATATATATACACTAGTTTGAATTACATTGAATTGACAGTTGGGTTAAGATTATTTTGTATATAGTCTTTATAATATTTAAACTCTTCTTCAAATATTCTAATTTTAAGTTGATTTTCCATAGATGTTTTTTCGAGAAGGTGTAAATTGACACTTTATCACACAGTTGAAAATTCCTCCACTTAGTAATTTATTTATTTTTCCAGATGTTTTGACAGCAGTAATAGCATTATTTATTGAGTAAAACTTCTCCCGTTTATTTCATATGTCATGTATATAGTTCTATTATTGAATGTTACATTCTGTTTTATTAGTATGTTTGGCATTTTTTAAAAGCGCACTTTTCCGTTTTAATTGCTATCATTTCAAAGTATATATTGATGACTGGTCATCTAGGCTCTGATCTTTCTATTCAGAAATTTTTGGTTCCTTTCATAAATTTACACTGTCAAATGGACATTTTTTTTCCCATTTCTAATAAGAACATTTAGGGTTTTGATTTTAAGTGCTTTAAATATATGTATTACTTTGGGAGCAATTAACAACTTTACAATGTTAAACCTTCATATCTATGAATATAGTTCATTATTTTGTCATTCTTAAAATATCATAAAATAGTATTTATCACTTTATGTCTCCCTGAAAAGCTTTAATCATTTTTTCTCATATAGGGCTTTGATGGAGTTACTAAATTTCTACAATTTTCTCCCTGCTCACTGCTCCCAACCGGATCAATCCTGCAGATCCTTCTTAATTTCCATTCATTTAGAGAAATGGTTGTTAGTAGCCATTACTAACTTAGCTTCTATTAAGCCCAGGGAGAATAGAGACTATTGTTTTCCTACTGACTAGTCATGTGCTTTTACTAAATAACTATTATACATGAATGACTACATGGTGAAAATGAAAGAGGGTAGAGAGCCCATATTCATAATGGCATTCATCAGGTGTTCCATTGCTAACGCAGATCAGCCCTGGATGTAAAAAGCAAAGCTAAATAGCACATCCAATTAGCATAAGAGGCAGACTTCCGTTCCCCATGTTTTAAGGAAAGGGTTGAATTTAAGTAATGTCTCTTGACGAGGATAGGGAAATCCCAAAGAATCTTTGTTCTGGGTTGAAACAAGTTCTGTAAGTCAGGTTGTCCTGCAGTCTTTATTAAGAAGCTGAAAGGTGAAAATGTGCAATACAAAATTCAGAGGAAAAATCAATTAAAGGACTTAGGCATAAAAAAAATTACTACTTCAGACATAAATAACAACAACAACAACAAAAATAGCCTAACCAACCAGCTGAACCAAGATGCCAAAATCAGATATTGAAAAACCATTTTTAAACTGACTCTGAAGGTCAGCAAAAAGCAAAACATTTAACATTTACAACTGGAGTTGAAACTTCTAAAAATCTGTATATGTATCTGTGCTGTGTATTTTATGAATGGATATGGATGCTAAAATATTTCAATATATACTAAATACATTTTCCAGATATCTTAGATATTGTCATCTTATCAAGTTAAAAACAGGTATTCTTTCTTTAATAATATTAATACTATAAAGAGCAGGGATTGTTATAAGTATCATAATAAAACTAAAAATATATAAGGAGTGGGGAATGCAATATCCAGAAAGTTTAGAGTGCCATAAAACTGGATATTAAAATTAACTTTAAAACATAAAATGAAAAAATTTTTTCTGCTTTATTATATTTGCCCAAAACATATTTAAACATGTACTGAGTAGTGTATATAACCTAATTGCAATTTTAAGTTTAATGAGGAAAATTAAATTATAAATTCAATCTTCTAAGTCCAAGGGAAATAAAACAGTTATTGATTTAAGAAATTAATTCAAAACTAACTCTTTTTCCTAAAGGAGAAAAAGCTTAGCATTGATGAAATCCTAGAAACATCTAGAAATGACTATTTTCTTGATAACAACCTTCAGATCCCTCAATAAATGACAACAAAATTAATCTGTCATTTACTAAAACCACATGCATAACTGTAGAACTTCCTCTGTACATAGCACCTATATTTTTTATAAATTGACATTTTTCCTCATCAATTTATTAATGATCAGCTGACAATCCTTTATAAGCAAGGAAGACTATAACTGAGGACAGCAGTTCTCAGCCCTGACTTCACATTAAAATCACCTGGAGGGCTTTTTAAAATTATTAATGTCAAGGATCTATCCTAGACTAATTCAATCAGAATTTGGGGTGGGGTCCAGGCATGAGTAATTTTCAAAACTCCCCAGTTACTTAATTCCAACATCATCTGAGGTTGAGGTACATTGATCTGGGATAAAGGATACTTTAGGCATGGTCAGGAAAATCTGGGAGATGGTAAGAGTCAGCTTCTCTTCACTTTCCTCATTTTAGCTAAAAAGCTGGCATATCATGAATAGATGGTAAACTACCCACATGAATCTTTTCTCAAAGTAGCCCACTCAACAGTATAGATGGAAGAAAGTGCACAGATTAGAATCATTCATTCAGTGAATATTTCCTGAAGACTTATTCTAGCTCAGGTACTATTTTTTTGTGTAGGGAATTTAGTGGAGAATATATATAGTCCTTGCCTTTCGTGAATGCAGTCTGCAAGGGAAAAAGTCAATGAAACTTTCAAGACAAGAAAATTGCCCAGTTCTTAGTCTTCATGGATGTGGTCAGAAAGCATTTCAACATACAATCTCTGTTAAGTACTAAAAAACTTAGAAATGGTAAACAATCTTTGATGAAATAAGTGAGATTTTCATGAAAACAATAATGGAAGATGAACTCTTTTCTTGCTCTCTACCATTTCTATCTTGTCCCACCAAACTGATCTTCTCTTCTTTTAGGACTTATAGAAGAGTGGATAGCTGATGGGTAGGATTGGCATGAAGGAATTTTGCACTTGTGGCTTAGTATAATCTCTCTTTCAGGATTTTCCTAAAAGAGAAAGTATGTTATGTCCGGCTCTTTCTCCCACATGGAAAAGTCACCTGAGTCAGGGCCAGCCCACCTTTTTGTACCAGGTTTGGGCACACTTTTCTCTTCGTCCTTTCTCTAAGTACTCAGCAAGTATGAGAGTGTGCAATGTCTCTCTTTCGTAGACACACACTATACTTTACACGTACAACCACAGGTCTGGATCAGGGTAACACTGAGGAAGTCTGATGATGACTTTCTATCCTACACATAGATTTTAGTTCAGCCTTACCAGGAATTAAGCTAATAGCCTGATCATTTAATACAATATTTGATTCTCAGATCTCTTTTTTGGTGTTATGGAGGTTTTGTTGGGAGAGGCAAAAGAGGACAACATGATTAATCACTATCCTTAAAAGTTCATCGATAATAATATAAAGGAATTTAAATAGTCACAATCCTGTGGGGGAAAAAATGGAACAAGAATTCATTAGTGTTTCTACTAAAAAGTCTAGGAGACCAAATGACCTGATTGCAGATGATTAACCAAGTTCCGTAGATAAAATATTCCATAGTGGAAAAGGCCAATTCATGAGAAAGCCAATATTGCAGAGTAATATTGGAAAACATATGCACCTTCTTCTGTCCAATTTTTGTTCACTGGAGAACAAACTGTTTTGCAAAATTGATCACCCAATCAGACCTTCCTAACAGGAAGGAAATATTCTTTTAGATGTGGAATAGAGTTTTTTATTATTTAATTTTTTTGTGGCTTGTTCTGAATTATAAACCACAGAATTCACTTTTGGGTAAGGTTTTATTGTTTTTCGAGGTTAAAGGGGCAATGGACGCCTGGATTGTGCAAAGCCCAGGCAGCAGGAGCCAAGCCTTTCTTTAAAACCCCTTGATGCGGTGGGGTTTTTTGTATAAACAAAGATGGAAAGAAAAGGAGAGAGAAAATATAATAAATCCTCGTTTAGCTACCAAACAAAATTAACCATTTGTAGTATTTTTAAAAATGAAACATTACTACTGTTGAACCCACTTTACATCTTTCCTAATCACCTTATTTCCTTCCAGTCTTCAGAGTTGTATAATCCCCTTCCACGTCTGTCAATTTTTACTAGAAATAGCCATATATCATGAAAATATGAGTACTGCTTTATGTTGGGTAATGCTATCACAGTATATGCATGGTTCAGCAACTTGTTTTTCCCACTCAAGTTTTTTCCCAATCATATCAACATATGGAGTAATATTTTTAAAATATTGTACGGTTTTCTACAATTTTAATATACTAGAGTTTACTTATTTATTTATGTGCCTATTGACAGATTCTTAGGTTGTTTCCTACCTAAAAGTTTTGTCCCCACTTTGAATGATTGTATCTGAAATCTTTGAGTAAGGTTTTTGGTGAGTATGTAAAAGATGTTTCTGAGGTGGATGGGTGGGTAGATAGATAGACAGATAGAAATATAGATGGAGTTGCACATTTTCAATTTTATTAGAGTTTTTTCTAATATTCTCATAAGTAGTTAAAGCAGAAGTATACAAAACTTCTTGCTACCTCCTATCTTTTTCAGCACTTAGTTTTGTCAAAGTTATTAATATTGGTCATAATGGATATGTAATGTATTTCATTGTTTTCTCAATTTTATTTTCTGTTTACTAGTGACTTGAGCATGTTTTTACAGGTGTATTAGCCAGTTTGACTTATTTATTTGTGATTTGCTTTTTCAGTTTTTGTGCCAATATTTTTGTTAATTTTGTGTGTTTTTAATTATTGATTAATAGGATTTTTAAAACATATTTTTAAAATGCATCCATGATGCAATTATTTTCATTAGTTTGTGCATATCTTTTAACATTATGCTATCTTATCGTATGCCTGGTGCGTCAGACTATTTAATTTTGATTTAATGGAATGAATTAATTTGTCCCTTTCTGTTAGTCATTTATGCTTTTATTCTTAGTTAAGAAATCTGTGTCTACATTGAAGTCATAAAAATACTTCTGAATTTTCTTCATGGTTTCATGGCTTTTTACCCCATATTTTAGGTTTTTAATTAATTTGAAAATTTTATTTACTATGGTGTACAGCTGGGAACCATTTATATGTTTCCCCCAGATGAACAGCTAATTATCTGTCAAACAATTCACTAAACAGTTAAAGCCCTTTCTCTAGTGATTCGTACCACATTCTTTTATTTTCACAATTTGCATTTATAACACAGAAATCTATTCCTGGGCTCTCTCATTTGTACATTAATCTATTTGTTTCTTTCTGAACCTATACCAGACTGTTTGATAACTCTAGCTTTATAATATATCTTGGTATTTGTATTTTAAGTTTCCTGCTTGAGATGTCCTTAATTAGTAGATTTTTGTCTTCAAGCTTTTATGTTTGCTTTTGAAATTATAGGAATTTTACTCCTTCACTCTTTTTATTTTAACTCAGTTTGCCAACCTCAGAAAAGTTTTTTGGAATTTGATTGGAATTATATTGAATTAATATATAAGGGAAGTTAGCAACAGTGTGGATTTTATGAAATTTTCTACAGATATTTCATTAAAAAATTATTTGCCAGTAAATAATAAAGTTGAATATATACATGCCTATGACCCAATAATTCTATTTCTAAGTATAAGCCCTCAAAATATTTGTGCACAATATGCAACAAATGACATGTCCAAGAATCTCCACAGAATTCTTTATAATAATCCTCTGGAAAATGAAGATAGTCCAAAATTCAATCCATAAATAAATAAATTGTGATACGTACATATAATAAAATACTATGCAATAAGGAAGATAAATAAACCACAACTGTAGTCAGTAATATGGATGAATCTCAAAAACATAATGTCGAGTAAAATAATATAGTAAAAAAGAGACAAACAAATGTGATTCCATTTATGTAGGGTTTAAGAACAAAAGAAGTCCATGGCATTAGAAGCCAAAACAGTGGTTATCCTTGTGTTGGAGGATTTAGACGCTGGAGTGAGATGAGAAGTTTCTCTTAGTTGCCAGAAATACCTGCCATTTGTTTGTGGCACATCTTACACAGGTGTGATCACTTTGTGGAATTTCTTTTGCACTATTCTTATAATTTTTGCACTTTTCTCTATGTGTGTTTGTAACAGTCAAGGCCTAGTCAGGAGCCAAACACCATGTCAATTGTTTTAACAGGAATATTTTAATATAATAAACTGTCAACTACTTATTGAAGACTTAAAAATGCAAAAAGAGAGCACCAAGGAATCTCATCAGTCCAACTATAGGAAGCACTCCCAATCCTATGACTAGTAAACAAAAGGAAGACATTGGAATTTTTGAAGATTAGAATTGCGATCTCATACCTTTGCTAAAACTCATACCATTCAGAAGAGGGTACTGCCTGGTTGTTGCTGATGTCTCTGCACTTGTAGAAGGGACCTGTGGAGCTCTGGCCCAGACCCAGACTCTCAGATAAGGGAGTGCTGCGCAGTTGGTGCTGGTGTCTCTGAGGGATATAATGCAGCTGATTCTTTAAAAATTGCAAAACCTGCAAAGAGCTGCTATAGGGAAAAAAACGGCAGTTGCAGAATCATTGGGGAAACTAATCAAAATAGAACACTCAAGAAGCAAACTGTAAACAATGAGTTTCTTCCTCTTCTACACCTTCATTCTTCAACCAGCATGGCTGTTGATGGAGATAACTAGCAGACAGGTAGTTAGTCTGCTAACTAGATGACAGGTAACCAGCAAAACAAAACATGAGGTTTTCAGCATCTCTGGAAGAGTGTTACTAACCAGAATACAGAATAGTACAGTTTAAAACAAAGAAGAAATAGCTTAACAACTGGCAAAATGTAATACTTTAACAAAAATCACTCTCACCCCCAAAAAGAAAAAAAGAAACTACATAAGTATTAGAACAAATAATGACATAAATCTCTTATATCCATTATTTCTAATTAAAAAACAAAACTCAGAAGCCATAAAGTAACTTACACATTCTTACATTAATAAGATATGAATGCAATAATCCATAAAGTAAACACAAAATTCAAATGATAAACTGAGAAAAAATATTTGCAATCTATATCTGAAAGGTCTAATTTCCTTAAAATATAAATAGCTTCTACAAATCAATGTGAAAAAGACCACTGACTTAATAAGAAAATGTGGACAAATTATTTGAACTGACAGTTCACAAAAGAGGAAATACGTGCTTCTCTTAAATATGCTCACAATGCTCAAACTCATTTAAAATAAAAAATAAATAAAATTTAAAACACTAAATATCAGATTATTCAAAGTGTGATAAAGCACTATATTGACAGAGATAGAAACAGGCAATAATATATTGCTGGTGGGAGCATAATTGCATTGTATTAATATTTCTGAAAATTGTAAATGTTCGCTCCATTTGACTCAATGTTTTCTCTTCCAGGAAATTATCAATAGAGGTAATCAAGTCTACACAGCATGCTATATTTAATAGTGATTCACCTTTACAAAAAAAAAAAAAAAAGAATAAAAATACATTTTTGACAGTTAAGGGAAAAATTTCATTATTATTAGTAAAAACGTTATGCACAAAACATCATGTATATTATTATGCTATTTTTGTTTGTAAAATGGAAATATCTTTATAAATGTGCTTATACTTTTATAGAATATCCCTTAAACCTGTGGTCCCCAACCCTGGGGCACAGACCAGCACTGGTCCATGGCCTGCAGGAACTGGGCTGCACAGCAGGAGGTGAGCAGCAAGCTTGAAAACCCACCTGCACCCACAGCCACGCCCCATCATTGCCTGAGCTGCCCCCCACCAGGCTGTCAGATCAACAGCCACATCAGACCCTCATAGGAGCACGAACCCCACTGCAAACTGCACATGAGAGGGATCCAGGTCGCACTCCCCATGAGAATCCAACCCCTGATGAGCTGAGGTGGAGCCAGGGTGGCCACACCCTCCGTGGACAAACTATCTTCCACAAAACCAGTCCTTGGTGTCAGAAAGGTTGGGGACTGCTGCTTAAACTACATAGAAAGAATCCTGATTATAGTAGTTGCCTGTGAGGACAGTAAGTGGTTGGATTGGAGGCAGGATGAGAGAGACTTCACTATATAAATAAAAATAATATTCTGCATTGAGAACATCCATAGTTTCACAGTACCTTTCATTTTCCTCACAATGGTCCTTCATTGATTAGGAGCATTTCCATTTATTTTTCTCATCCATACTTTATTCAGTCAAAAGAGTAAGAAAGATACAGAAAGTAGAATGGTGTTACTCTTCAGAAATAGAGAGCAATATCAAAGGATTACACTGCTGCACAGTGATTCACACAATTGTGCTGACTTGAAATGGTATAATACTTTATAGACAGATACTACACATTCATGTTAAAGGTAAATATTTATTAGATTTCTAGTATCTGGAATGTGTTATTAGTGGATTGGTTCATTGTGTGCTATTGACTTTGGTTTCACATTTTTATTTTTACCTGAGAATTTTATTTTGGAATATTGACATTCTAATGTATGTGAATAATAATAATAATTACTATGATAGGAGTAATTTGAAGCTCTGAAAGAATCATTGAGCTCTTAAAGCAATATCATATTTTTTCAAACCAGTTGGGTTTAGCAATTATATTCAAATCTATAAACTACGCTTTCTATTCTCTGAATAACAAATAGAATTGTTATAATTAAGTTAATGATCAGACTTGTAGCTACTTCAACCATCTGTAAATGAGCCACAAACCCAGGAAGGAGCCTCTAGAAGAGATTTGTCATATTTTGCTTTACATGGGGGGGTGCGGCTTCCCCTCAACAGGCTGCTGTCAATTACTTATACATGACAATAGTTAAAATAGCTATCACTTGTTAAGTCCTTTATTACATTACAAACAGTGCTCTATGAATTTTATACATAAGCAGTATTGTGTACTAAATGACCTCATGAGCACTCTCTGGGTTGCAAAAACAATGACAAACGAGAGAGTTTTCTCTGCTAGAGTCATTCTGCAAAATCTCTGTCTCACTGTGTGGCTAGCTAAGCCCTCCCAAACACACTTCTCCAAAGGATGCCAAGAGGACTCGCTCTGTTTCATGAATTCCTGTTTCAAATACTGATATTGCTCAGAGCCTCTTCTTTGACACATTATCTCATTTAAGGCTGCTTAGCAGCTTAATGATATAGTTGCTATTATCATTCTCATTTTACAGATAAAAGTGAATCTTACAGAAAACAATACACTAGTAAAGATGACACAACCAGCTAATTATAGAGTCCATACTTGAATTGAGGTTCATCAGTTCATTCTTAATTTTTTAGTTTGCATGATTGTTTTTGTTGTTGTCATTTGTCTGTTATACATTATCAATACATCAGTATAAAATAGCTGATAGGGAGATCCTAAGATGTCTACCAAAATAAACCTTTTGAAATGAATATATATGGCACAGCTTTACTTCATGCTAACTCTTTTAAATATACATGTTTAATTTTTAAATGCACTTGTTAATTTACAAACGCATAAAGAATGAGGTAGAAAGATTCTCTTGATAAATGCTTCATAAGTTTCTAACTGTTCAGCTATAGCTACAGTCTACATTATTATATGTATAATAGAATACATGAAAAAAAAGCTGTCACGTGTTTTCACACAGGTCTGGAATGTAACCAGAATCCTATAGCAAACTCATTTTGCTTCTTTCTATAGACTGCCTACGCATACTCATACTTACCTTCCTCATTTTGGATGTTTAGTAAATTTTTCTTCTAGACCATTCATTGATTGTTGCTTTCCTGGATTTGACCTCAGGATACCCTCCAGATCATAATGTTCAGTATTTTACTCCCAAACAAAACTGAAACTTCCCTGCCTTTACCAAGGTTGGTCAATAGAGACAGGCCAATCCTCTTCCAAGACAACGTTTGACCACATAATGCTGAAAACAATGCTGTTTAAATTACAGCAGCTGGACTTGGAAACTCTCTGTCATTTACCGTATCCACCAGACCTTGCACCAAATCACTGCCACTTCTTCCATGCTTTGGACCACTTCTTGCAAGGAAAAATATTCCATTCCCAGCAAGTTGTGGAAAACACCTTTTGAAATTTCATGGACATTCACTTTTCAGGCGTCTTCAATGCTGGCATAAACAAGCTATTGTTAAGATGGCAAAACTGTGTTGATAGTTTTAGGTGCATATTTTGATTAATTGTACTGCTTCTTGTTTGAGATATAATAAATTACACTTTTGATTCAAATTCGGACATTTCATATTTAATGACCTAATACTTGCAATTGTGTATTAAATATTTTGCACATGTAGAAGATATTTCATCTCTTAACACAAGCATCACAATATTTTATCTCTTGCAGTGATACTGAGCAACGATTTGAAAAATATTATTTTACTCATTGGAAATCTCATAATAATTACTAGTTTCCCAAAACATTAAGCTTTATTTGCAATTTGATTGCTGCCTGAGAAAACTCAGCTCCCTCCTTTCCAAATCACTTCAACTAAGTTGAAAGAAACAATCATACTCACCATGTTATGACCTATTATGTTATAAATATTCACAAATAACAAAGAATGGTGTAGAAAGATTATCTTGATAAATGATTCAAAAGTTTCTAACTGTTCATCTATAGCTACATTCTACATTATCATATATATCATCTCAAATTGCAATTAATTTTTTGATCTACATTTTATGCATTGGATTTATTTGTCAAAATATAGCATTGTTTTTAAAGATGAGGTCTAGCTCTGTTCCCAGGTTAAGTTCAATTTCCTGGCCTCAAGCTATCCTCCCATCTCAGCCTCCCAAGTAGCTGAGATTACAGGTGTGAATTACCAAGCCTGGTTCAAAATATACCATTTTTTAAAATAAAAAGATTATTTTCCTGGAAAAAATGAGACCATGGAATAAGAAAATAACAAAAATAAACAAGAGATTTCAAAAGGATGTGCCTTTCTGTCTAGTGCCCAAATAAGGAGGCTTAAAGATGCTGTAGGCATTGTAGATGATATTTCATCTGATTTGAACATAGGCGTGGCATGTCATAGATAGGATAAAGACATCAGCTGACTTTAATCAACTGTAGTTTGTTGAGGAATTCTGGGGCTTCCTCAGAGTGGGCTTTGTCCATTTAATCCCAAAGGGAGTCTTTATAGAAGACTCATCTTCCTCATGTGTACAGTGGGAATAATAATTCCTATTTCATTGAGTTATTTTGAAGATAAAGCAGCAAATGAAAAATACTCAGTACAAAGCCTCTCCTGTTACAGTAAATAAGCCAAAGCTATCTTCCTTCAGTCATCTCATGGTCCTAAGTAGAAGTTGCACTCTTTTTGTTTGTGTTACGTTTGGTCAGTGATTACTCATTTTCTTTAGTTTGCATCAAATTTTTCAGTGTAACTAAAACTTAAGAAAAGCTTCTTGGAGTAAATATAAGCTCCAAGTTATTGAGATGTGCCTCTTTTATAAGTCTCCCATGATTTCTGTAACTTTGAGTGTATGTCTTTGGTTATAAATATCTAAATATATATGAGCATACCTTTATAGGTAGCATTATGGTCATTAACAGAAAATAAAAGGAGGAAAATAAAATTAGTTCTTACCTTGCAATAACACTAAAATAAATTTTAGATGGATTAAAGGTGAAAATTCTAAAAGACAAACCATACAATGACTTGAGGATAATATAGGAAAATATGTATGGAACATTAGAGTTGAGTTTAAAAAATTACATATGACTCCAAGGGAAAAATCATAAGGGAAAATGTGATACATATGACTATGTAAGAAGTGAAATCAAACTTTCTAATATTAAAACCTGTTTTAATTAGCAATAATGGACAAATGACAAACTAGGAAAATATTTTCAACACATGACAAAAAGTGAATATGCTAAATACCGATGGCTTTTAAAATGAAATAAGGAAAGATGACAACATTAACAAAAAAGAAACAAATTCACAAGTAAAAAAAGAAGAAAAATAAATAACAAATGCAAGAGAGAACTAAAAGTTATTCAATCTCTCCGGAACAGAAAAAATAAAATCTAACTGGGCACTGTTTTTCTCCAGCCTATCATACTGGGAAAAGATGAAAAAGACTTAAAATATCCTCTGCTGGCAATTCCTGGGCAATTGGCACACACTACTGACTAGAGTGTTAGTTGCTGAAGATTTCTGGAGGTATTTAAAAATACCATTTAAAATTCTATTTAAGGAATGCAAACGTTTCTAAGAATGTATTATAAGGAAATAAATCTGTATAGCTGCATGTACAAAAATGTACTTGGAGCAAAATTTAAAGTAGCAAAAATTAGAAAAAAGCTACTTACTAATTGTTAGCTTAGAATTATTAGGCAAATTATGACATAATTATTTTATGAAATAATATACAGCCACTAAAAATAATAATGTAGATCTGTGTATTTATAATACATGGAATGGTATTACTGCCATATTTTTTCCAAAAGATAGTTGATACAAGTTTATATTTGTTTAATGTTTTCTAACACATGTATAAACATACGTATAGACAAAATTAGAAGTTTATATAGCAAGACATAAGATACAGATTTATTTTGTATTTTTTATTTGTGTGTATAACTATTTCAATTTTACTTCAAAACAGTTATTTCTGATGCAATTAAGTAAAAGTTTTTTTAAAAAAAATATATGGACTCACATGGAGCAAAAATAAATTTTTAATGACTATTAGCAAATCATATTAATTTATCGTCGCATTATATCTGAGGTTCCCAAAGCTATTTATTATTTTGAACTTCAACCAAATTTGAATATCATGACTGGAATCAGAAGCATTGGCCTTGATAGAAATCTGTGCTTGGGAGTCTATCCCTCAAACTAAAAATTTCTAATTATCAAATATTATCTCTAACATTTTACTACTGATAAAATTTGTAAATATACACTTTTACTAATGTGGAAAGTATATAACTTTTGTGTTATAAGTTACAGTAGTCCCCTTATCCAAAGGGAATATGTTCCAAGACCCCCAGTGGGTGCCTGAAACCTGAGATATTTCCAGACCCTATATATACTATGGTGTATATATGTTTTATATACTATAGTATATGAGGTCTGTCCAGAAAGTATTCAGCCAAGTAACCATTCTCGTTGTATTAACAATGACTGGATACTTTCCAGACAGACGGATATACCTGTATATACTACAACCACATAATCATGATAAAGTTTAATTTATAAATGAGGCACAATAAAAGATTAACAACAGTAACCAATAACACAGAACAATTATAACGACATGTCAGCATCACAACCCTTGCTTTTTGCAACCATTAAGTAAAATAAAGGTTCCTTGAATACAAAGTTAATCTGATAACCCAGAGGGCTGCTAAGTAGCTTATGGGCAGGGAGTGTAGACAGCAGCAGAGAAGCTGAACAAAGGGATGATTCACATTCCAGGTAGGACAAAGAAGGACAGTGCAAGATTTCATCATGCTACTCAGAAGAGTACACAATTTAGAACTTGTGAACTATTTATTTCTGGAATTTTTCATTTAATGTTTTCAGACCACGGTTGACCATGGGTAACTAAAATTGTGGAACGTGAACCTCAAATAAAAGGGGACTACTGTATAAGGTACAAGACATAACCTATTTGATCAATGTGATGCTATTTGTCTCAGTGGGGAGGTGTCTAATTTCCCTGTGTGCATAACTATTAATGCGGAAGAGTTCCCATACTTAAATTTGATTTCAAAGAGCATTGACAATTATTTAAATGTATACATAAAATGGTATACTTGAACTGTTTTTAAGTTATATATAAAACTGTTGCCTTAAAACAGCCAATATCCTTCTGCTTTCCTTTAATTATCATGAGGAAATAAATAAAGGTTTTTGGGGAAAAACACTTTATTATCAATAAGAGTGTGATAACCATCTCTCGATTCAATATGAGTTCAGAATCAGACCAAAAGAGGAGCAACAGAGTGAAACAACAAAGAAACTGCTGTCATGCCTACCTATTAGATATACTTTTCCTGTATGAATTAAAAATCATTTCAGAAAAATAAGATAATGCTTTTTGTAATAATTGTGGTTAGAGTGCATTTAAGATTAGATTGAGATTTGCTTTCATAATTTGCTTTACAAAACAAAGTCAATTAAAAAATAGGAATATCTTTATCATATAATATGAATGAATGGGTAAATAATGCCAAGTTTTGTCTTATAAAGTACTAAAGTCATAATGTGGTATTTGCACACAACATATCCAAAGAGAAATGATCAAAGGTAAACTTATTTTTCTATTAATATGGGAGTAGTGAGAAGGAAAATATGGCAATAGCTATTGTACAACTCATTTATAATTTGCATTCAATTGTCAACATTTATTTTAGTTTTTTCATTTCATCTGCAATGTTTTGTTTGATTGATATCTGTTATCAGTGGATATATTTTAGCATGCAACACAGATTCTCAGAACAAGACACAACTGCTGATATAAATATAATCAATTAAGGAAGATGGGCCTGTTATCAAATAAATTATAATAGAGGGTGAAGTGCAGCATTAAAATAGAGTAGAATGATTTATTTGCATTGGTTTGGTTTTCTTTTACCTAATTGCTTGGTCTAGTGGTTTTCAAACTTTAACATGCAGCGGAACAACTGCATATTATAAAAACCCAAGTATTTGTTTTCTCAGAGGTCACTGGGTTTCTCTATCAGAGTTTTTGACACAGTAGGTCTGGGACGAGGTCTGAGAATTTGCATTTCAGGTGCTGCTCTGAGACCACACTTTAAGATCTAGTGTTTGAGTCTTTTAATACATTCCCTCCTAATATATGATACATTAAGTACTATGTAATTCAGCGACACTCATACTGTCTATAAACTGTCTATAAAACAGCATTAAAACTTCTTAACTTTTTGTCTTTTACTACCAGTCCTCTTTCTTTTTTGAAGGTGTTAAAGAATATTAAATTTTAACACCAGTTAGGATGTTGAGTGAAAAACTACTCCAATTCTCCTGCCTTCTTTCTTGTGATTTACACAGAAGTTTAGGGAAATTCATCCGAATTGATAGATTAAAAACACTGATCTGGTTTTTAATCTAACAACTTTTAATCAGCTTCTACAATAGTAACATCATTGTTACCGAAGTAGCCAATTTTCTTAGCAAAAGTTGATTTAAATGAGAGAGGAAATGAATATAAAATTAAATAAAACTAAGCTCACCAGCATAATTTAAAACTTTCTCCCGAATTGCATTGTCAGTTTTTCAGATAATCATAATGATTTCTATGAACAATATACTCAGATGTAACAGAGTGAATAGTCTAGGACAACATTTCACAAATAAAACTTCTAATATGCCTTAAGTGTTAAATTAGTTATACCCTAAGTCTTTTCTTCTGAAGGTGTACTTGGCAGGCTTCTTGACTGCAAGTGGCAGAAACTGCCTGTGGCTAACTTGAGCAAATGGAAACACGTGGGGAGTATATTCCACAGATTTGAGTCTGCAAGGTGCAGATAAGAGGGAAGCTCCTGACCAGTCTGCTGTGGACAGCACTGCTGTCACTGCTTCCTGGACATTCGCCAGACCTTGACCACTCCACAGCTGTATCTTGTCATCTCTGACTACCCTCTATGATTTTGCGTCACTGATAAAGAATGAAAGTCCCGATGAATGGGTCCAATTGGCCAAGCCCTGTCACAAGTGTGCAAGATGCCAATGAGTGAGAGAGGGAATTGCCGACCCTTCTGGTCTACTGTAGGGGGTGCTGGGGCTCTACCTCACCTGTACGTGACTTTTCTCCAAACTGAATGGGTGCCTTATACCCAAAAGGACAAAATTCCATTATAACTGGAGTATTAAAAAAATCATTTCCAAACATTATTTCCCTAATGTATTCATATCCAATCACTCACATTTTCCTTATTATCATATGACACTTCATAGCTTATTAAAAATTTCATTAATAAATATTATACATAAATATATGCTTATTAAATATAATCTTATTAAAAGTCATTAAAAACTTTATATGGAAATTAAATGCCATCATTTGATTTTACATCATCAGGGACAGGATTTTAGGGAAGGTGTTACTAGTTTTTGAGGGATTAGAAAACCAAAACCTAGAAAAGCTGTGTAACTCATTCATAAACACATAAAGTTTCCAGCACAGCGAGGCAGCATTGTGTAGCTACTTTTGTACCAGAGCATACTGGTAAAATGTCTGGTTTAAAAAAAATAGTTATATGCATATTTCTTTTAGGAATGGTGCTGCATTTGTTGGGGTGCTTTTGAAAGCAAGTTACAGAAAACATAACTAGTACTGGCCTACGCAGTGTAAGCATTTATTATAACACAGGACAAGTCTGAAATTGGGGTTACTCCAGGTTAGAAAACATACCAGCTCAACGGTGTCAAATACTCTTTTCTTCCAACATTCTCACTTCTCCTCATGGTTGCATCTTCAAGTATACGGCTCACATATGACCCAGCCCACAGGCAGAAAGTCACAAAACTTGTCTTGTACATCTTTTACATTGAGAGACACTCCCCATGTATCCACGGTACTCTTCACATCAAGCTAACAGCCATCGGCTGGGGAATGCCTATGCCAATCACTGAAAAGGAAAATGAGATTATCTGGGTTGGTTCAGACAATTATGCTTACTCTCCTGGGGCCAGAGAGGGACTAATCATTATTATCTCAAATAAAACTAAACTAACAAGGTTCTCCTACAAAGAAAGGGATGAGGATGCCTGTTGGATAGGCTGCTAGGATGAATGCAACAGACAGGTGCCTTCTACAAAAATCATGGATTTCTATAAGGTCAAATTAACATTCAACCACAAGACATAGCTACATTAGTAAATGGGGTTGTGTAGGAAAAAAAAAATGGTCTTCACACTGTACCATAGAATTGAGACACTTGAAAATATAGCATTTTAAATATTTTTTTTTGTGATTTTTAAAATTTTTATTTTTTTTTATTTCAGCATATTATAGGGGTACAAATGTTTAGGTTACCTATATTGACCTTGCCTCACCCGAGTTAGAGCTTCAAGCATGTCGATTCCCCAGACAGTGCGCACCGCACCCAGTAGGTGTGTATATATCCATCCCCTCCTCCCCCCCTCCCATCTGCCTGACACCGGATGAATGTTACTACTATATGTGCACTTAAGTGTTGCTCAGTTAAAACCAATTTGATGCTGAGTACATGTGGTGCTTGTTTTTCCATTTTTGTGACACTTCACTTAGTAGAATGGGTTCCAGTTCTATCCAGGAAAATACAAGAGATTCTAGATCACCATTGTTTTTTGTGGCTAAGTAGAACTCCATGGTATACATATACCACATTTTATTAATCCAATTCACAATTGCAAAGATGTGGAAACAACCCAGTGCCCACATTTTAAATATTAAATGTAATTTATAAATATAGTCTAAGTTAAAAAAACTAAATTTGTAAGAGTTGTAGTTACTAATCAATTGCTGTGAGCAGATATCATACTAAGCAAATTTGCATGCATCATCTCATTTCAGTCTTACAACAACCCCATATGGAGTATACTCATGAAAGTGAGATTGAATGAATCAATCATCGCACCTCGAGGACCCTCTGTCTTATAAGGTACCATGCCAAGAGATGTAAAGTTAAAAAGATTAGGCCTTTGGCCCCTTAAAGTTCATAAACAAATTGAGGATGTGTTCCTATCTTTCAGTTCTACATTATAGAAACCCAATACAAACTAGCTTAAAAGAAAAAAAAAAAAAAGAATGTGGGCAGGGGACAGAATTTATTTGTCCTAGGCAGGTTACTTCTATTAACAGTTTCAGGAATAGCTGAATCTAAGATCCAAGGGTTTACAATGTTATTCTCCAGATTAGGTCTCTTTCTATAACCTGCTCTTGGATGACTTCATCCTCAGGAATAATTTTTCCACGTGAAAGCCCCTCACAACTTCATGTTTACATCCAATTGTAGCAAAAATAGAGCTTTTTATGCCAATGGTCCTAGCAAAAGTGCTAAGAGTAATTCTCAATGCTCTTAATTGAGTCACCTGCCCTTTACTGAACCCATTATAGTAACTCTGAATAGGCCTACGTCACATGCCTACCTCTGGATTTGGAAGTGGGGTTGACCCCATCCAAATCATATGGATTAAAAGTGAGGGAAGGTTGTTCACCAGAGGAAAAACAAGTTGCTGTTACTAAAAGGGGGAGAAGATATTATGTAAGCAAACCAACACATGTCCTCCATAGAGGAGATGTCCTATACATCAGTACTTATATAGTAAGGCTAGGAGTGATGTATGTCTTAAGTGCTTACAGGCAAAGATTAGGTAGGAAAAATGGATCACTTCAAGGACGGCTGTCAACAAACACCTTCTAAGAGGAAGCCTATGAACTAGGCCTTTTGGATAGGTAAGATTATGGTAGATGAAGATGAGGAGGCCTTTCAGATAGGTGGAAAGGCACGAACAAAGGCAGGGAGGTAAGGATCTTTTGGAGGTTTTCCAAGTTTGCAGGGAACTTTTGGGAATTAAGTCTGGAACTTTGGTTGGGGGCTAGATCTATACATAGTCTAATAAGTGCTAATCCTTTAAGCAGATTTCTTCCGTATATGATCTCAAAAAAGAGTAACTTTGACAGGTACCAGGAGTAGGATTATTCTTCCCATGTTACCTATGGGGCAAGTGAGGCCTAGTGCAAGGGATGCCTGCTGAGAGTTTACCCTCTTGTGTCCAGAGACAGAGCAGCACAAGAAGCCAAATTTCTTCCCTCCAGCCCAGGACTGTGCGCCTCCCCTCATCCAGAGTAAAAATAAAATCTGGGGTTGAAAATCAGCAGGACAGCAGCTGTGGCTCAGCCCCAGGCCCAGCCTGAGAGCACCTTTAGAGGAAGCTATGGGAACGATCATACAGGCAGAAAGAAGGTATCTGACTTGCGTAATGGCTAAGAACAGACTCCGGAGTCAGGCCTGGTTTTGAATTTCAGTTTCATGAGTTAGGATGTTACCTTGGGCAAATTATACAACTTTTCTAAGCCTTAGTTTCCTCATCTGTAAACAAGGTAAAGAACAATACCTATCTTATAGAATGGTTCATGAGGTCTGAAGAAGGTATTGTATATTAAGAACTTAGTACTTTCTTCCTCGTCTGTCTGTTTTCCTCTTCCTCATCCTGTCTGGTCTCCTCTTCATCTTACAGTCTCATCTCCTATTCCTCATCAGGTCATGTCTCCCCTTCCTCATCCAGTCTGTTCTCCTCTTCCTCTTCTGGTCTCCTCTGGTCTTGTCTCCACTTTCTGATCCAGTCTTGCCTCTTCTTCCTCATCCATTCTGGTCTCCTCTTCCTCATCTGATCTGGTCTGGTCTTCTCTTCCAAATCCAGTCTCATCTCCTCTTCCTCTTCCAGGCTGGTCTCCTTTTCCTCTTCTGGTCTGGTCTCCTCTTCCTGGTCTGGTCTGGTCTCCTCTTCCTGGTCTGGTCTGGTCTCCTCTTCCTTGTCTGGCCCATCTCCTCTTCCTCTTCCAGTTTGGTCTCCACTTCCTCTTCTGGTCTGGTCTCCTCTCTCTCTTCCAGTATGGTCTCCTCTTTCTCATCCGGTCTTGTCCAGTCTGTTCTCGTCTTCCTAGTCTGGCTTGTCTCCTTCTCCTTATCTGGTCTCCTCTTCCTCTTCTGGTCAGGTCTCCTTTTCCTCTTCTGATCTGGTCTGGTCTTCTCTTCCTTGTCTGGCCCATCTCCTCTTCCTCTTCCAGTTTGGTCTCTGCTTCCTCTTCTGGTCTGGTCTCCTGTTCCTCTTCTGGTCTTGTCTCCTTTTCCTCTTCTGGTCTGTTCTCCTCTTCCTTGTCCGGGCTTTTCTAGTCTGAAGTTTTAATTTCAATAATGTTATTTTTATTTTTAGAATATCTATGTTGTTATTTTGCAAAGCCACATGTATGGCTAATAATGTCTTGTTATTTTCTGTTTTTACTTGTTTTTAATATTGTTTTGCATATTAACTAATCTAGAGAACTTGTTTTTAATTTTATACACAATATCAGAGATATTTATTACCTGAAGTTCCTTGGCATATAATCCTATGTTTGTAGTGTCTGTTAATTCTCAGTCATTGTGGACTGATTCCATATAGCTTGTGTAATATTATCTGGGGAGCATACCTACAGCAAGGCATTAATACACTAAAATTCTGTAGGGTTTAGGTTCAGGATGTATTTCTACAAAGAGGTTTTGCTTTTTTTTCCTATGAAATATCTCAAGGGTAATAACAACTCTGAACTAAAAATTTTGGGACTATGTTTCAGATTGTTGGTTGCTAGATTACACAGGTAATCTAAACTTGAACTTGAAATTAACATGAGGGAAGCCTGCTGGTTATGAACCCTAAAGGAGTTTTCTTCCCTCCCCTTTCAGAAATCACATAAGTGGTCTCAATATCATTTTAATACATTGAGCCAAAGCAAGAATGTTTTGATCTTCTTGTTTTTATTGATGATATATCAGTTTGGTGATTAAAACTTTAGGCGTCATTCCAGTCCCAATTCCCACAGTATGAAGTGCAGGGTCTCATATTTTATCCCAACCATGAGTAGACTTTAAAATATAAGCCACTGGACAGAACTTGCACCCTCCCTGGTGACCACAGTGCCAGTCTGTTTGCTACATGGTTTTAATTCTCTCTTTTGTTGTACCTAGTGATATACTTTTTATTTTATAAAAAGCAAATGTAGGTATCTTAAAAGCATCCTTTTTAGAGTCTATTTCATATTTATCAGTTTTATAGTTAGAAGGTGTTCATCTTTTAATATGCTCCTTTGACAGTCAAAGCATTGGTAATATAAACTGTAGCAAGTCATTGTAAGAAGTTAGGGCAAATATTCATCTTATTCCTAAATAAAGGAAAGTTGTTGTCTGGATTTGAATGAACACAGACAAATTTTCCTGGACAACTGCTCACTTTTGAGTTCAACTTCTCATGCAGTCTAGCTAATAGTTTTTGCTAAGTATCGTTATATTTATCTGTAAACAATGACATAGTCTTTAAAAATATTACAATGATTTTATTAATAGTAACAGTAAGTGGTAATGAGATCAGATATCATAGAGAGTTTATACTTTTCAAAACATAAATGTAACAGCTCATTTAGCAATGTGCTTTAAAATGCAATCATAAATCATTAAAATTGAAAAATAGTTGTCAGGAAAATGAAAAATGTGTACTTTGAGATATGTTTTTTCTATCAAATGTTTACAAAATATTCACAGTTTTGGCAATTTTTAATAAACTACAAATGATCAGGACTTTTCTAAAAAGAATATTTTGATTGTAAGAGAAAGATGTTATAACAAGTGCACTGCGATTTACTACATTGATGGGAGAAAAGCGAAATGATTGTTAAGGGCAAGCCATGAGAAAAACAATTCAAATTCTTGAAGGTATAAACTGAAAAGAATTTCTTCCCCAGATAAGAGGAAATATTTTAGTCACAAAAGTATTTTCTCAAAAAAGCTTCATTTTATTGTTTATTCAAAAAAAAAATGCCAGCACCTTTTTAAAATTTTGTTTTCCCCAATGATACTTAAGTAACCTTTTGTTTTCTGAAGTATTGTAGCTCATTTTCATTGAAAGAAGCTCAAGTCATTAAAAATTATAAAATAGTTATATAATTTTATAATTCAAAATATAATATTTTGTAAAGTCAATATTTTTTCCTTAGCACCTTGAAGTTTCTCTGTCAACTTATATTGGCCAGACATCTGTCTTTGTCTCAGTAGAGAAAAAAAGACTTTAAACAAAAATTTTTAAAATAGTAATAAGCCCAGTGTCTTTTGGCTCAGAATTATCTTGAAATCTGAAAATTCAGAAGGTAGTTATCTTGGCTAACTATAAGATATAATTCTTACCAAGAAAGATTTTTTTTCCTGATACCATCCCAAGTTATATCCATTATAACAAAGTAGAGCTATTTCTTATCATTTATAACATACTTCATTATTCATGATTTCATTTGATACTTATAACTACACACTATAGGTAGGGAAATTATTATACTGATACAGCTTGCTGGTTTTATCTCAAATATCTTTTTTATGAAGTCTTCCTTAACCTTCAACAATTCACAAATTCCTTCCCCTGTGCTCCCATTATGTATTAAAAATATATGATCATTTTAAGTACATATCTCAAAATAGCAAAATATATTAAAATGTTCATTTAAAAAAACAAAAGCCAATCAAAAAAGCTCTTGCTGTCCTGCCCTCTTCACTGGGCCTGTTCACACATTCCCAGATGCTGTGGGTAGAATTGTCCCTTGCCTGATGGAAACAGCCTTGTCCCCAAGGTTATGTTCCCACCTAAAAATCTTCTAATGTGGAGATATAGCCCCTGGTCTCAAGATGTGTTCTGCTACAAGTCTTGTTCCAGTGCTCCCTGAGATCAGGCTGAAGCTGATCTCCTTACTTAAATTTCTTCCCCTGCCCTACTGTGTTTCCTTCACTTCCCTTCTTCTCAGATCATTCTCTCAATATGTCCCTTCTAAACAAAAATCCCCTTCCAGGGCTTTGCTTCCAAGGAATCTGTCATAAGTCAATCCCTAATGACCACCCACCCCCATTTTTGCTCTCCAGAATCAATCTCTTTCAATTATTTTAGCAATTTCTTCATCATATCTCTAATTAATATACTGTTTTGACTCTAATGTGCACATTTTGTTTTTACATTTTAAAATCTCAGAAACTAAAGTCACCTTACATTTGATGATCTTAATGATTGTTATTGCTGTTAGATATTTCAGCAAACTACTTAAAGGACAACTTGAAGAAGACATGAGTCTTGATTGTGATATTTTTCGTTAAATTCAGGAGCTTTGAAATTTAAAGAAAAGAGTTTCAATGTCTTGTAAGAAAATTCAAGACAATAATAGAATACTCTTTTCTAGAAAACTTGTATCACTGATGTTCTTTGTAAGATAGAGTTTTATATTGTGTGAAAAATAAACACAGAAACCAACAATTCTGAGATTAAAAAGTGGCTTTACAGAATTAATTTCGAATGTAAAGAAGTTTTAATAATACATTAATAATATCTATATGAAAAATATTTCTTCATAAATAAGTCCAAAAGGGCTTTTTAAATAATCATCAAATACAATTACTAAATAATACAAAGCATTGTAATTGTTTTCTTTCTGAATGAGACATAAAATAATAGTACATCTTACAATCAGTGGCATCAGATATTAAATGGAATGCCCTCATATGTTTCTCATTACATTTCTTTGTTTAACAATTTTACATAATAGATTACCTATTGACTTTCAGTTACGATAAAAAATTTGCCTTATATAATTTTTCCCTTGTCATCTCATATATTCACATCTACTTTCAGTTAATTAAATATTTAAAATTTCATTTATTATAAAATAACAATTTGCATTATTATAAATAGTTCTTTTCTAAACCAATAGAATACAGTGATTGTTTTTTTAACTTTTAATTTTTCTAGATGTAATATCATCTTATTTTTTTTAACTTGCTTAGCTTTCTAACTATACTAATTTTCCCCACATACACCAGCAGCCTCTCAAAACAATTTTTCATGCTGTCAGAATCCTGGCTTTCAGCACCAAAGATGTCAGGGTGGGAGTCTGCCCTTGGTTCTTGGTGTGCTCACAGCCAAAAAATGACCAGACACATCAAAGTGTCAAGTCCAGACTATTATCCCAGTCCTCTGACTCCTTTCTTGGAAAAGTCACAGCAAGACCAACACCACTGAGTAACCTCAGGCAGGGAGCAGTTTCACAAGAGCAGCTCTTCATTGTAGAACAAAATGGGTCTGTCTCTGCCGGTGGAGAGAGACAGACCAACTCACTCTCTGACTGACCCACTCACTAACTCCTGACTTCTCGGATTGTTTCCTTTTACTAGCCCAGTCTGGAGGCTGGCTCTTGGGAGGTGTAGGATGTTATCAAATGATCAACAAGTACCCTCAAAATTCCATCTGTGTATACAGGTTCCCTCTAAGAAAGCCCACCTGGGGGTGGGGGTTGAACAGCAATGCAGATTCAAGCTAATGGCATATTGATTACCCTTAGATTACTCTAAGTCACTTTCTAAATTATTATGCCTGGGCTGGGGAATTCCTAGATTGATAAAGCATTCCCTCCTTCCCCTTGCTCAGGATAGGATTAAGGGTGGGGCAATGTAAAAATGGAGTGCCTGCCCTTATCTTTCTTCTCAGGTGGAGCAATTCCTTGAAACAGTACCAAAACAGGGAACCCAGGAAGAGCCAGACATCCTAACTATCTAGCTAACAATACCATCAGAAATACAGAATTTTTATTAGTTTTTCTTTTCTTTTAATCTGGAGACACTCCTTATATAGCTCATTGCCATTTTTTTCCATCTGGTTTGGTTATTTTCTTGATCTATTCTGTAACTGCTTTTGGTTTTTTGGGGTTTTTTTTTTTTTTCATCTTTTTTTTTTTTTATTTATTTTATTTTTTTTTTCTACTTTCTTTCCCATTACTCAGAAACAATGTAACTGCTGTTATATGACATCCTTCCACTCTCCTATAGGGAATTCCCTTAACCTCTCCTTTTTGGATCACTTGTCACTTAGATCTTATGGCTTCCTCTAGCTTGCATTATGCTTTTATTTTGGTAGCAGATTTATCAGTAACTTTCTAAGAAAGGGGGTATGGAAGGTAAAACACTGAGGCTCCATGCATCTGAAAATATCTTCACTCTCCTCTTGACTTACAGTTCTGCCATATAAAAAAATATAGATGAAGGCTCATTTTTCCACTGAAATTTGAAAGGACTCATACATCTTCTTCTAGCTTCCAATCCATTGAAAAGTAAAATAACATTCATATTCTACTCACATAATACTCTGTCATTTTTCTTTTGTGAAGATTTTAACATCTTATTTTCCCCTAATATTTTGAAATTTTAAGATGTACTTTGGTGTGGCAACAGGTTGTACCTGAACTTAGAGACCCTTATTCTTCAGTTCTAAGAAATTTTCTCATGTAGGCATCCCTCATAGATATTGTGGGCTCACTTCCAGACCAAAGCAATAAAGTAAATGTTGTTATAAGGAAGTCACACAATTTTTTTGGTTTCTCAGTGAATATAAAAGTTATGTGAATCTACATTGTAGTCCCCTAACTGTGAAATAGCATTATGTCTAAAAAAAAGTACATACCTTAATTAAAAATACTTTATTACTAAAAAATGCTAGTAATGATCTGAGTCTTCAATGAGTCATAATCTTTTTGCTGGTGGAGGGTCATTTTTTTTAGTATTGGTCCTTCTTTATTTCTATCTCCTTTGTGTTCACTTTTCTGTTTGTCTGTTTGGTTTCCCATTTTCTATGCCTTCCTCAGATGTTTTTGATCCTTGATTGTCTATTAGTATTTAAGAGGGAGTCTTTAAAATATTAATTTTGTTTTTATGTTTTTGGTTGGAATTTGTTCACCTGAGAGTGGACTTTTTTCTGGGCCCTATAATATCTAAGTCTTTTCTCTCTGGCCACTATTTCTCCAGAGAAGAAGCCCTAATCCCCTGCCTGGGTATTTGGGCTTGGCTACTAGCATTCTGGAAATTAGGAGGGAGAAGGAAGCTTACGGGTGTCTGTCTATATTTTGTACAGAGATTTTCCTTTAAGTTTCTGTCTTCAACCCATGGCCTCACTTCTGCCCTCATTTTTGCCAACATTTCTCAAAGAATGAATTTTCTTTAACCTGAGGTGGTAGAGTAGTAGTTATTGAATTTCTATTCTCAGTAGAAGTGGGGAACAAAGCCATTAGCTGATTATAAAACACACATCTAATAACTTTTTTCTTTTCACATCATGTCTCATTGTCACTTTCTGTAGTATCACATACTTCAAATTTCTGCTGTGTTATAGGACTCTTGGGATAAGTTGTTTGATTTCTTGCTGCATATACCTCTGCAGACATGTGGCTGTGCTTCATCCACTATAAATGGTTGCCTTGATTCGTTCAACAGGTATATATTAACCAACGAATACTGGTCAGGCACTGTTTGAACTGTGGAATACAATATGGGATATACAAACAAAAATTACATTCTCACAAAGCCTGTATTTTAGGAATAATATACAGACAACCAAATAAATAAGAGACAATATGGTGTTTTAGAGTGTAAAAACATTATGAAGAAAATTAAAGCAGGAAATAGGGAGGGTAAAGGCCAGAACAATTCAATGCAATTTTTAATAGAAGTATCAAAGAAGACCTAATTGAGAAAGTATAATTGAGCAAATGCATGACAAATGTGAAGAAGTGGGCAAGCTCCTAGCTAACAATGGGAAGAGCAACGAGCAACACAAAGGTCCTGAGGTACAAGTGTGCTCCATGACTTTGGGAAAAAGCAAGAGGACCAGTGTAGGTGGAGGGGAGTAAGGAAGGTCAAGTGTAGTACAGGAAGTGAGAGACATAATGGAGTAAGGGGGTCCCAATGATGTAGAACCTTTTTGGCTATTGAAATAACTTCAGACATTATTTCAAGTGTAGTGAAAAACTGTTGGGGAGCATTGAGCAAATGTGGAACATGACTTAACTTATTTTTAAAAGCATCTCCCTAACTCTGATGAGAATAAACTATGGGTAGACAGAAACGGTTAGGAAGCTAGTTTAGTAATTCAAGAGAGAGATGATGGAACCTTGGAAAAGATGATGGTACTTGGCCACTGTAATTGGAAGAGATGGTGGAACCTTAGTATTACTGGATATATAGATAAATAATTGCATTCTGTATGAACTTAAGGATAGAGCTAATAGCATTTCCTGATATATTCACTAATTAGTTACAAAGGAAAGGAAAAAGAAAAGTGAAGGAGTAACCATAAAGTACTACACACACACACACACACACACACACACACACGTATGTACAAACTATGCAAATAGATATGAGTCTGAAGTTCAGGAGAGAGGCCTAGAGTAAAGATATAAATTTGTGAGTAGTCAGGATATAAATTATATTTTTAAATGAGGCTACATGGTATCAGTGGAAAACACTTAAGATAAAAAAGCAAAGAAAATCAAGGACTTGGGACTTAGCGCTGGGCACACCTACTTTCAGTGGTTGTGAAAAGAAGAAATCATCAAATGAAACAGACAGAGCAAAAACAGCCAACGAGGTAGGAGAAAAACCAAGAGAGTTTGGTGGAAGCCAAGTGAAGAAAGTGTATCAAGAAAGAGAGAGTGAACAACTGTGTCAAATGCTGTTGATAAGTTAAGAGAGTAGAGGACTGAGAAGTACTCATTGAATTTGAGAACATAGAGGTGATTTATGATCTCAATAAGAGCACTTTTGGTGGGGTAGTAGGGGTGAAATTCTGTTTGCATTAGATTTAAGACAGAAGAGAATTTGGCTATAGTACATTAGACATCTTTCCTGTAGAGTGTGTAGGGGGAAGTAAACTTCAATGGAAATCAAGCCCCAGGGAGAGGGGAGGAGGGGATGGGCAAAAACCTACCTAACAGGTACAATGAACACCATCTAGGTGAAGGGCACACTTTTAACCCTGACTCAAGCATTACAAAAGCAATCCATGTAACCCAAAACATTTATACCCCCATAATACTTTGAAATAAAGAAAAAAAAAGATATATACAAGGAATCACACAGAAGTTTTAAAAAATAGAGTTTAATTTTTTAAAAGAGAGGCCATACACGGTGGTGCATGTGTGTATTCCTAGCTACCTAGGAGGCCAGGGAGGGAGGATCGCTTGAGCCCATGAGTTTAAGGCTGCAGTAAGCTATGATCACACCACTGCACTCTAGCTTGGGCAATGCAGTAAGACCTTCTCTTAAATAAATAAATAAATAAATAAACAGAGAGATAATAAATATAGCAATATTAAGTGGAGGCAGTTGAATCTAGTTTGTGGTTTTTGCTAGTAGGAAGTCATAACAGCTTCTTTGGATGCTGACGGGAATGATTCAATAAATAGCTGAAAATTATGTGGGAGCACAGCTACATGTGGAGGGTTTGTATCTGAGTCAAGGTCCATGAATAGGCCAGAATCAATGGTTTATAGTGCAAAAATGAATGATTTTAGATAGAAGCATGAAAAGTTAATGTGTTATTTAGGTGGAAAAATAGAACTTATGGGTCAGATGCTGGTAGGAGATTTATATGATGATCATTATCTCCAAAAGTTCTCTCCTGCTTGCTGCAGTTTTCAGAGTGAAACAGGAAGCAGTCATCAACTAAGAGTGAGAATGGGATAGAAGATTTGATGTATATGGGGAGAAAAGCGAACCTATATAATAGTCATACAAGAATGAAACTGTAAAAATTCTAAACAGTATTAAGGTCCCACTTGGGATCCATGGTCCTAAAACATATATCAATGGATTACTCATTATACCCAAGCTGACTCCAGGTATATTGACTGTTCTGTAGTTTAGCTCAAGGTATATGCACTGTTCTAAGTACAGGTAAAAGTGTACTCTCCTGACAGTATGCTTTGCCTTCATTTCCCCCCAAGAGTTCTCTGAAGACTCAGTCTCTCCAGTCTCAAACACGATAGATCTTTTTGGCACTACACCTTTATTTCTCTGTCCAGTATAACCACATTTAGTCCATTACACATTTGCAACCCAGAGGCGACTGGCCCTATAGACATAATAGCTATTGAATAACTACAGGAATCAACATCTCCCTCTGTCGACTGAATTATCAACTCTTGTAAATGTTTAAAAATGAACTCACAGCTACCTTATGATGTAAGCAAATCAGATAAAATGCTTCTTATTATAGAACTTAGGAGATGGGAAGTATAAAGATATTAATTTCCTTATTAATATACTGGTTATCAAATGGAGCCAGCATAAGGATTAGAATCTCTAGCTTGGCCTGCAAATCCTGTATCATTCTTAACCTTTTTACAAGCCAATGCCCTTCTGTCTGCCCTATGCAGTAGCTACTGCCCTACTTAACAACTCTTCACATCATATTTTTGCCTGGATCAATGCGTTTCCAAACATTGATCTTTTTAGTTGGAATACTCCTCACTCTGCTTTCCGCTATTCAACTTCCAATCTCAAATTGCTCGGCACAACTACAAGGAAGCCTCCCGCGGTTAATGACACAAGATCAGGTCATCCTGTTACATACCCTCATACGATCCTACCAGTCCTTTATAACAGTCATGACAGTTCATAATTATTTGTTTATATGATTGATTTACATCTACTTTCTGCAGTAGACTATAATCTCCACGAACATAGGCATTAGCTTCTGCATTGTTTGTTTTTATTACTTCTATTTGTTTGTATTACACCAGACCTAGAATAGTCCCTGGTACACTGTAGGTGTTAAATCTTTGTGAAAGGAACTTATGTGACACTCTAACCTGCGTTCTAGGACTATAAAATCCGGATAGCTGAAAGTGTTCAAATATCTTCTCAAATGTTGGAAAGAGGATTTTTCTCCCTGGATGTTAATTTAAACAAAATGATAAACAAAATGACTTCAAAAGCCCCTTCTAATCTCAGTATTTTAGCAGTATGATCCTGGTCTAAGCAGTTATCCTTTCCAGGTCTTGATTCCTGATGTAAAGGGAAAGATTTGATCTTGGTGTCTTTATCACCTCTACCTCCATGAGTCTTTGATAGTATGTTAATAGTATGAGCCAAACCTAATGTAAAGTACTGATGAAAACCTGCAAATAGTTTTCTCCAGGAGCTTAAGCTTCCTAATGAAGTGGTGTAGTGATCTATAATTTTATTATTTTTATTTTTCCTCATTTTTGTAATTGATATTGATGTTTCCATCCTGCTTATTTATCATGGAAATTGATTCTTAGTTCATTTTAAAGGGAGCACTCTATTATTGATTAGTCACATATTGGTTCTAGAATGATTGATTACATAAAAATGAATTATTCAAGTACCATTAAATGTAATGTTTTAAGGTGATAAAAAAAAAATGTAGGCCTATGGAAAAATACAAGAAGCCAAATGAGGGTTGTTTTAAGTAAATGTTGATTTACATAGTCTACAAATACTTGTGTATATAAATTCAGATTTTATATTTTAATATAAATTTGACAGAAAATAACAAATGGCTTTGGAAGGAAATTTTGTGTTCTTAATTAAACACTTTAAAACTCATGTGTTTTGTAAAACACAAAATAATGCTCAAAATTCTTTATATTTTAGCTTTCTTAACATGTGCCCTGAAAGCCACATGCAGCCTTCAATTTTCTAAAATTCTGCCTATGACATATTTCCCATGTTCTAAGATATAATCTGTGGAATCTATTGCGAATCTCTCTAGTCATGTCCCAAAGTTTTATTTTTCAGAAATTCCTCATATTTATTTTTGGGGAATTTTAAAGTAATTATTTTAATTAAACTGCAAATTTTACTTTTATCATGTGGCTTTATTTCTGTATATTTGGTAATTTTCTAATAAATTACAGATTTAAGCTACTGTAAAGTTATATAAATATATTTATTATACTTTCCAAATTTTTAATCTTTCCTTCAAGAATTGCTTGTGCATTCCATTGCTTGTGTCTCCTTCCTGCTGTCTGTGATGTTAGAAGTTGGAGCAGCCACTGTGCATGACCCTGTGAAGTCACAAGCTGAAGGTAGCAGAACTTTCAGGATGAGTGTGGGTCCCTGACAATATCTAGCTCCCACACCAAGGTAAATACAAATTTTTGTTTACGTGTGTGTGAAATAAATATCTACTTTGTTTGGTCCAAAATATTTTTAATTCTCTTTGTTACAGGAACCTACTGTGTGTCCTAATTCACACAAAGATGGGAAAACTTTGCACATACCACTTCTCTCGCATCCACTGGCCAGAACCTAAAGATAGGGTTTCATCAGGCTGCAAAGGAAGCTTGGAAATTTAATTTTTAACTGAGCAGCCATGTGATAAGCTTAAACTTGTATTACCGCCAAATAGGGAGAGAACAGATATTGAGAAATTGGGAGAACTATCCATCTCTGTCAGAGCCGCTCGACCCTCATCCATCATTCAAGACCCAGCTTGTAGGTCTTTTGTGAGTCTCCCAGGCTAATGCTTGCCCCGCCTTCTGTGCCCCCACGGCACTCTGTTATTCCTTGTCTATACAGATCTGTCTTCCTCTTCCAGAAGGAATGTCTTGAAGTATACTCCCTGCAACCTATACATCTTTTTATTCACGGTGTCTGTGGTTTGTGGAGGGATAAACAGATAAAGAAAGTAATATTTTAGAAGATATGTTAAGTGAATGAGATAAATAAAAGAGAGCTGCCAACCTATTAGCAAATAATAGAGAATAATTTAATTGGTTGTCTGGAAAATTTGAGAAAAAATACAATATAATGTGTTTTCATCTAATTATCAATCTAATTCAAGTAAATACTTGATTGAACCTTTTGAATAATTTCTTTTGATAATTTCCTCACATTAATAGAACATATTTAAAAATTACATGTATGCATTTGAATATTTTCATGGTTTTTTTCTTATTTTGTTTAAAGGCTATTTATAACTTAGTACATTTTAATTCATATGTAACTGTGTACAATATTCATACGCTTTAACACTTATATGACTTATCTAAAAGCTTACATCATAAACTAGTAATCATCTCTGTGAATAAAATATATCAATGCCACAATATAGGGAAATTTAAATTGAATATAGTTGTATATAAACTTTATATTTCTAAAGCTTTTCTCAAAAAGGATTTTATCATCCAAGGATGTATGTGTGAACACCAATGTTCTCTAACCAATGAAAGATCTGATTAGAAAACAATAGACCAGGTATGATGGATCATACCAGTAATCCCAGTACTTTGGGAGGCTGAGACAGAAGAATAACTTAAGCCCAAGAGCTCAAAACCAGCCAGGGCAACATAGTGAGACCCTGTCTCCACCAAACAAACAAACAAACAAACAAGCAAACCAAAAATAGTATAAAATTGTTAAGTATTTACATACAAGTTATACCACCAAACACAAAACAAAAATTACTCTCAATCTAATACAATTGAGTTTTTACAGAGCCCTACTAAGCATAAGCATGGTCTTAAATATGGTAATGCAAACAAAAATACTTACATCGTGGGAATTAGCTTCAAAAGCTTATTGTTTGGGCAAGTGGTGCATTACTAACTAATTAGGATTTATAAGACTCAATAATAATATAACTTAGTGACATTCAGTCTCAACATGTTCTAAATTAAATTCATTTTGATCTTCCCAAAAATGTTCAATCTATGACACCACCATTCACCTTGTGTCATAAACTGGAAGCTTAAAAGAATCCTTGACTGTCTCATTACTTCAATGTCTATAACCAGTTAAGCACAAAGAACTGCTATATCTACTTTCTCTGTATCTTTCAAAACCATCTGTTTCTTAACATCCTCACTGGCAGTAAATTTGTACAAATTTTCTTACCACTCAGTTCCCTATTCTGTCTCTTTTCCTATGATCGTTTTTGCACATGTAAAATAAATAATTCTTCTAAAATGTAAATTGCTTCCAAATTGCCTTTTCTAATTTTGTCCATTAAATAGTTCTAAGGACAATGACAGATCAGTAGTAACAAAAACCTCACAGGCCCAAATCTCTATTTTTAAATCACATTTTCAACCAATAGGGCCAGGGGTTCTTGATTCCAGCAAAGCTGATTCCAGTACAGTGATATCTTTTGCCAGAAGCAAAGAGGTACTCAAAGATTAATAGAGGCCTATCAAAAAGATAAAGGGATAAGCTTGAAGTGATTTCTGTTGTCTTAAATTTAGGACAATATGATTATCAAAAATAATAATGTCTATAGTTGATTCCAACATTAATTATAAACTTGAAAAAAAATCAGCTTGACTGTAACAGAGGAGATTATTACACTAACTACTTTCCCTTAATATTGATAAGTGAAGAAGTTAAGCTTTGATTATGCCTTTAGATGGGGAAATGTAGTATATCTCAAATGAGAAAGAAACTCTTACAGAATTCCAGCACTTAAATATAGAAAGACTGGTGGACTTAGAAAAATCACGATTTTGTAACCCTTAATGAAAAATTCTAAATTATTTAATAAGTGACACTGGGATCATTGGCAAATATTTAGAAAAAATTAAAATAACATTATTTTCTCAAAACATATACCAAAATAATAACATATACCTTAATGAAATATTTGATTCAGAAAAATGATCATTAATAGTTGCTAAAACTATTAGATGAAAAATTTTTATAGAAGAGTATATTGTTATGATGTATGAGTATCACTTCATTTCTTAATTGTAAGTTAAAAAAGAAAATGTAATATATATACATATCATATAAATAAAAATACAAGTTTTAAATAAGAGTTTAAATTTTAATAAAGGAACACATAACTTTATAGTTTTATTGTGTTAAGATAAAACAGCACTTATTTTTGGTAATAAAATAAGGATGCTCTTTAAAGTATGTGGCAATTATATTTTATGGGTCAAAGTGCACATGGTAATTACCTACTAAAATAAGAGAAATAAGTTTGCATTTTTTATTTAATGACTTCCAATAGACATTTCCAATTTCAAGAATTATGTTATTTGTGATAAAAGCCCTTATGTACTCCAGAATGTGTTAACATTTTAACACAGAAGGAAAAAGGTGAATAATGCAATAAAGAACCAAGAAATAGTCAAAGGAATGATTTATGTAGTATGTCATTCCATAAATAAAGGCAGGAAAAACAAAAAATATAGCTGAAAACCCCATATACTCACTAACATAAAATACCAAACTAAGAAGAAAAAGGGAAAGAAAGCAAATGATAAAACTGATATTTTTCTACTTCACAAGGAGAAACAGCTGCATTTTTGTTCATTTTAGTCAATTATTCCCATTATGGGTCCCAGATTAACCTATCCTTTTTCATTTTTAAATCATTGATAAGAATCCATAATCCACTAGCTGTCATTATGAGAAATGAAATTTGTTTACATTAAAGAAAGTTTTTAAGAGTGTTTTTGTTGCTGTTAAAGTTTGTCTTTTACCTTGCCTAGAGGAAAACTATCATCTATTTTATGACATTTCTAACAATTTTATTTGCCATTGCATTATTTGGCAGGAGCATAATCCAGCAAGTCACTCTCCATTCCTCAAGCCTCTACTTGCTATACTATTTCAAGCATGCTTTTGAAATGTGCACTGACATTGACACTGACACTTTCCATTATCATCAACTGAGTTATTTTAATTCAGAATGACATAATCAATTGAAGAAGAAACTCATGCACACAGAGAATAAGTTACTTCTTTCCTAGTCGAATGTGTTTTTGCATCTCTTAATAGTTTAATTGGATGGTTTGTACTCAGGTATTAACATTAATTTCTGAGATTCTATTGTAGGTTGTGTTTTCTAGAAGCAAATTCTGGTGGCGTTTAACATGCAAGATGTTTATTATGGAGTGATCTTCATTGGGGTCAAGTCTCGTGGAAGGGAGAGAAAGGATGCAGGATTTAGCTGAGAAACAAGACCAGCTGTGATGCAGGTCTAATAACAGGCTCACCTGAACCCACTTGACTGAGCTGGTGAAAGCTGGTGCTAAATTACCTATAAAGGTTGTCCCAAATAGCTAGGACTTTCTATTCCAACTCCATAAGACGTTACATGTAGGTGTCCTGGAAAGGGTGTGACTTTGAGGGAGGTGGCTTTCTGAAGCTGAGGCAATCTTAGGATGGATTCATAGCTGAAAGTGGTCATTCCTGGCAACTAGTCATCAAACCCTTTTTTGAACCAGGAATTGGACTAGTACATTGCCATGTTTACTACAGATTGAAAATGTCATTCTTAGTTGGTAATATACATAAATCACTAGAATCTTTTGTCTGGAAAATTATATGTTTGTCATGATATCAAAATTGGGCATGTAGTATAGAGAATTAAAGATTAGGTAGAAATTTAAGAAATAGAGGTAAATGTATCATAATTAATAAATCCAGTTCATCCCAGGTTCACATTCCCATTGGATGTAAAGCATTTGACAAGGTCTTTTTTAGTCATTGTAGCCTGATTTAATGAAGTTATTGGAGGAGTCAGGGTGTTTCTTATAATGGACCTGAATAATAAAGAATTTTGCCAAAATCACAGCATTAACTCATGTTTTCCCAATCATTGCTACTTGTTGCTTTTTAGCCTAGAACAGTTTTGAGCATGCAACTGGAGTATAAGCTTTTTTTTTTCTTTTCACCAAGATACAGCATAAGACAAGTTGCAACACTCATTTTTATAGAATCAAAATATATAAGGACATTTAGTTCAGGTTACTTCAGTATTGTCTTTTCACTCTTATTGGCACCCAATATTCTCTCACCTTTGACTATAGAAACCTTCTGCTAGTTGTGATTATAAAAGTCATTCTCTTTCCTCCACCCATGATTCCTTCCATACAGTCAGTTTATTTTTCCTTCCAATGCATCTCACCCTTCCCACTCAAAATAGTTACTAATGTTTGACTAGCTACTTTACTCTTCCTTTTGTCCTTCTCCATTCATTGTTTCTGGTGAATGCATATGATCCATGTCTAACACGAAAAAGCATGTTATGTGACTTGAGACATTTCAACTTATCTTCCTAGGCCTTGAAAAACTCTTAATTTTCAAGGGGACAATCTGAAAGTGAACTTCTTTACCTTTGGTGATCTTAACTGCCTCTGTTACCATTAAAACATATGAATTGGCTTATCTGAGAGATTTCATTGTCTATAAAACTCTTCATGGGATTACTACATTTTGAGAGGCTGGAATTGAAAGACATGGTATCAGCCAATGAATTCTCTGGAAGAGAAGACACTGGCAAGATACCAAATGACTTTCTTCACAATTCTAGGGCATTGCACCCATGAGACCTAGTAATGAGAATGAACTTCATCCCATGACGTACTGCTTGATTCAGTTAACACTCAGGCTAGTTTTGATCCCGGGGCCTCATGAAGCAAAAACCCTGCAGTTGGTTTGTGAAAATCTTGCTTGCTGATGTTCTTACTATTCAAATTAACATTGACAATTTCATTCTAAAATCATTAATTGTGTTGCATATAACTCACACACAGAAAACAATAAAAATGACAGATCAGAAAGGATCATTTTGTTTTAATAAAACATCATGGCCCCAGGAAAATTTTTTTTCTAGTGTGGCATCAATGTATTAAATTAGTAATAAAACCAGAGTGTGACTTCAAAACCTTCCATTAACTTTAAAATATGTGTTCTCTTAACTTCAGTTTAGAATGCATATACAAATAGTCATTGGAAATCAGTAAATAGACTGTGGGTCTAACTGAAAGCATAATTGTTTAGATACCAGAAGGTGTTACTTTTAAAACATGGTAAGAAATTCTTTGATGCTCATACTATTACAAAGGGGAGTGCCCTCCTTTTGTACCTGAGTAGACTTATAATTCCTTGGACCAAGAGAATAGGATAGAAGTGATTCTTAGATTTTCAAGGATAAGTCAAAAAGTCATATGTCTTCTGCCTAGTTCTCTGGAGCACTTGCTTTGGAGTCCTGGGACATGATGTAAGAAGTTTGACAATCCTCAGGCCACCATACTTTGAGGAAGCCCAAGCCACTTTGAGAAGGCTCAGGTGGGAGCTCAGGTCAACAGTGCCATGTGAGCCCAGGCTTTGAGTCACCCCAGCCCAGGCACCAAACATGCACGTGAAAGAGCCTCCAAATGATTCGAGTGCCCAGCTCTTGAGTCACCTCTAGGTAGTTGAAATTTCCAAGTTAAGCCCCAGACCTGGAAAGCAGAGATAGCCATTTTTATCATACATGCCCAAACTCCTGACTCACAGGCTCTCTGAGCACAGTGAAATGGTTGTGGTTTTATGCCACTAAATGATGGCGTGGTTGTTACACAGCAATAGGTACCTAAAATGCCCAGGTTCTACAATTATATGAACAAATCCTATCCCAAAAAGAATAAAGAGAGGTGAAGCTCATGACAAACTCTTAAATTCAAAACTCCCATGGTTCCTTGATTACAAGATGTTCACAGAGTCAGAGCCGTAGTAAATGTCAGTAATTTTTATGCAAACCAATGCTATGTGATGTAAACTATAAACTATTTACTTTAAAACTTTTCTGTAGCAAGCTTAACTAGAAGCAAGAAAATTTCTATGCTTTTAAGTAATTTTTTATCTATTTAGTATGCACCAAACTATTTTCATATACATACATACAATAAAAATCAGACAAGAAAACGTAAAACTTTTGTTAGCAGTGATTTAGCCAAGATTGCTTAATAACTATTCAAAAGTGCTGGAACGCATGTTACCCGGAAGGATAATAGACTTGAGAATTTGATTTTGGGCATGTTGCATTATTGTTTCAACAGGCTTTCTATTTAGTGAAAATAGACACCTTTTAAAATTATGTTCAGCATAAGATATTCAATAGTCTTTATCTATTCCTCTAAATAAGAACATGTTCACTTTGTGTTAAAAAAAATATTCTTCCTGACTTAGCATATTCCTTTTTGGCCATTTGCTCAGACTTAGAGTTTGCTAACTAATCAGCAAAATTCTCCTAAGTCCTTGTGGGGACTAGGACTAGAAGAAAGGATGGATGGATGGAAAGAACGCAGAGTGAATGAAGGGACAGGCCAAAACAACTACCCAAAGCTGCTTCTTTGCTGTGTGCAAAGGTCAGCTGAAAACAGCTGACCGTGTACGGATGTTGTGAAAAAAGTTAGCAAATGACCTGGAACTTTGTCCCCCAGCTAAGTCTCTGTTCTAAGAATTATTAGCTGATATCTACACATCTTGTTCCTTACCTGCGAAGAGCTATACTTGCTTGAGTTTCCACATTCTTGTGTACTCCCTGAACTTCTGCACATATCCTTCATAATAAATACAGGAAAGAATTTAGCTGAGGAAGCCATTTTCTCCTTCAGACTGTCATCTGTCCCCTTCTTTCTAAACACTGTGTGTTTCAAGTAATTATTCCTTCGCTACGGAGCTCAGGAGCGAAAAGCGGCCGCTACAAGTCCTCATCTAAGAGGAGAAAATAAGGAGAATAAAAATTTACTGTATACATCAAGCCCTTAGTAATTTGCAACTTTTATTAAAAGTTTGCTGAGAGTTCCAAGCATTTATAAACCTGAAGTAACATATTGATATACCTATTCAACTCTCAAATAACATTAGTTTGACTTTTAATAGTAGTATAATATATTTCATAAAATACCATGGGTTAAGTGTGACATTATGCACGATCATGCACTATCAGAGCTGTAATAAAATTGGAGGTCTAGTTTAAACTCCTCATTTAGCACTACAGTTGAATTGTCTCACTATGTTACTGCCTCAACTATCTCGAAAAGAAATTACTTGTATTTTTTCCACTGGATTGGGTTTCAGCAAAGTCACAAGTAAACTCGTCTGTGGAGTGCAGCCTGGATTCCTAATGTAGGAAACCTGTCTGGAAGATTTTAGAGAGTTAATTGCAGCACAAGCAGAATATTAACACCTTGTTTTCCCATAATTTTTGACATTGGTCAAATAAAACCTAGCAAGATGATAAACATAAACAAACATTTACATCTATGCCAATAGGGCTCATTAAAATAGTGTTATCATATAGAGATTTATTATTTGTTTATAGATATTTGTATATCTTAGTAGTTGACAATTGTTCTATTCTGACATCATAAAATTGCCTTTGTCAAACCTTATTACTGAGAAGTGGACATTGACCATAAGGTCAGTCTTTACTAGTCTATTTTATTTCCCTTTTTAAATCTTTAGGTTAGTAAAATTTTAAGGAGAAATTTGGCATGGAAATTGTGAGTAGCACTGAATATAAAGTGTTATATAGGACTATGAAGACAGAATATAAAATGAATCTGATGGAGCATATCAGAAATCTGAGATATACAGCAAACATACATTTCTCTCTTCAGATTTTATTGCTATTCTGCACCTACGAGCCCCTTAACACTGTAAGGGAGTCCTTCTTTGATCACAAATTGTTGGAGGCGAATTCTTCAGAAACAGGGTGATGAGTAGACTTCATTATTGTATCTGAGGACATATTTAATAAGCCATGACTTGAATAGCTTAGTTAAAAAAAAAAAAAAGACATGTTCTAGTTCCCTAGAATTTGTCACAAATAGAGTAAATGAGTAAACAAATATCATTATCCCAAATACAAAAAGAATGGAAATAACACAAAAGGCAGATATGTTGGATGACAGAAAATCAGTAGGTACTAATTTGCACTTACTGTTAAGCTGTTGTACTTTCCTATTAAAAGCTCAAGGTTTTTAAGAAAATGGATAGAACTTGCTTCTACATTCTAATAATATCATTTATTTCAATGACTAAATTTCTACTTTTCAAGAGCTGAGGACTAAAGCACAGATTTCTTTATTTCATATTTGATGGAGTGATGTGTTTGAATGAGAACTCCAACTCTGGCATTAGTAACTCAACAAGTAAAAGTTGAAAATGCATCTAATCCTTCTGTATTAGCTAATATAAAGACAAGTGAATGTTTTTAATAGGTTATTATAAACACTTTTTCAAACAAAAGCATAGAACCCTCTTATTTGTAACTTTCAATATATAAGGTCTTTCCCTACATGTGAAGGAATGTTCAATCACTACAACATTTTTAAGTATATATATATATATATATATATACACACACACACATATATCTTATATCATTTTATATATATATGCATAAATATCATATTATATAAATATAAATATACACTTAATGAGTACAGGCTATTAATGAATTCTACAGTTTTAGAGCTCAGTTCGCATATATAATAGAAACAACCTATACATGATGTTTGAAGGGAATATCTCGTGCTGGGCCTTGGGAATTCAGCCATAAACAAGACAGAGTTCTCCCCCACAGGGAGTTTGCGATCTAGTAGAGAAAAACTTTAAATAAGTAAAACTTTAAATAAGTAAACAGAAACTCAATGATTTCAAAGTATAAATTCTATTAAAATTTATTATTTTGATCTCCTGTAAAGTGTCTAGGTGAACAGGAGCTAATGTGGCCGGGACATGGAGTGAGTTCTGGCTGAGAAGGTGTTGCTAAAAGATGAGAAGCATGACTGTTTTAAAGAGCCTGAGTGGTGTGAGCAAGTGCAAAGGTACTGAGGTAGCTCAAATGGGCAAGTGCAAGTGAGATAAGTAGAAGAAAACTATGACTAAATATGTTTGCAAACCTGATTAGTTTGTCATCTTTCTGAGTGTCTTTTGAAAGGTAATTTCTAGCAAAGAAGACAAGAGAGTCTCGATGTTTCATAGCTTAGTAATTACAGACAAATACACTCTTATTTTACAGTTGCAGATTAATGAGGTCTGTGATATCTGCTTTTACAGAGTACACAGGTAAATAAACACGTATTTCAGTCTTGGATGGTGTGGACGACAGCACTGAGAGATGTGTGGCAATTTCCTTAAGCAGCCCTTGTTTTTGAAATAGCTATGTGAACTAAAGATTTACACCAAAAAGTCAGTAAATTTGACCCCATTCATTCATTCAACTAATCTTCTCACAAACATTTCTAGCATACCTGCTTGTGTGCCAGGCCTTTTGTCTGCAGGTAAAGGACCCATTACCAGGAAAGCAAAGGAGGTGTTTTGCTTGAGAAAGAAGAGCTCACTGGCCAACCGAGCTGTACTCTGAGTTATAGTCACAGAGCCTTGCTCATGACATGATCACAATCCATAGCTGATAAGCCTCAGAACTGAGATCTGACCCTTTGTCTACGTACTCTCTTTCTTTTCCTCATTCATTCTTTCTTTATTAGTGATTATATTCTTGATCATCTGTTTATTGCTATCTTTTTTCTTTTCCTTTTGCTTTTACTGGGTAACTTCTTAGATTAGTTCACCATTTTTCCTGTAATTCTGTCTTTCCTTATGTAAGTTTGTTCTTTCATTAAATTCTCTTTGTATGAATCATAAAAGATGAATAATATTTCCTATATGGACTCCAATCTATGATCTAATCAAAACACAAATGCCAAGATGTCAAAAGGAACACCCACATACAGGGCAGAGTCACAGAGGAAAAAACAGTGGGATAGGAACTAAGATCTTCAATGAATAATTATGGGACCAGGATGAAGGTGGATGAGGGAAGGAATTCTGTCAGGTTTCAAAGGATATAAGATTTCTGTAAAAAGAGAAATGAGAAGAAATGACTTGAAAGTCACACTAGGAAGCAAGGAGCTCATCTATTCCATTTCTTGGCCTTGCATTATTCGAGAGGCACACAGGCAGGGAACTGTCCTCGAGAAGCAGCCAGATTTCAGATAGGACTAGAAATGGCTAGAAAAACAACAGAAGAAAACGACACACCAGAAAACATATGTCCTAGGATTTGGGAAAAGAAGTGGTAGAAAAGAATATTTGGCAGTTATTGAAATACAACAAGTTATTTAAAGGCTGGGAAATTTAAAAGCTGAGGAAGAACAAGTTTGTAGAAAGGACTACATAATGGCTGGGGCAGGCATTTTGGAATATTAACAACAGGAGCACCATTGCAGATTTCTATGTATAATTCAGAGGAAGTGGGAAAGTGATGGAAAACTTTTAGCAGTAGGTGTTATGTAAAGGTTTCAGTAGTATTTACCATTCAGATATACGGATAGAAAAAAAGAAAAAAAAAGACCTGAGTTTTAGAAATCCTCAGAGAAATCAGGATATACATATTCTGTGACACATGTTATTTTTTTGAAGACCATAGAGAACACTTCTAGCTGCCCAAAAACTCATTCTTTTCTTCCATTGTCATGAAGAGCCAGAGTCAAGACTGTCAAGCTAGTCTGTATTTTCCAGCTTCCTGGCAGTCAGGCATGGTCAAGTGGCTAAATTCAAATAAATGTGTGAAAGTATAATTATTAAAATTTTAAGTATGTCAACATATTTCTAGAGTTTCTTTATGGAAATACAAACCACTGTGGATCAACATTATCCTTTTTCCACATGTTTATACAAATGTAATATAGTGTTACCACTCTCTAAATCATTTTTTTTCATCTAACATATACCCTTGTATATATTCCACTGAACTTAAAAAATTTGATGATTATTTGACATTTTTATACTGCATAATATTATTTTTATGAATTTACCATATTTTACCTAAATACTCAGCCTTAATGTATATCTGGGTTCATTCATTCATTCAACAAACTTTTTTTGAGTCTTACTGTGTACAAGGATTATTTCAGTCTTTTACCAGTGAAAAAACAGATAAAGAATAAAAACTTCATGTGATTTATAGTCTAGAAAGAAGAGGTAGAAGACATGGGAACAATGTTCCAATCAAAGGGAAGGTCATTATTCCAGCACATGCCCAGCACATTTGAAGAACAGCAAGGAAGTCTATGTACCTAGTACACAGTAGTTGAAGGGGAGAATGGTAGAAAACGAAAATGAGATCAGAGAGCAGCCACTGACCATACTTGGATATTTTCTCTGAGTGAATTGCAGAACCATTGCAGGCTTTAAGCAGGGGGTTGATTTCACCTGGGTTTTTTTTTTATCACTGACAATATGCAATAAATAAACTTGTGCACTTGTCATTTATGTATGTCCAAGCATCATCATGGGGTAATTCCCAGATTTAGGCTCGTAGGAAAGGGATATACACTTTTGTAAATTTGATAGATATTGCTGAAAATGCCCCCAATGGAGATCGAATCTTTTCACACTCTCATTGGTAATACATGACTATCTATTTCTGTTGTATTTTTATTTCTATTCTCTTTTCTGCATTCATATATGTGTATTATCATTGTTGTTTTAGTATGAGAGATTTTACTTTTTATTTTTTCTATTTATTATGGATGTCATTATATTAGATAGAAGAGATTTGAACAAGCTCATATGAAGATAGAAATGTTTCCTGGATAAAAGGAGCATTTTGCTATTCTAAAAGAATGTGAGGTAATTAAACAATGTGAAGTTCTAAAGATACAGGACAGCACACCACTCATAAATATAGGTCTGAGATTGGTGAAGATACTTCCATTTCAATGTAAAGAACAGGTGTGTGTAGGTGCATATACTATTATTGGTTTGATGGAAGCCAGAATTCGACGTTACTTCTTGATGTAATGATGTTCTATTTTCTTCATGAAGTGTGTGTGGGGTGGAGGCTGAGGTATGTAGATGATTTGTTGAGAAGAAAAGTGATTGTGGAAAAAGGGAAGCAAGTACAGAAGATGAAATATCTCTTTTAGGGAACAAGAAAGAACATTGCCTAGTGAAACATAACTCAATTGAAATAAGTTAGAACACTAATCAAACAGGAGGCCATGAATGTACAGTGTCATCAGTTGGCTCAGGTGTGTGATTTTTTTTTTTTTTCCAGAAGTCTCTGTACAAAGAGAACACAGGCAGTAGGATGGATGGCTAGATGCTTGCAGGTCAGGTCAGATGAAAAGACATCATCAGGTCAAGATTGTTTAGAAATTCTTCAGAGAGAGCTTGAAGTATTGGACTGTGAAATCTAAGCTAAAAAGAAAAAAATGTATTCTACAAAGTCTAGAGAAAATTTTAATTCCCCTCTTCCATTTAGTGCTACATCTCATTAACTGTATCATGCTATATATATATCATCACAGCTTGACCTGTGCTATATTAGAGACAACAATTTTAGACATAAATTAATTGATTTTAATTGACAAATTAAAATCATATATATTTGTTGTGTATATGATGTTTTGAAATATGTGCATATTGTGGAATGATTAAATTGAACTAATTTACTTATGCATACTTCACACACTTATTTTTTTGTGGTAAAAACACTCAAAATCTACTCTCTTAGTTATCTTAAAGACTACAATACATTGTTATTAACTATAGTCACCATGCTGTACAATGGATCTCTTGAATTTATTCCTCATATCTGTCTGAAATTTTGTATCCTTTGACCAAGATCTCCTGAACCCCACCCTTCTATTCTACCATTTTACTCTATCCACCATTATTATACTCACTGCTTCTATGAGTTTAACTATTTTAGATTCCACATATAAGTGAGATCATACACTATTTGTCTTTCTGGGCCTGACTTATTTTACTTAACATAATGTCCTCCATGTTCATCCATGTTATCATAGATAATAACAAATTTTGACTGCTCTCCTTAATTAACAAAATTCATGGAATATAATTAAAATTAACTTTGTTTTTCTTTCCCACACACTCTTTAAATATTCTCATGAAGAGCAGTCTATCTCTTGCCATTTTTTCATTCCCTTAACATCGCTGAAAAAAAACAAAAGAAAACTTTAAAAAAAAATTTCTCATTTTACATTGCAGTCTCAATTCAGCAAATAATTAGCACCCTGAATATGACTTACACTTTTTTTCTCGCCAGTATGAGGTTTGATATGTGTGAAAGATTGATGACTTTATGTTTTCCTGTGTGATTCCACCCACACTGCTCAACACCATTTTTACACTTCTGGCAAAAGCAGGGGGCTGGGGTGATAGTAAGAGCAACAGAAAGTTCTTTATTGACTGCTATTTTGAGATCACATTTGTGATCTCTGGGCCCGATGGAAATTTAAATATCGCTCTCTTCAAGAAGTATTTCTTTGCATGGTATTGAGTGACCACAGCAATGCTGTGCTGGCTTTTCACTGTTATTTTGGCTGAAGTGGATGGATGCGGTTGTTGATAGTGTTTGTCTGTGGCCCCTGGGAACCAGGTGGTCAACAGTCGACCTCCAGCTTCTTCTCTTAAGGCCTGAAGACCTAAGTGATTCCCATGTAGTGCTTTCCTCTCTCCTGGAGGTTGACTTTGGGCCACAGGAAGTTCCAATGCAAACTTTACCTACTTTCAGTGAGAATTGGGAATTCAGTTACTTCCCAACTAAAGCTCGCCTCTCTCTCTCTCTCTCTCTCATTTTCTCTCTCACTTGCTCCCTCTCACTCTTTCTTTCTCTCTTCTGCTCCTAAGGCCAATGGAAACAGCCTATGGCCTTTAGACTCCTCATAAAAATGTTCATAAAAATTTTTATGTTTATAAAAATTCAGAGGACATATTATATATTAAGCTCTTTTATTTGTCCCATGGAAGTCAAACTTCTTTCCTGAAGAGAAAGAGAAAAATATCCCACACATCCCCTTGTGTGTGTTGGAAGCTTATATGGGTAAGCCTTAGAGAAATTGTTTCTTTAAACATCCCTCTTAAATCTCCTCCCTCCATCTGATTTCTAATATCTAATGTAGGTGTGGCTAGGTCATCTCTAGGGTAAATGGGTTTGTGGGGATTTTGTCTGTAAAACAATTTGATTATAAATATGTTACAAAACTGATGAGTTCATATGTGTGATTCACTGCTGACGATTGAGAATATTGGGTAGAGAAGGAGTACTTATATTTCTGTTGAATGTCCATTTAGGACATCATATTAAGATTAAATATAATGTCCAGGCACTAGTTTTTCCTCTTCAGGTCCCAAGGTCCAGGCACCATCGTTTCATGTTCTTTATAATCAAACAGACCATTCCTGTTTTCTTTAATACCTTCCATTTTACAAAATCATGGCAACAATGATTTTTCACACAACTCCATGGCTCTTTGGAGAACGTTAATGTTGAAACAATAGAGATGTTCTTGCCTCTAAAGTTCCTCAATGCTATGTGTTTAATTGTAGTTACATTGTTACGCATGATCTTGCATCATCCATCCTGCTGAATGATGGCTTCGATAATTATCTGAAAGGTTGTTACTATGCTTTGTTGACCACAAATGCAAGTATTGCTCAGAATAAACTTAGAATGCACATTTCCAACCATATCTTCTCTTAACCTCTTTATGCCATAATCACTACATTCCTAGTTTTTGAAATCATTGAATACTGACTGTACCTCCTGTCTTCCAAAACCACACCATATATAGGATAGGCAATGAGCCATGGTAGGAGCAAAAAGAACGGTTCTGTTGGCATAAGATTGTTTCTGTCTCATTCAGCACACTTTAAAGGCCATCCTTCCACTGAAGGCCCTAGGAAAGAATAATTTCTTGCCTTTTTAGCTTCTGGTAGTTGCCAGAAATCCTTGATATTCTTGGCTTATAGATGCATCATACAATTTCTGCCTATACTCTTCCCATGGCCTTTTCTTCTCTGTCTCTGTATCCAAATTTCCCTTCCCTTATAAGAACACCAGTAACATTGGATTTAGAGCCCATCCTAATCCAGTATGACCTCATTTTAACTTGATTACATCTGCAAAGACACTGTTTATGAATAAGATTACATTCTGAGGTTCTGGGTAAAAATGAATTTTGAGAGACACTATTCAGTACAATCCAGTACAATTCCTGAGTCACAGGGCCCTAGATAAATGCCCTATTTGCTGCCCTAAAGGCAGTTATATGAGTATGAGCCAAGTTCCACTAAGGAATTTGGGGTATTTCCTTTATAAAATCAGCTTAATGTGATCTGACTCATACTCGCTTTGAAATTTAACATCTATTTTACCTCATTGTTACATACAAAACTTTCTTTTAAATATCCTATTATAAACATATATGTACAGCCAATAATGAACTTTCAACTATGTATAGAAAATAAGAAGTCTGTATAAAATAACTAGGAGGTAAACATGTTAAGTTATAATCAGCAATATAGTTAAATAATACACAAAAACATTGCAAGAACAATGTATGAAAATATCTGGGACAGAGCTAAAGATAGCGGGTAATGGTTGCACAATTCTGTGAATATATTAAAAATCACTGAATTGTGTGCTTTAAAAGGGTGAATTTTATAATATGTGAATTTTATCTGAGTACAACTATTTCAAAATGGTGTGAGAGTCTGGACACAGTCGTTCACGTCTCTAGTCTAGCACTTTGGGAGGCCAAGGCAAGAGGCTTGTTCGAGGCCAGGAGTTTCAGACCAGCCTGAGCAAGAGTGAGACCCCGTGTCTACAAAAAATAGAAAAATTAGCCAGGCATGGTCCCGCGCACCTGTAGTCCCTACTACTAGGGAGGCTGAGGCAGGAGAATCGCTTGAGCTCAGGAGTTTGAGGTTGCAGTGAGCTATGACACTCCACTGCACTCTAGCCTGGGCGACAGAGCAAGACCCTTTCTCAAAAATACATTAATTAATTAATTAAAATGGTGTAAGAATTTTCAGCTTGAGATGAGGTGAATTAAAGCCCACTCTTTGGAGTAAATTTACTTTAAGATGTTCTTAAGAGGCCGGGCGCGGTGGCTCACGCCTGTAATCCTAGCACTCTGGGAGGCCGAGGCGGGTGGATTGCTCAAGGTCAGGAGTTCGAGACCAGCCTGAGCGAGACCCCGTCTCTACTAAAAATAGAAAGACATTATATGGACAACTAAAAATCTATATAGAAAAAATTAGCCGGGCATAGTGGCGCATGCCTGTAGTCCCAGCTACTCGGGAGGCTGAGGCAGTAGGATCGCTTAAGCCGAGGAGTCTGAGGTTGCTGTGAGCTAAGCTGACGCCACGGCACTCACTCTAGCCTGGGCAACAAAGTGAGACTCTGTCTCAACAAAAAAAAAAAAAAAAAAAAAAAAAAAAAAAGATGTTCTTAAGAAATTGAAAAGTGTAAATCTAAAATAATATATTAATTTTTAAAAATATTTATATACTAAGATTTTGTGCATGTGTTTGTATATGTCCATGAGTGTAATTCCTGTTTTAGGAAATTATGTTCATTTTTAAAATGCTGAATGATTGAGAAATTTAATCATTATTTGATTTTATACAAATGCCAATGTAGATTTATATCAATTAAATAAGATGACAATTTTATTCTCCACCTATATATATATCATAGGCTGAAAGGAGACTTCCTGAATCTTCAAATTATCAAAGACAAGTACCCTAATCCTTCATAGGACATAGATTTAAAGCACATTTTGTTTCCATCAAGAAAACATATTGCTACCCAGTTTTGGAGAGAGATACAGGCAGGGTAGGGAGGGCATTGTTATTAGGTTGTAATCTTATTTAACGTCTCTATTAATCATCTAGTGCAGAAAGAGATGCAAGCTAATGAAACTTAAATCACAATAAATTGTCAAGTGTTTTAACACCAATTAGTACAGAAATGATAAAAAGAGACCTTCAGTGATTAAAGGGCAACCACAAAATGAGATTCAACTTGGAAAACACTAAACGGTTGGCAAATAGCCCTTGAGAGGAAAAACAAAAATGTGGAACTGTTTTTAAGGTCACCATTCTAAAGATAAGTGAAGGATATTTAGTGAAACTCATCAAGTTCTTACTTTTTGCAATGCTGATTTAAAGGTCATATTGTGTTTTAACTTGATTTCATTTTAAATTATTAAATAGACATCTTTTCTTGCTAGGTAGCTTATGGGATTCATGGGCAAAGGATTGTTCACTACTAGCAGATTTTTGCCTTTGGATTAATGTTTTTCCTGCCATAGAATAAAATTTTGAGGATGGTGGGAATGAGGAATGAAGAAAATAAGAAAAAGAAAAAGTTTTAAGAAAGAAGTTGCATTTGCATGCCAAAGTCATACATCTGCAATTAACAATTTTATGCCTTACATGTGAGATGATAAGCTTCAAAATAACTTTTAAAACATATGTGATAAAATTCACAATATGTATAATACATGCCATTTTTTCACATCCATATATTTCATATTTGGTAGGTATGAAAAAGTAGCACCTTTGTAAAAATCACAAAGTAATTATTTCATCTTCAGAGTATAGGTATGCTTTAGAAATCTTAAAATATTAATATGTTTTATAGGAAAAGATTACAAACAATAGAGAAGAAAATACATTTTCTTTTAGCAGTGAACATCAAGAGTGTACATATTTTGCTACTTTGCATAAAATATTAATTACCTTTAAAAGTGAGAATTATTTCACTGGAATTAAAACTGCTCCAGTAAAATATTCAAATGGCTGAAAAACGCAAATACATTTTGAACTATCTTATGGAAATTAATTAAGTTGCTGAACGTCACAATTTTGTTCAGAAAAATTAAAAAGTGCAGTTATTTTACAATATAAAAATAAGTAACAGCTACATCCAGGAATCAACCCACACTAGGCCTGATTTACATTTACTTCTGTGCGCCCTGAATACCTTTACTGTGTGTGGTCCTCACTCTGAAGTTGATGACTGCACGAGAGCAAGGGAGAAATAAAATCAGGGTAAGTAGCCGTGAATCTTTCAAAAACAACAGCAGATAGGTTATCTGTACTGATAGACACCCACTCGGCTATAATGAATTTTATCAGCTGAAATTCTTTTAGAATAATATTTTAACTGTGGATCATGTCCGTTGTGAACTTTTAGAGATTAAAAACTTAATCTACACTTTTGCCCTAAGACTACACCTTCAGCAGAATTATATCTTGACCTTAAATTCTCATTTTGTCCCACTTATTACATTTTAGCATAGAGACATTCTACTTTGTTTATAATGGAATCAAAATGTGTTCTACTTTAAGCTTTTAATTTTCTTGAAATGCACATATATTTCAGCCAGTTACAAATATACCTCCTTTGGTGCCATATGTGGTGAGATAATTATTAGTCTTAATGCATAGAGCCATTTTTTTCCATAAAGAGCACTTTGGCATGAATCCAGGCATCTCTCATCTTCATATATAAAATAAGGGGCCTCTTCCCAGCTCTAAAAAATATAGATGGTGATTTCACAATGGAAGAGTACCACTACCATGGAGATTTAACATATTTCAGCCTAAGGCTATTGACATCTTTCTAGAGCAGATTCAAGACTCTCTCATGGGTCCTGAAAATTTTAGAAAGATTTGAGATTAGAATAAATTTTCTACAGTATCCCGAAACTGCACTTCTGTCAATTTGTGTGCATCCTATTTCAAGCAACAACAGAACTCTCACACAGCCCCTGGTAGAGAAGTTACAGTTGCCAACATTCTTGCTGGTATTTATAAACAGATCATTTTAGTGTACATATGATAAGAAGATCATATGAGGGCTTACAAGAATACTAATTCTATCTGATGACTATGTTAGGGGAACTTTATCAGAAAATTTAAAAGATTAAGTAATCTCAATAAAAATTAATTTGCAAATATAATGTGAATATGATTATGTTAATATTTGCACAAGAATACAAGCCATATCAGAGTAAAGATTCCACATTCGAAAGCTAGTAATGATTTTATGAAAACAATGGTAATGAATTTTACTTATCAGTTGGCTGCTATATGCCAGGTACTGTCCTCAATGCTTTTATGCAGTGCCACATCTAATCTCTACAACAACTCTATGAGGTGTTGCCATCTTTAATAAGTAAGATGAGGAAAGTGAGTTTAACAAACAAAAATTGCCTAAAACCTCAGAGGATTAGATAATAAATGCTAATTTCTTGCACACGGAAATTTCATTGTGGATTTCAGTGTCTCTTTGGGGCAGCTGCCCTCAATGTGTCCATCCAACCACAATAGGACTTGGAAACAGTCTTGCGCGTGCTCATGAGTGAACAGAAACTTGGAACTGTGGTGAGCACAGAGCCTAACTTAATAGGTTGTAGTAGAGCCTGCTTGACTCTTCACTAAACCCAGTTCCTTCTCTTTCTGGGCACATGGTTTGATGGAATTTCCCAGCTTCTTTTGTGGTCTTGTGATTGAGTTCTAACAATGAAACATGAGCACTAATTTCATTATTAGGTGTCATTCCCCTCCCTGTCTTATACGAACTCCCATAATCCCCCAGGTTCTTTCTTCTTCTGCCATCTTGATGCAAATAAGTACTGGGATCCTGGAAGCTGTGTGGTAAAGATGGACTGATTATACCCAAGATGGAAAGAGTCTAGCTCCCTCAATCACTTCTTGGCAGGAGGATGCCACAATGAGGAACATCCACTATGTAGACGGGTAAGTGAGGAATAAATTCTTCTTTTGTTTCAGCCACTATAAAATTTATATAAGACAGCTTGTTCATTTCATCAATTCTAAAACATGCATTGTTTTTTTTTTTCTTTTCAAAATATAACACCTCAGAAGTCAGGATTCCTCATGCAATCGATGGCGTCTTAACATTATTTGGTAGTACTTTTTCCTTCATTGTAAAATAATATTAGTTATTAAGAGTCAACAGTGCCTTATATTTGATGAAATATGGCAATGCACAGGTCATCTTGATTTCAAAATCCATTATCTTAATCACTACATACATTACCTCCTTTAGTTATGAATTGCATTGTGTAAGATAGCTGTTTGGTTTACAGTATTATGCTTTATTACCAAATTTCATTTTCATGTTTCTTCCTTCCTGTTCAACAGTTCACCTGGAAAAACGAACATTATGGTAGTCATCTTTTCTAATTGCATTCCATGTGTGTTGGTTAAAATTGATGTTTAAATAGGATTTCTGCTATTTAGAAAATCCAAAGTCCATGCTATAAATTGATAAGATTCTGTACATTTTTCAGGAAGGAAGCTGCCATTGACTATAAAAGAAATAAGGTTTGATACAAATTAAAATTATATGTACCATAAATTAGACTTCAAGTACACATAATACGAAAAAGCCACAGAGGTAAAGTATGGATAGAGATAAAGATCAAATGCCCCTTGGTTAAAGTTGACTAATTTTACCATTAAATAGTACCAGTGTGATTAGGATGATGAGAGTATGAAATTTGATTCATCTCTGTAAAGTACAAGATTTGTGAACCTGGAGATGATAATTAAGCCCACTGAGTGTAATTTACTCATCTGTAAAATGGCAATAATATTTATTTTATCAAATTCTTGTGAGGATAAATATGATATATAAATAATAGATGTCCAATAAATGCTAGATCCTTCTCTTCATCCTCTTTGACTTACAGAAGTTTCAGTTGAACTTGTACATTTATCTGATTTATGACTTAAATAGAAGAAATTATATGCAAAATTATCTTCATTCTCAAATTGCTTATTTAAGTGAAAAAGTGAAAGTGAAACTGAACCTTTTCTTGTGTGCCTCATTAGCTTAGTAAAATATAATTTTCTCTAATTTCTTTCTGTTCCTATGGGAAAAACAAAGTGATTTTTGGAACTCATAGTCACATTTCACAATCTTTTCATACCTCTATGGATTTATTCTTTGTAAGATGGAACCTTAATTTGAGCCTGCTGTCGGACCAAATAGGCCAGAAAAAGATGATGGTATATTTTGAAGGGAAATGGTAGAAACTTCATTCACTAGTGAAATTTCCCTAAAGTTGTTCAAATCCCACAAAGGAACTAGACACATTCTGACATCTATGGATAAAGAATTAGGCCATTTCCAAAAGCAGAGGCCATAACCACTCCTCTGGGGTAGCCAAATTAATAATATTCTATACATTTTTCATCTTTCCTAAATGAGAAAAAGTGAACTGCTGAGTTGGATGTCAAAATATCTGTGAGAATTTCTCCTACTTATATAATGAGTTAGCAGAGTGCTATAGACTGACTGTCTGTGCCCCCCCCACCCCCAATTCATATGTTGAAATCCTAAAGCCCAGTGTGGTAGTATTAGGAGGTGGGGCCTTTGGGAGATAATTAGGTCATGAATGCAGAGTCCTCATGAATGGGATTAGTTCCTTTATAAAAAGAGACTCTAGAGAGCTCCTCTGCACCTTCCACCGTATGAGAACACACCCAGCAGACAGCCGTCTGTGAACAAAGAAGGAGGCCCTCACCAGGCACAGAACTTTCTGCCACCTTGATCTTGGACTTCTCAGCCTTTAGAAATTTAAGAAATAAATTTCTATTGTTTATAAGCCATCTGGTCTATCATATTCTGTTATAGCAGCCTGAACTAAGAACACAGATAAAATCAGAAAATCCATTTTTACAAATGTTTTCTTATAGCACCAGTAGTTTACAACCATGTCAGATCCTATCACTGGTGCTAAGAAATTTAAAAGAAGTGTTAATATTCTTTTTCACAATTTATCAGTGGAGGAACTTTCCACTGCACATCTGAATCTGGAAAAGAGGATATAGCTGTGTGCAGTGTATGATGTAAGAGCAAAATGATTATAATGAGTTCCTCCTTTTAGGAATACTGATTTAGAGAACTATAAAAGCAACCCTGTGAATTCTGAATAATATTTGAGGCAAGAAGCCCTAGAAAAATATGGAAATAATGAATTCATTAAATAAGAAATTGGGAGCATTATCATTTGGTTATTAAAAGAAGTGAGATAGACCACAGATAAAAGGAGTTGGTTATATTATTTTTAACTAAAGTTTTTATTGAAGAAACATAACATTATCAGATATCCTTTATTGTTCTCACACTACCTCCCCTAAAAACACCATCATAACTTCTATCATCATTTAGTTTTGCTATTAATAGTTTTTCAAATTCATATAAATGGAATTACACAGTGTGTACTCTTTTCATAGGCTTCTCTTGTTTAATTTTATATTATGAGATAAATTCAGATTGTTATTCAGTAGTTTATTCACTTTCACTGCCATGTAATATTCCATTAAATGAATATATAATATTACAGTTCATTCTACTATTGATAAGCATTAAGGTTGTTTCCAATTTGGGGTCATTCCAAGTAGTATTGCTATACATATTCTTATACATGGCTTGTGGTGAACACATATACACAATATTTAGGGTGCACCCTATTCTTCTTAGTATTCTTATTCTATTCCTATTTTTAGAAATAGATTGTTTAGTCATAATATATGTTTATGTTTAGATTTAGAAGTATAAACAACTTTCCAAAGTCGTTATATCAATTTATACTTCCACCAGATGCATACTAGAGTCTTAACAATTAGTGTTGTCATTTTAAAAAGTTTTATCCAGTTTAATGGAAATTTATTTCATTGGGTTTTACTTTGTATTTCCTTCACTATGAATGGTATTAAGTACCTTCCCCTATGGTTATTGGCTTTTTGATTAAACCCTTTTGTAAAGAACCTGCTCAAATCTTTCACCTTTTTTCTTATTTAATTGCTTTCCATATACTACTGGTTTGTAGTTCTCAAGTGTTCTGGATATTAAATTTGGGACTTGACTGAGTTTTATTGATCAATTTAGGGAAATCGATATCTTCACAATATTGAATCTTTCAAATTATAATTGTACTATATTTCTCTTTATTTGGGTCTTTTAAATTTTTTCTAAAAAAATTTTGTGGATTTCTATGCAGAGGTTTCGCACATCTTTCTTTAGATATATGACTAAGTATTAATGATTTTTAATATTACTTTAAATACTAATTTTGTATTTTCTTTTCTTCTTGTTTTTGTTCTTCTTTGCTTTTGTGTTCAAATACTTTACTAAATTCATTGATAGATTCACATATTTGTCTCTATATTTTTTTATTTTCTAAGAACATAATCATGTCATATGTGAATAATGAAAATTTTATTTCTTCCTTTTCAATTCTTATACCTTACATTTTTCTCTGGTTTTATTGCGCTGAATAGAATCTCCTCTGAAATGAGGAATGTGATAAGAGTAGGCATCTTTGGGTTTTTTCATTCAGTCTTAAAGGGGAAATTTCCCAAAATTTCACAAGAAATTACATTTCTGTTGATTTTTATAGATTCAATAATCAAGTTAAGAAAGTTTCTTAAAATTCTAGTATGCTAAGTTTATTTTTAAGAGTATAAATACCATCACATTTTGTCAAATATTTCTTATATCTATTGAGATGATCATACATTTTTCTCTAGTATTTCTGTTACTGCAGTTAATTATACTGGTTGATTTTTTTGACTGCTAACCCCAAATTTTCTTTGATGCAAAAAATGTAAAGAAATTATAATATATAATCATGTTTTATGTCTTACTATATTCTGTATTTTATGCATTCTACATTTTTTTTAGGATTTTGTATTTAAGTTCATCAGAGAGATTGGCCTTTAATTTTATTTCTTTTAATATCCTCATCAGATTTTGGTTTCAAGGGTATGCTTTCCTCATAAAATCATGGAAGAAGTGTTCTCTGTTTTTCCATTCTCTGAGATAAATTTTTAAAATATTGACACTCTTTGTATCGTAAATGTTTGACTTAATCACCACTAAAACTGTATAGGGCTGGTGATGTTTTCTAAGAATGTTTTAAACTATATATTCAATTTTTAAAATAGATACAGGACCATTATGATTTCTATTTAACTGTTTCCATTTGGGCAAATTTATCTTCTTTTTGCTCCTCATTCTGTTTTATATTTTTTCATTTTTGATTGAGATCATGTGTGTGCCTTCTGCTCAAGAATTACCTTTAGTATACCTTGAAGTATAATTCTGCTTGTGACAGATTCTACTTTCTTTTTGTTAACCTAAAGACATTTTATTTTACCTTCGATTTTTGAAGTTGTCCCCCCCCCCCACTCCCTGGGCATAGAATCATACTTTAGCAATTATTTTCATTTAGCATTTTAACAATTTCAGTATATTGCCTTCTGGCTGTGATAAATTTTGTTTAAAAGTCAATTGATGGTCTTATATGTTGCTATTTTAAAGTTAGGGTATTTTTTTTTCTCTTGCTGTTTTCAAAATACTTTGTCTTTGGTTCTCAGTGATTGGACTAAGGTATGCTTAGTCATGGTTTTCTTTTATTCATTTTGGATGGAGTTTGCTGAGTTTCTTGGATCTATGGGTTGACATCCTTCATCAATTTTGGAAAATCCTAAACTACAATAGCTTGAAAAATTTCTTCTTCCTTAATTTTTTTCTTCTCTTAGGAATTCTGTTACACATACATAATATGTGTAATAGATATTTCACCATTATAAATAAGTACTCTTTTAGTACATTCAATTCTCCTTCCTGTGTTTTAGTATGTATATTTTCAGTTGATCTATATTATGATTCAAGACCTCTGAAATCAGAAAATTTTTATTATATTAGATCTTTGAAATTTGTCAATACATGTGGTGTTACTCTGCCTACGATCAATTTTGGAAAATGCTCAAAGCATAACTGGAAAGAGTACGTGTTCTGCAGTTATTCATGGTGGTATACTCTATGTCAATTCAGCCCAGGTATTTTTAATCATTTTGTTTCATTCTCTGTATAATTACTGATGTTGTGTCTGCTTTTTTAATTACTGAGAGATATATATGAAAAGTTTCACAATATATTTATGATAGGGTTTCTTTTTTATTTCTATCAATTTTTACTTCCCATGGGATGAACCTATTTTGTATGCACATAAATTTAGAATTGATAATCTTCCTGACAGATTGATACTCTTATAGTATCTCTCTTTAGCTCTAATAATTCTTTGTGCCTAAAATCTCAGCATAGCTACATTCAAATTCTTGTTGTTATTTCTTTTTTATGATATATTTTCTCATTCTTTTATAATACACTTTTCTGTGTTTTATTCTTGGAGATGACATTTTCATTTCAGATGTGTCTTTTTATAAGTAGCTTATATTTAGATTCCCTTTTTTAATCCAGAATGTTATTTTTGTTTGCTTATTTATTCTCTTTGGAATTACTGGAATTGCTTATTAATTTGGATATAGGTGTTATCTATTGCATCATAATTTTTTTCTTCTTTCTTACCTGCTTTAGGATGGATCAAACTACTTTTAGTTATTCATTTTCTTCTTTACAAGATTCTTAGTTCCTCGTTCAAGAGATTAGAACATGAAACTTTGACTTAAGATTTGATATGAATGAGTATTTTCATGACTGCATCCAAAATGCTAGAATTTTAAAATAATATGAGAACATTTATGCCCTCCTACTTTTTGTGCTGTTGTTGCCAAGAATTTTAATTTAATTATGCATATAATTCAAAGAGCAGCACACAATATTATTAATGTTTTATATAAGTTAGCCTTCTCATTGTTCTGTTTTTCTCTGCCTTTGCATGATTCTGTTGAGAAACTAGGAATTCAACTTTGGTGATAAATCAAAGAAATTGAAAAAGAAAGGAAAGAGTATTAAAATCCATTGATTTACTACTACATGTCAATGTAGTGTGCACTGTGTTAATAACAATAAAATTAATCATGCGTTTTCTGCATACCATGAGCCAGACACTATCCTAAATCCTTTATATGTGATATACCTTTAAAGCTTCAGAAAAGCTTTTTGGAATTTTGTTTAACCTCTTGTGTATATATGAAAACAAATAAAGCTCACTTTTCAGTCAACAAATATATATTGTATCCTTTTACGTACCAGTTGTTTGAAGTACTGGGGATACAGCAAAGAACCAGACAGACAAAATCCTGGTCATTGTGGTGGCTACCTTCTGGTGCAAGGAGACAGGCAATATAACATAAACAAGTTAATATATGAATGACTATATGATGTGAGAGATTGTGATGAGTGCTGTGGGGGAAAATAAAGAATGCATTTGGTTTGCTATGTTATGTTAGAATTGTGAAAGATGGCCTCAGTGGCAAAGCTTTATTTGAGGAAATACTCAAAGACAATATTAAAATCTAAAACTCAGATAGGACTCAGAAAAGCTAAAAATTACAAAATTTTTTGAAAGTAATAAAATACTGATTCAGTTTCCCCATGACTAGGCTTGTGGCACTCATTCATAGAAGTAGGAAATACTAGAGGTAGAAACACTGAGAAAAAACATCAGGTCTTCAGGAAATTTTAGCCTTTTTCAGTTTAATATTTTGCAAACCTATTACTCTTTGTTTCTTGTTTTATCTATTCTGCCTTCTTGTTCAGTGACAAGAAAAATTCTTATTTCTCAAAATAAATATACGCAAGATGTCCCCCAAATTTTAATGTGATCCTAACCTCTCAATAGATAGATAGAGCTCCTTACATACTAATTTAAAAAAGTATTTGAGGAAACAGGGATAGAGACATCTTAAGCTTACTCAAAGTTACATTCAATATTCTCTATTTTGATGTATAGAATCAATAAATACCAATTAAAAATGTAGTTTGAGGTGGGGAGTGTTGGCTCACACCTGTCATCCTAACACTCTGGGAGGCCGAGGCAGGAGGATAGATTGAGCTCAGGAGTTTGAAACCAGCCTGAGCATGAGCAAGATCTGTCTTTACTAAAAATAAAAAAGAATTAGCCAGGTGTCCTGGTGAGTGCTTGTAGTCCCAGCTACTCCGGAGGCAGAGGCAGGAGGATCCCTTGAGCCCAGGAGTTTGAGTTTGAGGTTGCTGTGAGCTAGGCTGACGCCACCAAGGCACTCAAGCCCAGGGGACAGAATGAGTCTCCGTCTCAAAAAAAAAAAAACAAAAAGCATAATTTGGGACAAAAAGCAGTGAACTCTATGTAATGAAGAAAAATAAATTGTGTTTTAAAACATCTCCTATTGTCCATAGGTTTCTCCTTTCTCTCTGCCAAAACTTTACTAAAAACTATTTTATAATAAAACCATCTCACTGCAGCAGGAAGGTTGGGAAGGGAAGACCTAATGAAAAGAGGCTAAATTTTGAGTTATCTAGTATGCAATAGGTAGGGTTGTTAGTTAAAATACAAAACTCCTAGTTAAATGTGAGCATCAAATAAACAATTAAATATATGACAAATACTTTTTTGGTTTTTTTTTGTATACGTTGTACCAAATATTGCATGGGAAAAACTTATACTAAAAAAAAAATTCATTTTTATCTGGAACTCAAATTTAACTGTATGTTCTATATTTTGATTTGCTAAATATGGCAACCCTGGCAGAAGGAATAGCCCCTAAGATGATCCAGAAACAGAACCAGTTGAGCAGAAAGAGAACTTGGAATCAGAAGAAAAATAAAGAATCCCAGGAATTTCACTCTCTTACTATTTTCTGTTACTTTAGGAGTTTTATAGGTCCACACAGAGTAGATAGGGCATAGGATGAGGGTTGGAGGAGACACAGCAGAGATGATCTATTCTACCTATGGAGTTTGGGTGCAGAAAATCCCACATGAAATTTCAATTATTTTTACATAAGAAAACTATAATATCTCTTCCTCTGAAAGCAGTATGCTAATCAGTTTTCCTAGTTCAATTGATCGATTGGGCTTTAGTATCTTTCTTAATCTCTTTTTTTAAATACTTTAGAAGATTCATCTGGCTCCATCTTTCGACTTTGTAGAGCTAAATCCACATGTAACTGCTATGTGCAAATGCCAGAGCACCCTTGAAAGCCATTTAACTACCTCATCTCCAAAAGATTCTAGGAGAACAATTTTAATTATTACTTATCATTATGCTGATTCCTTTATAAATGTAATTATCTCTTGCATGGTATATTTTAGAAAACATCTCATATATGCTAATTAATGGATCTGTTCAAATGTAAACAAATATATATAAAAACATGCTTAAGTTATACATGTAGCATAAAATGATTTTACTGTATTTGTAGGCAAATTCCTCAGTCCTTGAAACAACATTTGCACAATGTGTTATGTAGACAGAGACTCTAAGTTTAAGACTGTGTATTAACATTTGTGAAGATGTGAGAACAAAACAAGGTAATAAAAAAACACAAAGAATTTTATAAAATTATAAATGTATATTGTTATCATGTCAAAATGAAAAATCTTTGACACACATTACTATGACATGAAGTATTACATTATTGGCCAGCTAAGTATTACTTGGATATATTTACTGGTTGTGTTTCTTTAACATTTAGTCAGTTTTAGAATAACTGAGCAGGGTGATCCAAATTTGTAATTAAACAGGTTTTTATTACTTTATTTTTATATAGCAATGTCATAACAAATGCAAAATTTCATTCTTTGATTAAAGCGTTAAAAATGCTTTACAAGTATATTAAAAATGCACAGTGATGAAAACCAAACCTATGTGAAGGTAACTGTAATTATTAGCAACTATTACATAGAAATTATTAACAAACTTGTTCTTTACATAGCAATCTCTATCTGAGTGCACTGAGCTTGTCAAAAACCTATAAAGACAGTTTGCATTTACATTCCAGTGTGGTGCTTCTAAAGGTCATTTTTCTAAAGCATGCACAAAAAGATAAAAAGCAAAGAAGCTACATTTATTTTTATATTAACCTCTCATCAAAACTAGGACTGAATTGCCACAGGGAAATATGGTATTGGTGGCATTTTCTCAGATAATGACATCTATTTTACTTTGCACTTTTAATATTTCAAACTTAAGAGACAAGAAAAAAATAATATCTAACATTTAATATTCTGCCTACTCTGTTTGTGTCATTCAAGTTCACCACCTGAAACATTGCTTACTCAGGGTGTATTCAAAATATATCTAAGGAAATATTACTAGAAGAACTATATATAAAATGTAGGCAATTAAGGAAATCTAGAAAGGTTGAAGGAAGCACCTCAGGGCTGGCAAGAGCTATGAGCTGTGAATATGTCTAGGTCTAAGGAAGTAAGAGAATAGAACAGTTACTAGAATGGGGAAATATAACTATAGTTGTAAGAGGAAGTTCCCAGGTAGGAGTTGTAGCCTGCAGTAGACCTGGCAAGAGTCAGAGGAATATGTACCCAAACCTTAATCTCTCCTCCCTCCACCAGATCTTCCATTGGTCAAACCCAAACTCAGGGCAAAGGAGCTCTGACAAGGTCAATTTCCCAGTGAACAGAATAGGGTGGGAAAGGGTCAAGAGGAAATTTGGGGAAACAATCAAAAATATCCATCAAAGTCTGCTCCTTTTTCTTCTACCTACTCTTATTCTTTTTCTCTAAAAATATGTCTCTATGCAATTTTAATTATTATTTATTATAAGCTCCCATTTAATCATGGTATGATAGTCCTATAAATGTACTCCTACCTAAAATAGAAAACTTTAGCCACCACTATTTCTTTTAATATAATGAGAAAGAAAGAAACATAAAAAACCTAGCTTTAACAGTCCCATTTCTGTAACTTCCATCTTCTAACACTTATGTAATATTCCTCTTACTATCTCCTAAACTGGATAGAATTCTTTACCAAGTGAAGTGACCCAAACCTTTTTTCCCCTGGGATCCAAATCCTTTGTGTCCCTGTCTTTATTGGATTGCTGTAATGTTCGTTCCATTGACCGTGACTGGGTAAGGGGGTACTAAAAGACATGCCGGTGATTGCTCTGGTTCCAGACATTGTCTATTTTCGTGCCTTTGTGTTACAGCTATCCATTTTCTCTTTGATATTCAAGATTAATCATCTTTCCTTGATAGTGAACCTCTTCTCTGCATGGCATGAGGAGCACAGAAAGAAATTTCAGTTTCTTATTTAAAGAAATGTAACCATGTTCCTTAGTAGAAGTATTTCTACTAATGTTCCCTGAACATTAGGTCTCCAAAGGCCACTAACACCAATGTCAGAGAGGTGGGAAGCAAAAATTCCTTCAGTGATCTATTTTGTGTAATAGGAGGAAACACTTCCACCTCCAACTCCTTAGTTCTTCTATTCTATGCATTCTAGCTGTAGGAAAAATAGTACAATATATTAGCTTCCAGTTCATGGTGTATACTACATGATGAATGAAGAATGCCATGACCCTAAAGAGACCTGTCTCCCAGTCAGTGCTATACTGAGCTTTTATCAGGCTATTCCTTCTTTGTATAACCCAGCTACATTGAATCATGAGCATATACTAGAAAGTGGATACCAGCCCATTGCTTTACTTCTTTGCCATGAAATAGATAACATACACTTTGCTTGGTGATACGGTTATTTGGAATATCACAGAAATGGAACCTAGGAGTCCCTGAATAGTGTTGCTGTCAGAAGTTGCCATGATTTGAATGTTTGTTCCCTCTGAAACTCATTTTGAAACTTGATCCCCATGAAACGATATTAAGAGTTGGGGCCTATAAAAGATGATTGGGTCATGGAGGCTCTGCCTTCTTGAATGAATTAATCCATTCATGGATTAATGGTTTAATGTGTTAATGGATTATTGTGGGAGTTGGTTAGTTATCACAAGAGTGAGTCTGTCATAAAACACCAGTTTGACTTTCTCTAGGAACCCCCACATCGCCTGATGTCCTGTACCACAGCAGGATTTGGCAGAGATGCCCCACCAGCAAGAAGGCTCTCACCAGACACAGCTCCTAGACCTTGGACTTCCCAGCCTATCTGTAAAGTATAAATTTCTTTTCTTTACAAATCACCCAGTCTCGAGTATTTAGTTATAGCAACAGGAAAAAAAAAAAAAAAAACTAAGACAAATTTTTATAGGCAGAACAGCATGTTTGTGTCCCAGATATATATTTATCCCTGTGTGAATAAATTACTGACCATCTATGATGAAAGAGATCTGATGTAATGAGTCTGTTCCTGTATGGATGGCTAATCTTTTGCAAAATAATGCTATATCAGATGTTCAGCATTGGCTTCTGGAATTGGCAAGTAAGACCCTCAGTAATGGCAGTAGCCAGATTAGCTTTTGTGAGGGTTATTCTAAACTGGAGAAATTATGCATGGCCTTTATGCCTACCTTCATGTACATTTCATATGTGGACCTACTGAGCAAGCAGAAAGATGTCTGGGAAAAACTCAATGACATCCACCTGATGGATCAAAGTCTCCATCTGTTGTAAGTAAAACCTCCTCTTAAATGAATCTTCTCTGATGATCATTTACAGTGAATACAATTATCTTCATTATTGGTGCCTATACCCAGAAGTTCATTAAATACCTCTTGCCTAGACTTGTCACCAACTGTGCAAGTCTTGTTCTTTTCAAGGGCTTGACCTTCCAACCAACCCATTAGCTAGTATCACTATTTTCCTCAGTCTCTCCTTCTACATAAAGATGACAAATACTTACAAGTGACCCAAGTTCTGTCTATGGGAGGATTTCCTTTTCCCGTAATTTTCGAGTCTCCCCTGAGTGGGGCTAAGTTACAAAAGCTATTCACTTCCATGTGGTGTCATCATATGGTGTGGTGCAAGCTTTCTCCTTCATCATGGGTTGATCATAGAAAACTCCCCATGAAGCCTGAGTCGTGGTGTGAAGGACAGAAAGTAAAGAGTAGCAACTATTACGAGTGTCTAAGCTTTCTGTCTGTGGACTATACTTGTTTCTTCTGGTCCTGTTTCATTTGTTTTCATACCCCTCATACCCAGCTTTCCTGGGAATGCTGATTTGGTGACTTAGATAACACTCAATCATTACAGACATTTAGGTCACACTTTTACTTGGTGCCCTATTGTAAGGAGTTTGGATTTTAGAAACAAGCCGGGAGCAACTTTTCAATGGTCTCTGTGGTTAGCAGTTAGGATACTTAATAGTGGCAACGTCCACATCAACCTGGGTGAGAGGACTTCTATGATACTGAATCCAGAAACAGTTTTTACATACACCCTATAAAAAGAGAGTCTGGCCCCAGTATAAAACTCTGAGCCTGAGCCATAATTTCTTCTCAAGGCCTGTTAGAGACTCCACACTGCATCCTTCTCTCCACTTACCATCCAATTCTTGTTTTTTTTTTTTTACTGCAGGGAATGGAAAACCTATTCTATAAATGAACAGATAATAAATATTTTGGGCTTCCTAGGCCATACAAGCTCTGTTACAACCTCTGCTGTTGTAGCATGAAAGCATCCATAGCCAATAAGTAAAGGAACAAGTGTGATTTTGTTTCAATAAAAGTTACTTTATGGAAATGGAAATTTAGATTTCACATAATTTTCAAGTGTCATAAAATATCCTTCTTTTAATTTTTTCAATAGTTTAATAATATAAAAAACCACTTCTTAACTCATGAGCCATACAAACATAGGTGATAGGTCAGATTTGGCCCAAAGATTGTTGTTTGCCATCCCTGAGTCATGAGACCCAAGTGGTGGGGCAGCTTGAACTTCAAGTGGGCTTGCAGCATGAATTGTTCTTGCTTAAACTCCCTTCAAACTTGACTTTTGTGGATTATCCAGTAAAAATCTTGGAATAGCATGATAAAATGTGTTATAAGCTGCCTTCAAAACCAAAGACATCATGAAGGATAGTGACTCTCTTTGGTCATGGATGGTGGAGTAACTTATCCTTTAGAAAGTATGTTCTGGGCCGGGCGCAGTGGCTCACGCCTGTAATCCTAGCACTCTGGGAGGCCGAGGTGGGCGGATCGTTTGAGCTCAGGAGTTCGAGACCAGCCTGAGCAAGAGCGAGACCCCACCTCTACTAAAAATAGAAAGAAATTATATGGACAGCTAAAAATATATATAGAAAAAATTAGCCGGGCATGGTGGCGCATGCCTGTAGTCCCAGCTACTTGGGAGGCTGAGACAGGAGGATCGCTTGAGCTCAGGAGTTTGAGGTTGCTGTGAGCTAGGCTGATGCCACGGCACTCACTCTAGCCTGGGCAACAGAGTGAGACCCTGTCTCAAAAAAAAAAAAAAAAAAAAGAAAGTATGTTCTGATATTATGAAGAACCATAAAACTCCTAGCAACTTATGGCAGGGCCCTCAACATTTACTGGGTTTATTGTCTATTCCTGGCATGCAAGAGTCTTACAGAGAAAGCTAGGATCCCCGATCATAGTATTGATCTGGCATAGTGTCTTCAGTATAAGTGAGTAACAATATTCTGTGATATATTGAGAAGATCAAGGTCCTTTCAAATTGCATTATACTAGAGGTCTAGAGAGCTGATGTAGCCCTGTGGCAGCACAGTGAATGTATACTGCTGTCCCTGTCACATAAGGCCAAATGGCTTCATGTTATGTTTCCTTATAAAAATTAATTTTTTAAAAATTTTTTTGCTATTTCATTAGCTGTGCATCTGAGGATTTATTTTACCAAAGATACTCTATTTGACACGGCACCCAGGATTAATATCACCATCTATCTATCTAAGTCTTTGATATTCCACATTCATTCTTCAAGAATCATCTACCTTTTACACCAACCCAGGAGGTAAGATAAGTGAAATGTGGTAAGAATCAGTACCCTTGCATCTTTCCTGTCTTTTGTGGTGGTATCAATCTTTGTTATTTCCCCTGATACACTATGCAGGATTGTTTATGGTTTACTATTATATTAGGGGAGAAGGGCATTTCCAGATCTTTTATGCAGCTCTTTCTACCAAAACAATATTTACTCTATGGGTAAGGAAACAAATATGGGAATTTTTCCAGTTAAAAAGTGTATACATTCTTACTATTTATTGGAGGACTGGAACCATATCACACAATGGGTCTGTGGTCCCACTGGCCTCACTTGACCAAGATTTTATCTATCCCATGACCTCAAAAAGCATCCAAGTATCTGGCAAACCACAGTGGCTAAAAGTTTCCAGAGGTCGCCATTAGTTCAGACCTACTATCCAATAGCCACTGAAAGTCTGGGTATGGGCCTTTCTTCAGTGCACCCTATCCCAGTACAAATGTCACTGGTGCCTCTAGAGAAGGATTTGGGGGGGCTCAAAATGCACACCTGTGTCTCTATATGCAAAGTGTTTCCTCATGGGGAACTGGCATCTTTCCCAATCAACAGACTACTTCTGTGAGAGGGTGTAGTGCTCTGAACTAAGAAAGAGACTGAGAACTCACATGGTGAATATTTCTGCCTGCCAGACCTATAATATTTCAACCTATTTATCCCAGATAGGTACTATAGATTACCTTAATACAAAGCCTATCTGTCTTCTTCCTGGGGACCTTGTGATCAATCAGCTATCACTACAGCTCCATGCATGTGGACACATTCTGAATAGCACCCATTCCCTCTAGCTCAGACCTTCTCACATTAGGCTGCACATTAGAACCACCTGGGGAGCTTTGAAAATGCTGTTGCCTGGGCCTTAACCCAGACCAATTCAATCATAATCATTAAAGGCAGGAGGCAGGAGTTAACATTCTTAAAAACACCCAGGATGGCTAAAATGTACATCCAGGTCTGAGAATCACTGCTGTAGTTTATTGTGATCATTTCACTTGCTTTGTCTCGAAGGTGCATTCTTACCACCTGATTGTTATAACTCTGTGATTCCATTATTCCCACTGAGACCTGAGAATTCAATTTTATAGCAGGATCTCTGATCTAGAAAAAAGTAGTCATCATAGAATATTTCAAAGATTTTGATGTCCACCTCGCCAAGGCATCCCCTGTACGTGGTAAAGAGTGTGTCCTCTTGGAACACTGAGAAAGTAGTTGAGCAAATCCTAGACAATAGATACCTTCAAACATCCTCATATTTCTTCATCTTAAATTCCTGTCTGTATAATATGTCAAGGCAGGGTTAGCATCAAAATCCCATTGACTGAAAACCTAGCAAACTGTAAATGGTACTCCACCAATGCCCAGGTCCTCTAGCCAACTCACTGCATCCTGAATCCTAGAATAAACCTGTATCAGTAAACTTAGTCAAATTATCCCTTTGTTATCTTTGATCTAACAGTCTTTAAAATAGCTTCCA